>NC_133368.1:22684585-23031008 GCF_049309525.1 Garra rufa | reverse complement strand
CAATAATAATAATAATAATTATAATAATGATGACGATAATAATAATAATAATACAAATACGGAAAAAAGACGATCAGTTAATAGAAGGAATGTCATGTAGGCCTATTTTACGGTGTGACGATAAATGATTTCCAAATGAAACTACGTGAATAATTCACTCTCACTGAAACACTATATTTGTCTATTAATTAGACTAAATAAAATACAATATATGTTCAATTCAGCCTTTGAACTGCATTCCAGTAAAAAATCCCAGGTATAGAACCTACATTCAGAACGTTAAGTAAAGAGATCGAAATGAAGGGGAAAATAACGAATATAAACTAATAATAGCCTACAAATATTACGGAAAGAGGAGATAATGGATAAGACTGGGATGCATAAAATGTCTACATCGCGCACAGACAGCATCAGCATTCGCATATACAGCTTCGCCCATTGTTAATATAATAATTTAATATTGTAACAATTTCTGTAACAATTAATATAATAATTTCTTAATTAAAAATAAAATATTAATAAACCTATCTCTGATAGGCTAATCCTGGGTTACTATGGTCACGCAGGTTTGTTTATGTATTAAACTCGTGGCCTCAAGAAATGCATGTTGTTTCCTCAACATAAGAAGTGGTGGCCACGAGAAATGGATCTCGTTTCCTCATCATCGCATCTTGTGGCCACGACATAAGGATGTCGTTACCTCGACAAAATGATCTCGTGGCCACGACATAATATGACGTTCCCACGAGTTAATATGACGTTCCCACGAATTAATATCTCGTGGCCACGACATAATATCACGTTCCCACGAGTTTATATGTCGTGGCCACGACAAACATAAGTGAACCGAATGTGTTCCCTGGCGGGCACCGTATAATCCAGTATTTTGACCTTGAAATTACCCAATATGTTATACCTTCAAAGGCAAACTTGTACAGTTCTCCCGCCACATCATACACCATTACGTCATTGCCTGTTGTCATCCTAAGCTTAGCCACCTTCTCAATAAAGTCGCTCACCACACCATTAATGGCATTGGTGTAGGAGGACACATGCTTAGGCTTCAGCATGTGAGGATTCAGGATGCTTCTAATGCGTTGCCACTCCGATCCCATTCTGAAACGGGACAATAAATACATTATGAGTATTGTCATTTCTAACAGCATAATGATTTTCTCATACATATTTGCATGATAATTTGCAGCATTTTGGATATTTTATATTCAAAATAAGTTCAGAACACTGATTATGTGAAAAACATGCTCCTTAGTTGAACTCTGAACATTAAAAGAGTAAGCCCTCAATTTTTTTTCTTTTATGTTTGGAGGTTGTTATGTCTCCTCAAAACTGGTTTTCCCACTAACACTTGAATTTATTGACTGCCTCTGTTGCCATCCTTCACAACGTTTTCAATGCAATTTCATTGTTCACTGTGAAATCTCAAAAACAATTCCCTATTATTTCCCACTAAAAATTCCGTGATTTTTATTTTATTTTTTTTGCTTGAATTAGGTTTTGGTTTACTGTTTACTGTCCTCAGGCATGTTTTCATTTTTTTCATTTTGTGCATTACTCACTTTCTAAGCAAACAATTGCAAGCTGCTATTCAATACATGTTCAGACGTGCACTACATCTGAGTCTTCGTAACATCAGCAGATGTTTTTATGTATGCTTTTGCAGTAACTGACAGCATTATGGTTGCACATTATATGCGCATTGACGAATGTGTGTGGCAATAATACTGGGGTCTCCAGTGTTACTTACTCTGTGAGGGGTCCATAGGCATGATTCCGGAGTTTTCTGTAACCTCTCCAGTGTGGCATGTCAGTACGGATGGGATAGCGACCCTCTTGCCGGAGAACCTGTTCTATGAGGTCTGCATTGGCCACATTAACAACAACCAGCGGTCCATATTTGGACTTCCAAAGGGGGCCGTAGATTTTACTGTGCTCTATCTGCATTAATCACACATTTTAGTGTTAATAAAGATTCAGTGTTAATTTTACAACATGTGACATATCATTGTTACACAATACAAAAACATACTGCATATGTGCATACAGACATATCAATCAATCAAAACTTAATTAAGAACATGCATGGCCCAAACACACAAACAATAAAACAGACAAATAATAAAGACAGACACAATCCACAGAATCACATATTTCAGTTATTCAGTGTTGAATTTATACTGTTTGCAGAGTCTGATAACCTATACATACACCTATCTGTGATGTTACGTAAAACCCTTCTCTGTTTAACTCCATTACATAACATTGAATGGAACATACATATATATTTTACATACATTGACTGATAAGCATTTAAAAAGTCAGAATGTTCACTTTAGATTGAGGAACGCTTTTGTTGTGTAACTTTTCATAATGAACAATTATGCAATTATGGTACAATTATGGAATTGACCTGTTTTACAAATCTTTAATCTACTTTAAATCAAAAATACACGTATCTGTGCCATGTTTGGGTTTGAAACCAACTTATGTTCCAACTTATTTAGTAAAGTCATTTTAAAGATGTTGAATGAAATACTGGAAAATACCATAAGCCTTATCTTTTAACATTATAACTGCATCATAAACTTGGAGAAACAGTCACGTCTTCATTATTAGCCATATTTCCCACTACAAAGGAGTTACTTTTAACACAGTTGAACAGCTCATAATAATGTTTTTTTGCCACAACTGAGTAATTTTCTCTATTAATACTCGTTGGCAAAAATGTTTTCCAGTTATTAATTCTATTGATTTCTTTTGAGAATTCTATAGGTTTCTTTGCAAGCGAGTCAGCCCTCATTATATTTTCATTCCTCTTAATGAAAAATAGGGCATATTTATAACTTACATTTGCCCGTTTCTTATATTCAGATAAGGAACCACGTTTATGCCTGCCTGACTCAACTCAAGTTTTTAAATATATATATACACTTCCAGTTAAAAGTGTTTGAAAAGTAGGTTTTTAATGTTTTGTTTAAGAAGCCTGCATTTATTTGATCCAAAGTACAGCAAAAACGGTAACATTTTGAAATGTTTTTACTATTTAAAATAACTGTTTTCTATTTGAATATATTTTAAAATGTACTTTATTCCTGTGATTTCATTTTTTCCAGTCTTCAGTGTCACATGATCCTTCAGAAATCATTCTAATATTCTGACTTGATGCTTATTATTATTATTATGCTGAAAACAACTGAGTACATTTTTTTCAGGTTTCTTGATGAATAGAAAGTTTAGAAGAACAGCATTTATCTGAAATAGAAATCCTTTGTAACAATATAAATGTTTTTATCATCACTTTTGAAGCATTCTTGCTAAATAAAAGTATTCATTTCTATCATTTCTTTCCCCACCCCTCAAAAAATTACACTGACTCCAAGCGTTTAAATGGCATGTTACAAAAGCTTTTTATTTTAATAAATGCTAATCTTCGGTTCTTTCTATTCATTAAAGAATCCTGATAAAAATGTACTCAACTGTTTTTAAATATTAATAATAATAAAATGTTTCTTTAAGCATATTAAATGATTTCTGAAGGATCATGTTACACTGAAGACTGGAGTAATGATGCTGAAAATTTAGCTTCGATCACAGAAATAAATTACATTTTAAAATATACTCAAATAGAAAACAGTTACTTTAAATAGCAAAAATATTTCAACATTTTACTGTTTTTGATGTACTTTGGATCAAATAAATGCAGGCTTGGTGAGCAGAAGAGACTTCTTTAAAAACATAAATACACTGAAAATGTCATCTCACTCGTTCACACAGTAGTAAAAGAGTGAAATATATATAACAAAGACATAAAACCATCATTTGGAGATCAAACGTGTTAGTTCAACACTGAACACTGAATCATTCTTTACCTGCATTTGATGTGTCGTCTGAAAATAACCTTTCCCAAAGAGCCAGTATAATGATGTCAAAAAGCTAGGACCATCCAAGTCGTCCATGGTTTTTTGTTTATCACCTATTAGTGTACTGGTTGTCCGAGTGAGGGATGCCGATGTCAGGCATTTTATTCCACCGTAGTCCAGTTTGCATAAAAATAATCTAGTTCTTAGCAGTGAATTGGAAAACATTTCTAGTCTCGGCAGTCCACAGCACAATCTGTACAATAGCCCTGTTTCAGCTACACTGTAATGGCAGCCTGTGTCAAAAGCGGCTCTTTTCCTGCAAATGAACTTGAGTAAACTCGCTTGTTATCGAGGGGTTACTCCGTCGTGTTGAGATTCTGTGAAGGTCGCCAGTGTTTCCTAACTACCGTTCCTTTTTAGTCGACACAATTACCTCCACGGCAACCATTGTTTCTGCCAAATACAACTGTTACTACTAAAAAAGCATAATAACAACAATGTAAGAATGTAATATTGCGACGTAATACTGTAATTTAAGCGAATACGGAATACCGTTTGTGGTCAGTAAAGACTTTTTCATGTTTTTGTAATAAGTGGTCACCAAAGCTGTTGAACAATTACTCCAGTGTCACATGATCCTTCGGGGATTTTAACTGATTTGGAACAGAATGTTTAAATATGAATCTTGGGCATCATTGTAAAAGACATCACCGTCACTTTTGACCAATTAAATGCGTCCTATCGGTTACGAATAGTGTGTTACTGGTCACTGAATGTTCCTAGTCGGGTCTCAAGGACTTTATGTTTTCAAACTGCTTCTATTGCGTCTATTGAAATGACCATGCTCAGGCTAGATATTTGGCTATGTTAGAGAGAGAAAAAAATATTTTTTATGTGTTACAGACATTAACCGTTTTTTTTTTGGTGTTAAAGGGATAGTTCACCCAAAAATGTCATGTTTATCTGCTTACCCCCAGGGCATCCAAGATGTAGGCGAGTTTGTTTCTTCAGCAGAACACACAGGAAGATTTTTAACTCAAACCGCTGCGGTGCAGTATGTTAGTGACTTAATGGCAGTGGATGGGCACGAACCTTTGAAAAAAAAAAAACATGCACAGACAGATCCAAATTACACCCTGCGGGACGACACATCCACATCGTGTCCTAAGCAAGCCCGGATTAACCATACGGGCAACTGGGCAATTGCCCAGGGGCCCACGACATCTAAAGGGCCCAGGACAGCAAGGGCACGAGCAAAATAAATTGCCTTATGTTATTTATCTTATTTACACGAAGGCATGTTATTTCTGTCTCTACATAGTCGCGCATTTACAATGTCTCCTCCGCGAAAACACGGACGGGATCGCGCACTCCATTCATAAAAACGGAATTTACTATAGCGCGGAATACCACGGAATTCGTCGATTTTTGGATTAATAAATCAAAAGTTGGTCTGTCACTTAATTCAAATCGCGATATGGACTAGTGTCTGTGAAAACTGAAATGCAAAAAGACCGTTTTAATATGAATGGTGGAGACGCTTTTTTTTTTTTTTTTACTACGCGCATACTGAAGTACGCGTGACGCTCACGGTAATTTTTTGCATTTGCACCTCACATGAACAGATAAACTCAATCTCCAAAACTGCTGTGAGTGACACTTTTACCGTTTCATTTAAGAAAACTAGCATCATATCATACTGTACACACAGAAACTTCATGGCAACCTGTCAAAATAAAAGTACGGTTCAACATAACAATATTAGTCTTGTATTCCTTTTGTACAGTATAATGTAGGTATTTATATATTCCTATTTAAATAATTTACATAAAACAATATATATGATAAAAAATAAATATTGCAACAAGATTAACCACTTAATTGTAGAAAAAAATACTACAATTATTATTTAAACGTTTTAAACTGAATATAATTTTTCTTCCATGTATTGATTTTAACAGTAAACCTCTGTTTATTTGCCAAAAATTAAAAGGGTTTATTTTTCATTTGATTAAAAATAAATAAATGTTTATGCTTTCATTTGATTATCAGAAAAATTAAAACACATTAAAAAAAAAAGCAAAAGATTGTTCAAAATATTAAAATAGAGAGTTTTGGACTTATTTTTCACTGAAATAAATGTTTTCGTTTTTACAACAAAGTAGGCTAAAGTACCGGGAAAAAAAGTAACATTGGCTACTGGCAAATAGTTTGAAAGTGGTTGCTTAGCTATTCATTTTTTTTGTGAAAATGGTCGGAGGATACTTCCCTCCCTCTCAATGTAGTGGGGGCAATTTTAACAGATTATACTGTACAGATGCTGATGTGTTTTGTTTTCATAGCATCATATGTGAGTGAATATCTTTGATAGGGGACATAGTAGTGCATTTGTAGATCTATGAGCATTTAAATATTTGTAAATCAAAATATGATGACAGTTAGGATTTGAAGTATTGAGTATATTTACTGTATATTACAGTAATATATTCTATATTTGACCATATTATGGTGATCCTGGGGTCGTGATGATGGGGCCCTTGAATATTGTTGCCCAGGGTACAACAAAGTGTTAATCTGGCCCTGGTCCTAAGACACGAAACGATCGGTTTTTGCAAGAAAACGATATATCAAAAACTTATATAATTTTTTACCTTTGATATACAGCAATGTCCAGCTCAGCTCAGCATCCGGCGCTTTACCTGTGTACGTGCTCTGGCGTAGTATACGCAAACGCCGGAAGGGGAAATCGGTGAAAAGTCAACAGTCCCGGATGAGTTTGCGCAAGTAAACGTAATCTTGTAGCTTTAAATCGGTTTTAACAATCAGGATAAGCGCAAGTAATTACCATTTTGAATAGCCGCTATACCCACAATCTCGTGTTTTGTGTAAACAATGAGTGTCGTACACACTTGACAGATCGCTTCCGGAGTTTGCGTATACTACGCCAGAGCGCGTACACATGTAACGAGCCGGATGCTGAGCACGCTCTCGGGACAGTAGTTGGACATGGCTGTATATCAAAGGTAAAAAAAAATGATATAAATACTGTTCAGTTTCACATGAAAACCGATCGTTTCGTGTCTTTGGACATCAATGTATCGTCATGAGCCGCAGGGTGTAATTTGGATTTGTCTATGGATGTTTCTCTTTACTTTCAAAGGTTTGGTGCTCATCCACTGCCATTAAATCACTAACAGACTGCAGCGGTTTGAGTTCAAAATCTTCGTTTGTGTTCTACTGAAGAAACAAAGTCACCTACATCTTGGATGCCCTGGGGGTAAGCAGGTAAATATCAAATTTTCATTTTTGGGTGAACTATCCCTTTAACTTATATAATAAATTTGGTTACACTTTATTTGAATGTGTCCTTGTTACAGTGTAATTATACCTTTCAGTACTGAGTAATAATCGGTAGCTAGGGTTTGGCTTTGGGTTACTTGCATTTAATTATGCATGCATGATTATTATTATATTAGCACTTACATATAATAGCAAGTACACACACACACAATAAAATATTTGTATGCCCACTTGCTCGGGGCCATAGAGGAAGGGTATTTCAACATCTTTGCTTCAGAAACAAATCAATACTTGTTTTTAAGGTTTGTGCCCCCAAATAATCAAATAGTCTCTCTACACAGAAAAGAGGCATCTCTCGTGAGCTATTGCATAATGTTTAACAAGATTTATGTTTGAAACCCTCAATGTAATTAGAGAAACGATTCCTATCTCACAATTACTCTAACAGACTTGATCAAGTTAATCATGCCATAACATGCAGCTCAGATGCTGAAATAATTATGCTCTACTACAGTTGATGTCAAAAGTTTACATCCCCCTTTCAGAACCTGCAAAATGTTAATTCTTTTACCAAGGTAAGAGAGTTCACACAAAATGCATGTTATTGTTTATTTAGTACTGACCTGAATAAGACCTTTTATATAAAAGATGTTTACATATAGTCCACAAGAGAAAATAATAGTTGAATTAAAAAAAAAAAAAAAACTGTTCAAAAGTTTACATCCCCTTGATTTTTAATAGCTGTTGCCTGAATGATCCACAGCTGTTTTTTGTTTGTTTAGTGATAGTTGTTCCCTTGTTTGGTTTTCCAGAATTTTTGTGTATTAATGCACTGTTTTTCCTTCTGGAGCATCAGTGAGCTTTTGAACCTTCTGTAATAGTTGCATATGAGTCCCTCAGTTGTCCTCAGTGTGAAAAGATAGATCTCAAAATCATATAGTCATTGTTGGAAAGGGTTGAAATGTACAAAAATGCTGAAAAACCAAAGAAATTGTGGGACCTAAAGGATTTTTATGAAGAACAGTGGGCAGTTTAACTGTTCAGGACAAACAAGGGACTCATGAACAACTATCACTAAACAAAAAAACACAGCTGTGGATCATTCAGTTAACAACATAGTGTTAAGAATAAAGGGAATGTAAACTTTTGAACAGGGTCATTTTTTATTTTATTTTATTATTTTCTTTTGTGGACAATATGTAAACATTTTATGTGAAATATCTTATTCAGGCAAGTACTAAATAAACAACATGCATTTTGTATGATTCCTCTTATTTTTGTAAAATAATTACCATTTTGCAGATTCTAAAAAGTAGGATGTAAACTTTTGACCTCAACTGTATATGAAGACGTTAAAATGATAAACATCACAAAACAGTTATTTATTAGTCTACACACAATTTTAATGAGCAAACATCTCCCACAGAACTACATTTACCACATCATTCAACCCTGCTATAATACATAGAATGGCACATCATATTTTGCAATTAGTGCTCAAGAAGGGCTCCATTAAGAGTGAGAGTGTTGCTTTTGGGCCTTCCAGAGGCATACAGTAAGACACACACAACACAGAGACACCTACCTCTAAATCGAGATCATATTTTAGGGAATCCAAGCAGGAATTAAAAAAAAAAAAAAAAAAAGTGTGTACTTTAATAAAAGAGAATGGGATGGAGAGTCAAAATACACCTTATATACAAGGCACAGTTTGTTATGAACAAATGTCTCTGAATCATCAAAAGACAAATTCAAGTATTGCAGGTCGGGTAATGTGTAAATATCTGAGATTGAGCTTGGCACCTTAAAGCACTGGTGCTCCTTAAGACTACTTATAAAATGATGCTGAATCACCTGTGCTTGAGTATAAGCCTAAAAAAAATATATATATATATATATATATAAGAAGACTATAGTGATCTTTCTAAACAGTTATTTCACAAACATATATACTTCTATAACCTCTGAGAAAGCAATTATAGGACATTCCTATAAAAGTAACTTCTATGCAGTAGCATTCTCATCAAAATAAATACTTTTTCTTAATTTACTAATACAGCAAACCCCCCAGCTACACGTTCAATGGCACAGCTTGTGCTGATGCAAGTATTACTAAGAAACTGGGAGAAAGAAAAGATTTCATAACTGATAAGTTGAGGGGATTTTTAACTAGAGAATGTACTTCCTCAACACACGATCTTCTTTCAGTATCAGGTGTTCCACCATCTTTGCGGTTAATCATCGTCACTTTCGCTCCCAGATTCACTCAACTGGAGATCATTTTCTGAAATTAATCAAAACATTGGCATATTAGACATACAAGAGAGACCATGACCAATTTAAAAACCACCCAGAAGCCCTGAAACTCACTGAGTGTGTTCATGAAATGCCCGCTGCCCTCCTCCACACGGCTTTGAGATGTGCTGAGGGAAGAGCTGCTCTGGGGAGGAGCTGGAGGCGCATTATGCGAGGGGCGATTCTCATCCTCTGAGTCACTACTGCTGGAACTGTCCCCACTACTGGAGGAAGAGGAACTGTGGGAATCGGAGGAGCTGTCTCCACTGCTCATCTGATCCATGACACGTGCCTCGGCCATCAGCTCTACAAAAACGTACAAAATAAAAAGGATTCCTGCTGTTCAAGTTTGGGTTCTTTTAATGCTTTTGAAAGCAGTCTCTTGTGCTCATCAATGCGGTATTTATTTGATCAACACAGTACAAACAGTAATACTGTGAACAAAAATAATAAACTATTTAAAATGTAATTTATTCCTGTAATGGCAAAGCTAAATTTTCTGCATCATTACTCCAGCTTTTAGTACCAGATCCTTTAGAGTAGGGCTGCACGATATTGGGATTACATTGCGATATATTGCGATGTGTACAAATTCATTTATGTTCATCAGGTTGTTTTGAACTACTTAAAAATCAAATAATAATTCAAGAATAATTGGGGTAATTTTGTAAGCATTTTCAAAGAATAAAAAAAGGTAAAAGTACAATATAATCAAAACCCTGAAATAAAATACTTTTTAAAGCTTATTTAGGGTAGTTTCATAAACAGTTTGACTCACCTTATTCACTGTCAATTCAGGCAAATCAAGGCTCTAATATGAAATTAATAATGAATGTTGCTTTTACCCTGATGAAAGGGAAATCAGCTTCTTCCTTTCACGAAAAACATTAAAAGCTTAGCCAAGATGGAGGAACAGCTGATTATAGCTGTTACAGGGATAACATTTTTTAGCAGCAGAGCTACTGCAAGCAATTTTTCAGTTTTGGAAATCCATTTATCTTTATTTATCTTTGCTGAAACTTCCGCGTCTTTAGGAGAGCGCAGAGCCATAGAGAAAGAGAGTTGTGACACGCTTTGATCTCGCCGCCGCACGGTCACATGGTTCATGGAGCGCTCAATAGTTCCAAACAACCCCGCGCTGTCAATGTGTTTGAATGGGTTGAAGTAGGATAGACAGCAGTTTTACTACATTTGCAGCAATTTCGAGTAATTATTAACACATAATGTGCATTGATTTTGTATTGATAACTTCTCTGAATACGCTTTACAATCGCATTTTATTCTGGGGAGTGATAAAGAGACATAATTAATATGTTCTCATACTTTTTGGCAGTCAAATGTGACCAAACACCTTAAGTGTAACTTTTATTCAATTAAATAATTGTAATATATAGTTCAGTTCTATTTAGTTAATATTTTGAGGAGTTTTTTGTACTAAATAATATGTGCAATAATGATCCTGACCATTTAAAAGATAATAGTATTTATATTATAGTTAGTGTGATATTTAAGGTAAAATACATTTGAATGTGTATTTGGACATGATCAAACACTCATTTTTTTGTATATGTTTCGATTTAACGATTTAATGTTAAATAAAAAAAAAAGTAATTTACTTAACTTACTTGTGTTATTTTATGATATTCAACATAAGTGAATATTATAAAAGGCAAGCAAAAATGCCATTTAACATAATAGAAAATATGAAAATAGTGTTTAAAAAAAACACAAAGCAACGAATTGCATTCAGCATACATTTTTATCGTATTTCTTGAATGCAGTCTTTACTGAAACTCATTCAACCTCCTATAGGGAGAAAAAGATTGCAGAAAGACTAAAAACGTAAAAATATGACAACTAGTATCTGGTTATGGTCGCTATTACGGCGTTTCTCACGTTATCTAACTGCATTTACAGTATAACTGTTTATTTTTTAACGATAAACATTAACTATAACACGCTTCATAAAATACCACTACTGGCCAGTTTTCCGAGAGGTCAACTGATGTGTTAAAATAAAAAAATGCAGTAATTTCTTCAATTTACCAGCGACTGTGCTTGAGAAGTGCTGAAATGAATGGGCTTCTATGGAGGAACTATTGGTTGTTTGGAACTATTGGCCGCTCCATCACACGCTTTACTTCCGCATTCCTCAGTTCCTATGGAAGCCTATGGGAGTGTCGCAACTCTGTTTCTCTATGGCTCTGGGAGAGCGTGGGTCATGGTTGCTTAGCAACGGCAGACGCCACTCTGCCACTCAAGTTACAGAGCACTTTGGAAAGAAGGAGAAAGCGGCGCGCCTAGCGTTTTCCATGCGTTTTTAGGCGCGACATGTGAACGGTCCCTTAAATTCGTAGTGTTTCCGCGAGTTGTGGCAACTCCCGACAAAGCACCTGTTTTTGGTCAGCAGCATCCTTTTTGTATCCAAAATACTTCCATATAGATCCGTGAATAGAAAGTTTAGAAATATAGAAAGTAAATTTTTAAATCAAACACACATACATTTTTTTTTGCCCTGCATCGTGACTGCCACGATGTGACTACTGCGCATGCGTACATCGTGATGACGATGCTGAAACGATCTATCATGCAGCCCTACTTTAGAGGTCATTCTAATGTGCTAATCTAACGCTTAATAATTACCATCAATGTTGAAAACATTTGTGCTGTTAAGAGGATAGTTCACCTAAAACTGAAAATTACCCCATGATTTACTCACCCTCAAGCCATTCTAGACTTCACTTCTTTCAGGCGAATACAATTTGAGTTATACTAAAAAATATCCTGGCTCTTCAAAGCTTAATAATGGCAGTGAATTGGTGTTGATAAAGTGCATGCATCCACTATAAAAAAGTACTCCACGTGGCATTCTAAAGCAAATCGGTGCATTTGTGTCCTACGCCTACCGTTGGAAGCTCCGATAAGAATATTCTAGTCTCTCGAGAACAAAGTTTTATTTACAGCAAAGGAAAACCAGTCTCCTCTCAGCTTATATCCTTGTTTTGTCCTTCTTATTTGTGACCTGTGTTTTGTTTTTAGTCTCCAATGCACTTCCACATTCATCACTTTTCATTCGCTGGAATGCCACTCTCTCATGAAAGCATGTACTGTCAGTTAGCAGAAGCCAGAGACTACGGTTTACAAAGTTTTAAATATAGATATTTTTCTTATACAAATGCATCGATTCACTTCAGAGGGCTTTTATTAACTCCCCAGAGCCAAAACAGGGTTTCCGCGGGGTCTTAAAAAGTCTAAAATTTAAAAATCTAAATTTTAGGCCTTAAAAAGTCTTAAATTTGCTGTTCTAGGTCTTAAATAATTTTACACAGGTCTTATTTTTCCAATGTCCATGTAACTCTACCGCTAATGCTCATTTAAAATATCTTTTTGTTGTTGTTGCTTGGTTGTTTTCATGGTGTTGTAGTTCTTTATTTCACTAGTCCAAATATAATTTGCTGTAACTACAAATGAGACCAACATGCAATAACCAGTCAGCTTTCTGATATTTGCGCAAGTCTCTCTCGGATTGTACCACAGAAGTAAAATCGATTTAACTTTTTAGCTATGGGTAAGTGCAAGTTTAGTGATACTTGGCTTGAAAAAACTGAATATAGGGCTTGGCTAAGGCCAGTTGCTAACAACTGAAGATTTTTTTCTCCCCCTGCAGAAGTTACTGCGTCTTCAGACAGAATTGCAGTAGCAGAATACAGGTCGAACTACCTTTTTTCTGTATATAATGTTCTTAATAATAATAATAAATATAGGTCGAGCTAGCTGACCCCCAGCTTTCAAGATACTTTTAAAATGTTTTTTTTTTTACTTGCCGGACCGAACAAACAGCCTGATTAAAACTGAAACTGAAATTCATTTTTGACAGCCATGAAATTGTTTACTTTTTACATTAAACACATTAAATATTACATACATGATATAATGTGTATATCCATTACAGGTTTAGGTCTTAAATTTCATATAAGGTGGTATTAAAAAGGTCTTAAAAAGTCTTAAATTTCACTTGTTCATATCTGCAGAAACCCTGCAAAAGCAGGTTTTATGATGGATGGATGCAATTTATTAGACTTCAGAACATCAACACCCATTCCCTGCCATTATAAAGCTTGGAAGAGCCAGGATATTTTTTTTTATACAACTCTGATTGCATTCGCCTGTAAGAAGAAAGTCATATATTCCTAGGATGACTTGAAGGTAAGCAAATCATGAGGTAATTTTAATTTTTGGGTAAACTATACCTTTAATATATTTGTGGAAACCATGCTAATTTTCTTTTTAATAATAATTTTATGAATAGAAAATTCAAAATGATGTCTTTAGTGTCACTTTCAATCAATTTAAGGTGTTCTCGTCTAATAAAAGTATTTATTTATTTAAACCAAACCTTACGGACCCCAAACATTTTAACAGTTTGTCAATTTTACAATTTTCATATGTTTTTGGTTCGTGGCTCTGTAATTTAGCAGATGTCCTGCAGAATATACTGACTGAATTGATGTTTTCAGATATTGGCAAGACATATTACCTCGCTCAATATCATCCATGGGAGATGATGGAGACATTTTCTCCTTAGGAGGCGAGCTCTTGGTGCTAGATGGAGCCTTGCTTCCACTGCCGGTCTTCATCTGCTGACTAAGCCTGCTGGTTTGCTGCTCTAGCCGTGACTGAATCTTACTGCTTCCCTCAGCCCTGTAAGGAAACAGAAATATTGACAATTGATTTACTTAACAAAAGCTTTAAATGAGTATATAATGACATGTGACCCTGGACCACAAAACCAGTCTCAAGTAGCATGGGTATTTTTGTAGCAATAGCCAAAAATACATTGTATGGGTCAAAATGATAGATTTTCCTTTTATGACAAAAATCATTAGGATATAAAGTAAATTTCCAATTCCCAACGTTCCATGAAGATATTTTTTACATTTCCTGCCATAAATATATTAAAACTTAATTTTTGATTAGTAATATGCATTGCCAAGAACTTCATTTGAACAAATTTGAACATTTGAGGCAATTATCTTGGTATTTTTAGAAATCATACATCAATGGAAAGCTTATTTATTCAACTTTCAGATGTATAAAACCTGGTTTTGTGGTCCAGCGTCACTAATGTATTATAAATATATACCTGGTCTTCTTGACCGCAATGTTGCTGCTGAGTTTCTCCAGACGATACTCTCCTGTGTCATGGTTAACAATGAGAACACATTCTTTCATATAAGGCCTTTTGGAACCTTTAAATACAGTAACAGGTGCCGTGGATCCCTGCAAAGATTGATGGGAAAGAAAAAGATTCAACTTAAACATCTATGCTAATTTACAGTCAACGTTTTTTAGTGTGGATCTAGGGTTCTGAACCTACCTCTAAGTTCGGTAGTGTGACTGTAACTTGCTCTCCTTTGCCTACTTCCAGCTCCCCCTCACATGTTGTGTCTATGGAGGCTGGTTTGAAATCATCTATGACCAGGAAGACAACATTGTTATCTCATAATAATCATGTGTGCCATTGCTGGCATAGAACATAAGCAGTGTAATACCATTGTAGAACCTACAGATGGCGCATGTTTCCTATTGTAATAAAAAGTCTATCATTTCTCATGAATTAAACGTTCTCCAAAAACATTTTAAACCTAAGCTTTTCAGCTGATAGAAACGGGTGTTCGTTTAGGAAGGCTTCCATTATAAGCACAAAGACAGATGCTTCTTTATTATTTCCTAATAACATTAAAAAGCTGAGTCTGAGTTAGCCAGCAAGGTGGAAAAGCACGTAGCTGCCTTCTCATATGCCTGTGCACATTGTTTGAAAACAACTTATAGTTTCAGTATCAACATAAGAAACAGGTTTGTTTTTCAATATATCGCTTGTTTTATGTGTTTACTTACATATTTCAAATATAGAGATAATAATGTAAAAGACGCCACTTACATCGTACCGTGTGGAATGCACTTTTAGGTTGTTTCTCAAAAGTTTCGCCTAGTTTGAGAACGTGTTCTTGATTGTCAAAGTTTGAATATGCTGTTCCATTCATTCTAAACACAATTTTTAAACATATGTTAGCAGTTTTTAACTTTCTGCTCGTTTCGATACCATCTACGGCAGAAATAGACACCTCACTTCTGGAGTCTGGACCCGTTGCTTGCGCTTGCGACGCTGTGATTGGTTGCGTTTGTGCACTCGGTCACGCCTCATTGGAGACCTTCTTCACTGTAACTGGCTAAGAAAACTGTCAGTCAACGCAGACGCAACGTCAGACGGAAATGTCCATTTTTTATCCAAACGCTTGGGTGCCCTCTAGTGCTCGCAAATAAAATGTATTTTATTTTATTTATTTATTTATTTTTTGTAACAGAACATAAAGCCTAGTCAATTTGCAGTACCGACACAAATAAAAATATGAAAAACTCCAAAAATATATTATGGACTGGTAATATCATATGAACGTATAATAAATATATTCATGATGAGATTAATTATTTTACATTTTATTATAATATAAATATATACCCGCAGAATAGTCTCCTCTTTGATTAAAATTGAGTGCAAAGGTGCGATTATGTGATTTACGTCCATTGAAAACTTTTATTTCTATTCACACAGACAAAATATGGGGGGTCGTAGCCTATTTGGAGGTCGTCACTAGCCGGTTCATTCACGAACATCGTGTGTCCCGCCGTTTTTGGATGATACCATCACGCCGTCATCTCTAGGAAACGAGAGACTCGCACGGAATGTAAGTATAAGTATCTATTGAACTGTCATAAGTCATGTATCTAGATTTGAATAAGCCGGTTGTGGATGTGACTCACCGTGTTTGGTTCATTAACAGCGCAGACTAAAAGAATGGACTTCGTGGTCGAGTTTTGACTGAATTTGACTGAAGGTTTTCCCATCCTGCAAGCGTTTTTCAGTTTAATCAGGTTCTGTGATTCTACGCTTCGGTTTTAATTTCATAAGATACCTTATACTAGGTCATTAAAGCAGCAGCTTTACTGTTGGATGTCATTCATACGCGTAAAAATAATAAATAGTCACGATCTCTGAATATTAAATTCATATCTGTGGCCATTAAAAGTCAATGGAGATTGAGAATGGGGGGAGCAGAAGCATGTGATTGGTGGGAATTAGCAGGTTGCTGGGTGACTGTCTTCACTCTTAAGACCCATTATGGGGTGAAGATGACTGGAAATCTGCCAGTATTTGCCATTACAGATGGAGACCGGTTGACACCCTTAGATTAATTCATGTCTGATTTTTTTATATGCTGAGAATGTAGATTATACCTGTAAATGCACAACATATTCACTTAACTTAACTGGATCCGAAAGTTTGAAACCACATTGAAAATTTGGGATTTAGTTCATTCAAACATGGAAATACTGATTTTAATTTATTTTTATCAAGAAATCATGACATTGATCATGCAACCATTTTGCAGCACATTATAAGTCATTATACAAGTTCAAGAAATTCATAATTTGTATTGAAAGTAAACTGCGTCAAAAATACAAAATAAAAGCATTTTCTTAAATGGTCTTATCCCTTTTGTCCATACTGCCACTGTCAGGTTTTATAACCAGACTCAGCAATGGTGGACAGAGGATGATTGTTTTCCATTAAATGATTGGCTGAGATCAGGACTTCTATCCACACAGACTGCATTATCTAAGTAATGGTCATCAGGGGAGTCATTACAGGATTGCTGTTCTTTCCTCAGTTGCTTACTGGACAAATAAAGTTGTAGTTCATTTTAATGAGAGCTGACAGCTGGTCTCTAACAGAAAGTTTAAGAAACTTTGGCCTTTTAGTAGTGATGCAACTGAAAATGTTTTTCTTCTTCTTCAGAAACACTAAAAACTTTATTAATTAAAGTTTTAATCAAAAGAAGTGACGTAGGAGAGAGAGGGGGAAAGATCAGGAAAGGTCCTCAAGCCGAGATTTGAACTCGGGACACCTGTAGTGCAACGACTATTGACAGCATTTATTTTACATGAATCACCAACAAAACATACACATTGCTACTCTAGCATCATTTTTGGTCTCACTGAAGTGTGTCTACACTGCTGACATGTTGACTTGTTGTAAATAAGACCATAACAGTCAAAACACATAATTGGAGAAGTGCTGTTTTGGTCAGTGATTTCAGCCTTAAAAATAATTTTGGCCAAAACATTAAAAAAAACTCAACATGCAGCATGGTCACTAGCAGAAAACATGACAGGAAAGCTGCAAGGACAGATGAGCTTAGAACTCAGCATGAGTCACTCAGAGCACATTTGCATATCTCCTTTAGATTACATGTAGTATGGGACCTACTTTAAATGTGTTTTATTTAAACAAACTTTTAATGGTCCATAATTGAACTGAGCTCAGATGCAAATGACGTTTTATAGCTACTGTTTGTTTTGCCTAGTCTAGTGTGGACGTTCTCTGGAAGGTCTACCACAAGAACAACATCACGTCATTCTGGCCTTGCCCTTGAAACAAGGCATGTCGCTTTATCTCAAGAGAATGAATAATCTGAAATGTTACTAAAGCAGTTTCACAACTAGAATTCCACATGACATTGTCATGTTATGATGTGGATTTTAGGAAAATGAAATAACCACAGCATAATGATGACTAAAGCATAATGATAATGAGGATAATAACATTATTAGCATCATTATTTTTTCAGTTTCACCTGTGTCATGCTTTTTTCACATTTTGTTATGTTGCTGCCTTATGCTAAACTGTTTTAAAGTACCTTTTTCCCCATCAATCTACACTCTATGCACCATAAGGACAAAGCAAAAACAGAATTGTCACAACTTCATAATTTATTAAAAAATAAAAAAAACCTGTAATAAGTACATTGCATAAGTATTCATACCCTTAACTCAGTACTTAGCTGAAGCAAGTCTTTTTGGGTGTGATGCAACAAGATTTGCACATCAGCATTTTGGCAATTATCTGCCAATCTTCTCACCTCTTCACCTCTCAAGCTCTGTCAGTGGCAGATATTTTCAGGCTTCTCCAGAAATGTTAGGTTGGGTTTAAGCCCAGGCTCTGGCTGGGTCACTCAAGGACATTCACAGAGTTGTCTATAAGCCACTGCTGTGTGCTTAGGGTCATTGCCCTGTTGGAAGGTGGACCTTCTGCCCAGTCTGAGGTTTTGAATGCTCTGGACTGGGTTTTTATTAAGACTATGTCAATATTTTGGTGCATTCAGCTTTTCTTCTACTCTGACGAGTCCCTTAGTCCCTGCCACTGAAAAACAGTCCCACAGTATGAGACTGCTACCAGCACACTTTACTTTTGGGATGGTGCTCTTAAGGTGATGAGCAGTGCTTGGTTTCCTTCAAACATGATGCTTGGATTTGAGGTTCATCAGACCAGAAAATCTTGTTTCTCACAGTCTGAGGGTCCTTTAGGTGCTTTTTGGAAAACACTTAGTGTGTTTTCATGTGTCTTTACTGAGGAGAGGATTGAGTCTTGCCACACCACTATAAAGCCCAGATTGGTGAAATGTTGCAGTGATGTTTGTCCTTCTGTATGTTTCTTCCATCTGCATATATGATCATGGAGAGTGACCATCAGGTTCTTGGTCACCACTCTAGCCAAGGTCTTTCTCCATCAATTGGTCAGTTTGGCCAAGAGGCCAGCTCTAGAAAGAGTCATGGTTGTTTCAAATTTCTTCCATTAAGGGTAACGGATACATGCTTCTATCAACCTTCAGTGCAGCAGAATTTTTTCTGAACTTTTCCCCAAATGGCTTGATGCAATCCTGTCTCTGAGCACTACAGGCAGTTTTTTTTTTTTTTACCTCAGGGCTTGGTTTACGCTCTGATATTCATTTTCAGCTGTTAGATCTTTTATTAGGATGTGTGTGGCTTTCCAAATCATATCCATTCAATTGAATTTGCCATAGGTTAACTTCCCTCAAAATGTAATAACATCTAAAAGCTCCGGTGCTAAATTTCTACTGTCCCAGATAAGGGTATAAAATATAAATACTTATGCAATGGAATCATTTAGGTTTTTAATTTTTAATAAATTTGCAAAGATGATAAAAACCTGTTTTTGCTTTGCATTATGGTGTATTGAGTGTAGATTGATGTGGGAAAAAAAGTAACTTAAAGCAGTTTAACATAAGACAGCAACATAACAAAATGTGGAAAAAAATGAAGGGGTTTGAATAATTTCACAAGGCTCTGTATGTACCAACATTTCGTACAGCTCTTGTTCAGTCCATATAGCTCTGACATAACACATCTCACATGTGGTTTTATGATGAATGTCCTCCCTGCTGTGTTTATATTGTTTTGTTCTTAAATGTAGTCTCTAGGTCACCTTGTCGGTAGAAAGGAACAATTTGTGTTGGGTGGTTAAAGATGTTTTATTTGATTTTGAAAATTGGCTTGTTGTAATTCAAGGCTTGAATTTTGAACGACCTTGAGGCGAAATTAAGTGGGAATGTGTACAATGCCAGGAAGGTTGTAATAGGCTTTATTCACTGTTGAGTGTTTATTAAAGTGCATTATCTTATTTAGGTATCTGCACAACTGCTCTGCTTAGAATATGTGATTTTCTATGAAATGATAATATGAGCACTTAAAGGATTAGTTCACTCAAATTCTAATTTCCTGATAATTTACTCATCCCAATGTCATCCAAGATGGTCATGTCTTTCTTTCTTCAGTCGAAAAGAATTCAAGAATTCAAAAGACTTCAATGGGATCAGTGGGTTGAAGGTGCAAATTGCAGTTTCAATGCAGCTTTAATGCAGCTTCAAAGGGTTCTACACGATCCCAATGAAGAGTTTACTGTAACAGTGGAGGCATCAGTGCAGTTCACTTCATTTAGATATGCTGTGCTTTATTTTTTGGCCTGGACGCCTTGAATCAAGACTGTTTTTTTTTTAGTAGTTTTAATAGTTGAGGCCATTAAGGGGTTAGTAATGCATTCACTGTGCAGCTTAATATTCTGTCTACATCAAGGCTGATGGAAAAACTCAATTTTCAGAGATGAAATGGCCACATTGTTGGTCGCAAAATCATCCCTGGCTGTTACCGGGCCTCATCTGCATAGTGTTCAGCATCAAATGCACTGAATATTCTGCATCATAATAGTGCCGCTGCTTGATGTGTGCTGAAAGGGCTTGTTAAGACCCCTTTTGTTGTGTAAATACTGATACCAATGAGGAGTTTAGCTCTTCCTCCTGTTTTACATAAAGTTGACTTTGAATTAGAACCCCATTAATTCAATTAAACCAATTAATAAGAAGCATTCTGACCAAATATGGGCTTTTTCCTGGTACCACTCACTTCCTGCTACCACTACACAAAGCAATTGTAAGCAGATGATTATAAGACATTACATTGCTATTGAAGAACTTGACTCTTTCACCTCAAGCAAGGCAGATGGCAGTGCTATATACTGCCATTTAACTTGGATTACGACTTGGATAAAAAAGATTTAACTTATACAATTTTTAAGCTTTCTTGTGTGAAAGGTAAACAAACAACATTGCAAAATGACTTAACTGCTGGGTTCACAGCTGCAGAGGACAAACAGATACATAGTAGGAGGGAAAACACTGTTTATGCTGTGCAAAATTAATGTGAGCTGTGATGTTTTGTTTGGACTGTGTACAAGGATATTGTGTGCAGACCATGCAGTTTTCCCAAGCATAAAAGGCTCATTCTAATTTGGTTGTAAATAGGCTATAAACTCTTAATATTAAGTATGATAAATGACATTCAGTGGAATGTGCAAAATACTATTTTTTATTTTATTTATGTGGACATATTATCCTTTTCTTTTATAGCCTATAGCATGCAACAATGTTTCTTTCTCTTTTCAGAGAAGTGCTTGCCTAGGGAAAACTCACACTGTCTTGATACTTAAAGGGACAGTTCACCCAAAAATAACAACTCTGTAATTAATTACTCACACTCATGTCTTTCCAAACCCATAAGACCTTCGTTCATCTTCAGAACACAAATTAAGATATTTTTGATGAAATCCGAGAGCTTTCTGACCCTGCATAGACAGCAATGCAACTGACACATTCAAGGCCCAGAAAGGCAATAAGAACATTGTTAAATGCAACATCAGTAATTCAACCTTAATTTTATGAAGCTACGAGAAAACTTTTTGCGTGCAAAGAAAACACAAATAAAAACGTTGTTCAACAATTTCTTCTCTTCCGTGTCAGTCTTCGACGCACAATCACGAGAGTACCACGACTCAAACCAGAAAGGTCCTTCCACTTTTGGGTAAACTATTCCTTTAAGTGTTCTTGGTTCCTAGGTCATTGCTATGGCTTTCTGGGCAGTTACTAGGGTTTTATGGGTTATAATGTGTTCTCAGTGGCTGTGAGGGTATGGCTAGGGTGGTTGCTATGGCGTTGGTAGGATGTTCTGGGTCAAAGATTACACAGTTGTGTTTTGAAGGGGAAAACATTGTATGGCATGATTGCAAATATGTCTAGCTTGGAATTTAATTTTTTTAAATTTAATTTACTGATAATTTACTCACCCCCATGTCATCCAAGATGTTTGTGTCTTTCTTTCTCTAGTCGAAGAGAAATTAGGGTTTTTGAGGAAAACATTCCAGGACTTTTCTCCATATGGTGGACTTCAATGGGACCCAATGATTGATGGTCCAAATAGCAGTTTCAATGCAAAAAGGGCTCTACACAATCCCAGCCGAAGAGTAAGGGTCTTATTCAGCAAAATGTCCATGACTTCACACATTATGTGATAATGTTGGAAAAGTCATGCATGGTTAGTTCTTCGTCTGTTTATAAAGTAGGGTAGAGCAAAAAAATTCATCTAATTTTTTCATCCAACTTCAAAATCGTCTGACATTGTGGTGTATGACTTTGCACAATCACTTTTAAAAAATAAGGTGCTTCACGATGCCATAGAACAGGGATCCTCAAATCTTACCCTGGAGGTCCAATGCGCTGCAGAGTTTAGCTCTGACCCTAATCAAACACACCTGAGAATGCTAATCAAGGTCTTCAGGATCATAACAGAATCACAGGTAGGTGAATTTGATCAGGGTTGGCGCTAAACCCTGCAGCGCATTGGACCTCCAGGGTAAGATTTGAGGAACCCTGCCATAGAAGAACCCATTTTGTCTAAATGGTTCAATAAAAATCTTTAACATCTGAAGAAACTTTCTGTTTCACAACAGGTTCTTTGTGGCAAAAGAAGGTTCTTCAGATTATAAAAAGGTAAGAAAGAGATGGCTCTTCAAAGAACCTTTGACTGAATAGTTCTTTGTGGAACCAAAAATGGTTCTTCTATGGCATCGCTGTGAAGAACCTTTTAAAGCACCTTTATTTTTAAGAGTGTACGTCACATGTGTGTGATTACGTAAAACGTGAAGTTGAGCTAGTGCAAGATGAGCATTTGTGGTTAAAAAGTATACATTTTAATTTTTTTTTAGAAAATGACAAATAGTTTTGCTATATAAGACCCTTATCAAAGCTGCTAGAAGGCAAGCCTGCAACCATTAGTCGAAAAAGCGTAATGGCCAAAGCTAATGCTTTCAGTCTGACAGTACGTGGAAAAGGAGACCAGAGGCTGTCAATGGAGAGGCTTTACTACGCTGAATAAACGGCTTTTTAGCGGAAATGGCTTATCATTTAATGAAGTGACAGTTTATCTGCTAATCTTCAACATGTTTTATACTAAACAATAATTTTAGATTTAACTATTTTTAGAGCTTACCTCGAAAAAAATGCAGTTTTATGAGAGAAGTCACTGACCTTTTGCGACAAGTGGGATTCAGTTTATGGCATTTCTCATTCATTCCTAGGGTATCCGTAAATGGCGATTGAATGTTGCACAACACGTCAAGGCTGTAATATGATTGGTTATTAAAGGGATAGTTCACCCAAAAATGTTATGTTTATCTGCTTACCCCCAGGGCATCCAAGATGTAGGTGACTTTGTTTCTTCAGTAGAACACAAACAAAGATTTTTAACTCAAACTGTTGCAGGCTGTTAGTGATTTAATGGCAGTGAATGGGCACCAAACCTTTGAAAGTAAAAAAAAAACATGCATAGACAAATCCAAATTACACCCTGCGGCTTGTGATGATACGTTGATGTCCTAAGACACGATACGATCGTTTTTTGCGAGAAACTGAACAGTATTTATATAATTTCTTACCTTTGATATACAGCTATGTCCAACTACTGTCCCGAGAGCATGCTCAGCATCCGGCTCGTTACATGTGTACACGCTCTGGCGTAGTATACGCAAACTCCGGAAGCAATCTGTCGTGTTTGTACAACACTTATTGAGTACGTTTACATGGACAACAATATTCCGATTTTAACGCGATTAAGATAATACTCTGATTAAGAAGCAACCATGTAAACTGAGATTTTTGATTAATTTAATCCGACTAAAGTCATAATCGGAGTAAACACAAATCGAATTAAGACAGGTGGAGTATTCCTATTTTAGTCGCATTATGGAAGACATGTACACACCTTAATCACACTATTCCCCTTGTGTAGGACTTTTCGCCACATTTTGCGACAGGATACATACTAATGCTGCGTTCCAGGCAGGTTTTTGAGCTCGTAAATCATGTCTTCAAACCACGACTCAGGTCTTTGTAGCGTTTCAGGCAAGTCACGCTAAGCATTTATTAGTTTTAGCTATACTATTAATAATTTGATTGCAACGTTATATTGTCCTAAACTCTATTTTTCCACCGTGTGCCACTTGTATAAACACCGCACCCCAGAGGCTTTATTGTTGTTTCGCGGGCTATGTCACGTCAGAACTCCGAACTGAGAGTAAGTCAATCTAGTACGAGTTCAGGGGTGGGAATTCACGGGTTTGACTGCCTTTCCAGTGCACTTTCACGGGTAGAAGTTTGGAAAAACACGGGTTACGGGTTGCCTGGAACGCGGCTAACGCTCTCAGTTGGTTGCACGTTATGCTTTGGTTTCATTTTTATTTTTTTATTTTTTTTGCTACAACATGGGGTTAATCAATGCTCATTGCTGATAAATGGTTTGTCTGTTATCATAATTTATAGTTTTATGGAAACGTAGTTAACATTCAACCCGTTCTTTTTCATTAGTATTATTTGTGATTTTAATTTTGTGAACGGGATTTCCGCTATTGGAATGTCTTAGGATGCTTTTCACTTTTACTATCGAATTCATGATCTTGGTTTTGCTAACATATATAGTCTACACCTATCAATTTTAAGATTAAAACAAATTTTTAAAAGATGGATTTGTTATTTTTAATTAAACAGCATAACAACAATAAAATAAAACCAGCTTATATCATTTATTAACAAAAACTAATAAGACGAGGCATGGACTCCATCACATGCTGTGTTATATGCCGACTAAACCATTTATTACAGGGTGCGCAAACACTGAGCAATCAAATCAATTAATAAAAAATAAATAAAAGAAAGCCTCCAAAGCGTAATGTGAGGTAAACGGCAAAGATAACAGGGTTTTCAAAATGAAAACAAACAAAAAAAAGTAAAACTAAACTGGCTTTCGACTTGCGTGTTTTTTTTTTTTTTTTTCCTAAAAACTGACTGGCTCTGAAACGCTCGCTGTATGGAGCAGACGCTTTGGAGCAGCACAGCATGCACTCGCACAAATGCGACCACGGCAAATTTTAACTCACACATTCTAAAAAAATTGTTGCATATGTCCAGAGCCACTTCAAGTTTTTGTAAAATTAAAACCGAAACATCCAAAAGTCAACGAAGATGAACTGATAGCGTCGCGTGTGGACCTAATGATGTGTCATTAATCGATCTATGTACTCTAACATGTAAAACGGGAACATGAAAGGAATATTCTAAAAGCAACTCATGTAAACAGCTTAACCATATTATTGTCTTATTCAGAATAAGGTCATTAATTAGATTACTGGTGTCCATGTAAACGTAGTCACTGTTTACACAGTGCAGAGATTGTGGGTATAGCGGCTATTTAAATGGTAATTACTTGCACTTATCCTGATTGTTCAAACCGATTTAAAACTAAAAGATTACGTTTGCTTGCGCGAACTCATCTGGGACTGTTGACTTTTCACCGATTTCCCCTTCCGGCGTTTGCGTATACTACGCCAGAGCGCGTACACGTGTAACGTGCCGGATGCTGAGCTGAGTTGGACATTGCTGTATATCAAAGGTAAAAAATTATATAAATACTGTTCAATTTCTCGCAAAAAAACAACCATTTTGCGTCTTAGGACATCAATATATCGTCACAGGGTGTAATTTGCATTTGTCTGTGCATGTTTTTTTTTACTTTCAAAGGTTTGGTGCCCATCTACTGCCATTAAATCACTAACAGACTGCAGTGGTTTGAGTTAAAAATCTTCGTTTGTGTTCTACTGAAGAAACAAAGCAACCTACATCTTGGATGCCCTGGGGGTAAGCAGATAAACATCAAATGTTCATTTTTGGGTGAACTACCCTTTAAGGGACACATAATCCAAGTTAGCCGTTACGCTTTCTTCAATAGTAAGTAATGAAGACCCTCTCATCTGCTTATAGTCAGACAGTCTCTGCCCTTATTATATAAAGCTGCATTGAAACTTCAATTTGGACCTGTTGGCCACCATTATAGTCCACTATATGGAGAAAAATCCTGGAATGTTTTCCTTAAAAATCTTTCTTTTTGACTGAAGAAAGAAAGACATTAACATATTGGATGACATGGTGGTAAGTAAATTTCAGGAGATCTTTATTCTGAAAGTGATCTAATCCTTTAATCAGAGACCCATTAACCAACAGAGAGAACCTGACTGTAAGAATGTAGGTTGGTTATTGTTATATAAACATTGACATGCCTTTAGATGTCTGGGCCATTAATGGACTAATCAAACTTTCCATTCACACAGCACCCAAATATCACTGGCATACGTAGCAGCTTCATTAAATAGAGCAGCTGAGTCAATACCTTGTAGTCTCACTGACATGGTCCCATGCTCTAATCACAATACATTCCTGGACACGTTTGCAGTCCCCAGTCGAGAATCGCCTGAGGAATGTGGGACAGTTCCCATGCCATTTCCCAGGCTCAGGAAGTGAGCCACCACCTCAGTATACGCCACATTAAACATAAGCATATATGCACATATCTATATGAGCAATGAATGTACCACACACTGACCCACATCTGACACATAATATATGCACATCCCATTCTGTTTCTTGTTAACAGAGATGCTCACATGCACCATCAGTATGTGTGTCAGTGTGTTAAACCCAGCTGCCCTCTCCCCGTATTTATGTCAGCGTATTGTGAGCGCTTTTCTCAGGGTACAATCGATTGTCTCTCATTCGTCCACCAATATTGTCTCCCATAATGGTGCCAAATATAGGATGCGGAGCCCTAAAGCTAAACTAATACATTTTTTATGACATCCTACACAAATATCCACTTCGCTTAGGCCTACTTATAGGAACGCTCTTAAATAGTGCATTCTGAGTGAATTCACTGTGGTGTTTTTAAATTAACAGTTGTTCGCTTAATTTGAGTTTTGTGAATGGCGTTTCAGCTTTCTCATCATTCAGCAATTTGTGCGTCAGATGATTCATAGGCAGTGCCAAAAATAGTCCCACTGCTGCTGAAATAAAGAATCTCATAATGGAGAGGCAAACCTTGTCTGAAAGAGAATTGTGTTTATTTATTAATTTTTTTTGGTCTCGTGTGAAAGGCGGTCTGTGCTTCAGTGATCACTGTGTGGAGCTGGGTGTATGAATTATTGAGGCTTGGTAGAGGCCTCATAAATTAGGAATGGCGAGTCTTTGGGCAGGGTGACGGCCGCTGCTCTGTGGTCGCTCTGCATCTTGAGTGTCACGGCCACCAGCTTGAGACTCTCTCTCTCTAAGCCCTGAGGCCCATCAATCTCTTTAATGCTTCCCCTCTCCCAGACACAGCGACAAACGCTGTGTATTAAAAACCTGGATCCATTTTGTGCATTTGTCAGTTTAAAATGCATAATTCACTGCGCTCTGAATTGATGATTCTTCAAGTGAAGGCGTTTTTGTGTCCATTGGGTTGATTTGCAGTAAAACCATTTGGTCGCATTAAAACTTTGAACCTTGGAAGCTGATGAAAAAGTTTAGATACACTAGTACCATTCATTCTTAGGGTCAGTAATAATTTTTAAACAAGGACAGATCAGAAGAGACTGTAAAGACATTTATAATGTTACAAAAGTTTTTTATTTGTAATAAATTTTAAAATGTCCAACTCATTTATCTTGCTATGGCTAGTCTCATTGCATACTGAGTCCGGACATTTTGTATGCGTTTTTTTTTTTTTTAATCCTTATTCGTCATCCTTTCCTATCAAAATGCTTGCTATGGATGCGAAGACGCAGAAAATCGAACCTGATCTGAACTTTTTATGACGGACGAAAGTTTCAGAGGCAGTTTGTAAAAGTGATTGACACAACATGAGGTTGTATTTATTTTTTATTGTGCAAAAATTTCGGACGAAAATTCCGGACTTAGTGTGCAATGACCTTCACGCTTATGGACTGTTGGCTGAACATCTGATGCATATGGCACACAAAATTGGAAACACTTCAGGAATTTAATTGGATTAGTTGAATTATACAGGATTTTCAGATGTGTGTGTTGCGTTCTTTAACGTTTCACCTGGAAACAAGGTGTTTTGATGCCAAACCCCCTCATAGATAAGGAAAGCCATCATGTTCACATCTGTGACAATGACCAACTACAGTACCAGGATCAACTAAATGCTGGATTTTCAAAAGTATTTGTAATATGTAAAGCTTGCGGCATAGACTATTTAAAATATGTCCAAGAGTTTTACACACCAGTCTGTTATTGTGCGGACATTTCCACGTCCCTAAACATAATGCGACATAAAAAGAAACATAAAACATAAAAAGATTGATTCCTTTACCTGTCAGTCATATGGCCTTTTGGGCGGGCCTTGGCCATTCAAAGCGGCCAAGGTTCCCAGATCTTCTGCCGTCTGGCTATGTAAGACAGTGGTCCCTTTTCTCACATACAGTCCTTACTGGTAAATTACCGGTAAATTACTGTTAAAGGTGCAATAGGTGATTGTCTTCAGAAAAAAATGTGTTATGCTGGATGGAAGTCTCTTCACATCTCGATAGCAATCATTAAGTTAAGTGGTCTAAATGTATTTATATGTATTCATATATTCTGTGGGACCAAGAAATGTTTGCCCAATCAAAATGTTCAGTCCGAACATTATAGGCTGTCTAATCTGCCATTCAATTTGCGCACCCTTTTCGCACAGACAGCATATGTCATCAGCGCATTTGCAGACAGACAGAGCGGGAATTGCAGGCAAACATCAACAACCCGATCTTCCTTCCTGCCTGGTATTGTAATACATTTACTAAATGTACTATAAAGTGTTCTCACAGTTAATGACATATGATGTTATAATGGCTACTACAGAATTTGCGGTAGGCGTTTTAGTCAGCCATTTTATTAAACTCAGGAAAAATACGCCATCTTCTCGTCTCCCGTGAATTATTACCAACACACAGTTTTCCTATCTGGGCTGTTGAACATTTCAACTTGGTGTTACAAAGTGTAGTAATGTTGTCTCTGGTCATCTGGTCTGTGTGTGTAGATGCGTTCAGGCCGGGGGGGGGGGGGGGCGTGGCTTTGGATGGCGATTTGCAGGGAGGGTGGGACGTTCACTTTCAGTGCTATCAGGCTAAAGTTAGCATTTCCCAAGATCTCCTATTGTACCTTTGAGAGATCATGTGTAAACAGTACCTTTTCAAAAACAACGGTAAGCGTGTTTAAGTTCAGAGCTCACTGACGTAAGACATCTACTCTGGGCCAATCATAACATTCTGACGCAGATGAAGCATTTACTCCGCATTGCTTATGGAAGTCAAATAAATGTCGAAAGTAGTCTAATACGATGTCTCTGGGCCAAAAGCAGCGGCATGAATGTGAACGTTTGACTCAAAAATGAAGACATTGACCATATATCCCTCCATGTTTATAAACACAACACTTGTTAATAATGTGACAAAATTTACAGGTATTTTGAAAGTGATGTGTGAAAGGCGCTTTACTGGTTAAAAGACGGAATGTCATTGCCTATGTGAACAGCGCATTTTTGAATTTACCGGTAAAGTGGTTCCGGTACTTTTACGTCAATTTACCAGTATTACTGTGTGAAAGGGGCTTATGCTATGGCTAATCTTATAGCTAGTGTTTTTTACAGTGCGTATTATATTTTATATAGATTTATTTGTCGTTTTACTCTTGTCCCAGACAAGAGACTTCCATCATAAAATATGAATTATTACTTTATATTGCATTTGAACAGAATACTTTTTTGACCAATAGAAAATGTGCAAATATTATTATGGTGTATTAGGATATATAATATATAATTCTAGTTATGAAAAAAGCTTTTGCAAGACAAAGGAGACATTTTATTCCAAAAATGATATGAATATGATCTCTATTATCATTTCCATTGTAGAATATTAAACACAAAACATCACAAGGTTGTAGAAATAATGCTGTAGTGAAATACATGAAAACTTCGAAAACTTTCCTGTTGGACACTGTTAGTTGAAAAAATTAAATAAAAGTCTGTATTGAGTGACTTTAAGTTGAAAAAATAGTTAAAGAAACAATCAAATATTAATAAAACAATTCATGGTTTTTAAAGGGGTCATCGGTTGCCCATTATCAACAAGTTGATATAATTCTTAGTGGCTTAATGAAAAGTCTATAAAATAATTTCTCAGTGATAGTGTAAAACAACACCTTTTTTACCCTGTCAAAATCAGCTCTGTTCACAGCGATCCATTTCGGTGCATGTCTCTTTAAATGCTAATGAGCTCTGCTCACCCCACCCCTTTTGTGGGATGACAAATGGTTCTCTTCAGACTGCAGAGAGTAAATGACGACTGCTATGTTCATTATTACATCCAGCAACAAAACACCTCATTCGCTTAGGAGAAATTCTTGTCTATGCCTGCTCCATCCTTATGATTTATGGGTATTTAAAAAAAAAACTTTATCATTATAGGGCGGATGTGTACACACACTGCCAACACACATTTATGTTCAAACAACTCGTATAAGTGAATTTTTCATCCGATGACCCCTTTAAATGGTACTTCATGGTACTTTTAGACATACTATGATAAATATCCAAAAACCATAGTATCACTGTGGTAGTTTTGGTATGTGTTTATAATTGAAGCTATACAAAAATGTTGTTGTTCAGATGATCTATTTCACTCACCATATTGTTTCTATTTGCACTGGTGCTCATAAATAGACTATATAAATCCGGCCCTCTGGAGAAGCATTCAAGCTAATGGATGAAGCTTTTACTGGCTGTAGTGTATTAAACCAACCTCAACTGAACCACAGGGACTTGTGATTTTATTTAGATTCCACCACAAGTGCGGTTAGCTATTAAAGTGTTGAACAGATACATATCATGATTAATAACTTACTAAGATAAATGACACACACAAAAAAAAAACTAAATGAGCTGTTAGAGTTTCTGATAAAAGTGTCACTTTGGATAATGTAAGGATAGAAGACCTGAAACAAAAGCTAATAGTACATTTGAGTCTCCCTGGGGAGTTCAGTATCAAATTCTGATAATGCATCGGCTGCCGACCTCCTGCGCTTGATCCCAATAGATCATTGAGGTACGGCTGAGACAAAGAGGAAATCCCTTCCTTAAACCGCTGCAGTCCTGAGCACCAGAGATGCAGTTTGCAGGGTTACGGCAGACTGACAGGGCTTGACAGACTCAGCTGATGTCAGTTTAGCACTCTGATCGCTGGAGGAGCTGAGAAGCATGTGCGGTAACAGAGGATTAGCTCTGTCCATATGGCCCGGCCATGACAACCCCACATACTGTAATTACAGAGCACAGCCAATATGCTTTGAAAGCCCTCTCATGGGAATTCTGAGGAATGCAGTAAAATCCCGCACTGCGTTCCGGAAGATATTACTGCCAGTGCTTTGGAATTATTTATTTAGATTTTTAGAAATTATTTATTTAGATTTTTAGAATTTGTTATTTAGATTTTTGGAATTCATTTATTTGTTAATGTTAAAAACCTAAATACAGTAGTTAATTTATTTTCAGATATTTATAGGTGTTTATGTTAAATAAATATAATGCAAAAACCTAAATAAATTAGTTTATTTAGATTTTAATTGTTTGTCTGTTTATTTTTTAATTTAAAAAAAAAATATTTTTATTTAGATTTGGATATTTATTTTAGTTATTTGTTTATTTTTAAATATTTATTCATTCATTTATTTTAAAAAACTAAATAAAGTAGTTTATTTATTTTTAGATATTTATAAATATTTATTTTAATAAATAAATATAATACAAAAACCTAGATAAATTAGTTTATTTAGATTTTAATTAATTAATTTATATATTTTTAATTAATTTTAAATACGTAAAAATAAATAAAAATACCGCTAAAAACCTAGATAACTGGTTTGTTGTTTGTTTATCTTTTTTTAACATTTGATATAGATTTTGATATTTATTTTTGGTTATTAGTTTATTTAATAAGATCAAATGTGATATATTTTATACGATTTAGATGTGTAGGTATTTATTTTAAAATAAATAAATACAATACAAAACCCTAGATAAATTAGTTTATTTAGATTTTAATTCAATAATTTACATTTTTTTATTTAATTTACATACTTAAAATTAAATAATTTTTATTTAATTTAAATACTTAAAAATTAATATACAACTAAAAACCCAGATAAACTGGTTTGTTTGTTTGTTTGTTTTTCTTTTTTTATTTTAAAATATTTTTATTTAGATTCAGACATTTAGGTAATTTGTTTATTTCAAAAAGAAATAAATATTAGTTTATTTATGTAATAATGTTAAAAACAAAAATTAACAAGTTTTATATATATTATATTTTTTTAAACCTTTTTTAGACTTATTTTTATTCATTAAAATAAATAAATATAATACAAAACCTAGTAAATTTGTTTATTTTGATTTATTTAATTACTTAATTAACTAGTTTATTCATTTTATTTTATACAACTAAAACCCATGATAAACTGGTGCTTTTATTATTTTTAATAAAAACAAATTTAAATATTTATGTTTAGTTATTTGTTTATTTAAAAATATTTAGACTTTCATTTATTTATTTTTAAAAATGTATTTAAAAAAATACATATATATATAATAACACAAAGATAAACTTGTTAATCCTGCTAATACACTTTTATTCTTGGACATTCCTGCAGAGTATTGACTATTCGCTGTTTAAGATCAAATTCTGTGTAAATCTATTTTTCGTTGTTTTTTTTTTTTTGTTTGGATTAAACTGAATTGCACTGCAATAAACTCAAAACTGAAGACAAAAAAAAATGATGTTTCAGCTACAGTTACAGCTGTCTTTTTAGCTCCGTTAACTTCACAAGTGGATGTTTTACGTCAATTTATTCTCATCTGTGAAGCTTTGCTTCGGTTCACAGGGTTACAGACGCAAAAACAAGGAAAACCCCCTTGAGAGGACAGGTGGGGGGGCAAGAGAGAGTGTATCTCAGGGAGGTCCTTTTTAGTGAGGTCTGTGCTTGAGTGGTTCCCATGCCAACAGCGATTGGAGCGGCGTTTGGAGCATGCTCAGTGCGGATCTGGCGGCTGTAACAATAGCTGAGAGAGCTAAAGCAGCTCACATGCTGCTATCACATCAGAGTGGAATAGACCGCTGCGTGCGCACTGCTGATTCTGCTGACACGCTCTGCCTTTGCATCTCCTACCTGACGTTTCTGCATAAGAAAGAGGTATGTAACTCCAGATGGAGACTGGGGGGGATTTTAACTGATAATAGAATAATTTTGCTACTAGTTTATGCTTTAAAAAGCTCTTATTTTGTGCTTGTTGAATGGGATGAACATATGTTTTGTACTGGTGATATGCCAGGATGTAATTTAGATCAGTGGATACACTACATTTTCTAATTAGTATTTAAATTAAAAAATATCTAGTTTATTTCTTTTGTGAATTTCCACCTGAGGAGATTTCCAGTTTGAAATATGCAGAGCAGACTTGCTGAACAGTACACTGTGAATATCATTTGCATACTTCTGCTCGTGACATTGGACAGACCTGAAGCGGAGGATAGACCTCTGGAGGCAGAGAGAGAGAGAGAAAAAGAGAAGAGCTGAATACATTTATACTCGCTGCGCTGTCATACGATCCTTCTGTTGTGTGGGGTTGTCATGCCTCACTGACCCCTTGACGTCTCGCCGTGATGAAGGGAGTAAAGGGTCAGGCTGTTTCGTTGTGACAACACCGGCAATCTAGTTTTTAGCCTGACCTGGTCCACCGCCGCGCACCTTTACAATAGACAGGGCACCGGCTGGCTGGAGATGTAGCCGTCTGCTCTAATGAAATGCTTCATTGATTTATTGTGTGTTGTTGTGTGGGCACTGAGCGCTACAGAACTTGAGCCGGATGTTCGAGACGATCACCTCAGTGTCTGGCACGAATGGGGTAAAAATGGGCCAGTTTTCTCCTCAGCAGAAAGACCTCAATATTTCATCTAGTTGGACAGTATAGAGATAGAAAGAAAGAGGGTATCTCAGCGGACAGGAAATTGGAAAATAAATTGATGTGACACCTGCAGGTTTGCAAAGTATTCATCAGGGGATAACATCATCTCTTGTGGAGCAGAAAGGTGGGGTGGGAATCTGATGCTCAGGGGTTTCTCTTTCTAAAAGTTTTTCTTGAGTAGGCATGCGTTTTTTTTTTTTTAAACTGTACCTATGAAACACAAAGTGAGGTATTTATTGCCATGCCCAAGCTTTTCTTTGCCAAACAAAGAAATAGACCTTAGCTGACAACCAAGTCTGTTCTTCTCAAAAACTATGAAAGCTTCGGATGACTAGGAATGCACTGCACAAGTCATATTGACCACTTTTATGTGTTCGACAGCCACTGATTAGCATCTACTGTTGTTGTATGGAAAAGATTCTGCTACATTTCCCCTTTTGTGTTTTCTTCTACCTGATTTCATGACAAAAACTTATCTGTGGGAACTTTTACGCACAGATATGTACCAATAAGTACATATCACTGCAGTTTCCAACAGAAATGGACACTAGAGGCGGTAAAACAGCAAGTACTTGTAATCGTTTTCGTACACAGTTATTATTACAGCTCTATATGTTTTGCTTTTTGGATGTGACAGGCTTGCTCAGTAGCTCAGCCGGCACGGAATTGGACTTGGGATGTTGAATCCTTGGGTACAAATCGTGAAAAACATGACTCACGATGAAAGAAAAACAAGCTAAAATGGCATGCTTGCGATTGTGTTTTTACGTCACATTTGCCTTTGTTCATACTATCAAGTAGGTTTAGGTGTTTTTAGATGGTATATTATTTTAAAACGTCACGGAGCATTAGCATTTATAGTGTCACTCAATATGTTTTCGTCATGAGATCAGGTTGGTTTTATGGAAGAAATAATGTTTAGGGGTACAACAGCTTGGCTGTGTGTGAAATCTTACATTAAGTATAGAAAGTATACTATGTGTTAGTGGTGGGCAATATGACTAAAATCTTATCACAGTACGTGTAATTTTATTTCACAGTGACAATATTTATATCATGATTTTGAGTTATTTTTGCTTAAAATAAGGTCTTTATGATATCAACATTTTTGATACCATGGAAATTTCATAATTCTTTCACCAGTGTCAATATGACAAAAATCTAATACTAGCCTAAATTAAAGGGGGGAAAAAAAAATCAGGCTTAAGAAAAGCTGAAGACAAGTAAACAAGTACATATATATTTCTTCTTATTAAAGCTACAAAAGTGATTTAGTCAAGAGCAGGGGGGTGAAAACTTTTGAACAGAATGGAGATGTGTACATTTTTCTTATTTTGCCTAAATATCTTTTTTTATTATTATTATTTAGTACTGCCCTTCAGAAGCTACAGAAGATACTTAAATTTTTCCCAGGAGATAAAATTTACCCTGATCTTCAAATTCAGCTCTTAATGCATCGTGTTTCCTTTCTGGAGCATCAGTGAGCATTTGAACCTTCTGTAATAGTTGCATATGAGTCCCTCAGCTGTCCTCAGTGTGAAAAGATGGATCTCAAAATCATACAGTCATTGTTGGAAAGGGTTCAAATACACAAAAATGCTGGAAAACCAAAGAATTTGTGGAACCTGAAGGATTTTTCTGATGAACAGCAGTCAGTTTAACTGTTCAGGACAAACAAGGGACTCACTAAACAAAAAAACACAGCTGTGGATCATTCAGGTAACAACACAGTATTAAGAATCAAGTGTAAACTTTTGAACAGGGTCATTTTTATAAATTCAGCTATTATTTTCTCTTGTGGACTATATGTAAACATCTTTTATGTGAAATATCTTATTCAGGTCAGTACTACATAAATAATAACATGCATTTTGTATGACCCCTTTTATTTTAGTCAAATAATTAACATTTAGCAGATTCTGAAATGGGGATGAAAACTTTTGACCTCAACTGTATATATATATACTACATCCGTACTGTTCACATCACCATGTGACCTCTCCCTTGGCCTCATGGGATTGTAAAGTGTCCATCAGATGGAGGGCAGTGCCCTTAACGGGGGATCTTTGTACCTTATTTACGTCTAAAGATTCATAGTAGTGAAGTATGGATCCATATTACTACTCTAAGGAACAATTTGGCAGGTAGATAAGTTGCCCCTTTAAGGATAAAGTGACAAGCTGTTGTAACCCTAAAGTTAAGATTTTTGACCATTTCTTTCTGACAGTGCAGATGACGAATAAGTGTGGATAAATGATGACAGAAGGTTTATTTTTAAATTAATTGTCCCATAAAAATGAAAGTTTAAATCATTGTCTTGTGCTACTGTAGGATAACATTCATATTTGCCTCAGACTGTCTATACCTAAATATTTCGAGGTAAGGTTCTCATTTATGTCACTGCAGAATGCTAAGCATTGGTCTGGTATGTGAACTGCCAGAGTATGGTTTTGTTATCAGCAGGAGGAGACAGTTATGTTGCAAAGTATGTGGGGCAGTGGCATTGAACTGCCATTGTTCATGCGTGATGAATGTTTGGAATAATTATGCTGAACGGCACTAGAGAACACCAGTAAACCAGGATTTGAGCATCTCATTATGGGTTGAAAAATTTAATATGAGGTTTACATTATGGTTTTGATTGTGTATTTTCATTCATAATACATTAATAGTAATATCAATACCAACATGTTGGGTTTTCTAAGAGGAGGCTTTTGTTGAAAGTTCTTGCTGAAATGTATCCTGTTGCTGCATTTGTGGGCTGCGGTCTCATTCAAATTGCTCCACTTTGAAATGGAGATGATTGTGCCCAGTATGCATCTTACCCAGTCGGATTGTGCATTTTCCTGTGAAAAGTGCACCAGCGTACTGTAAGCGGAGATGACAGCTGATCAATTGCTGCCCCCCTCATGTTCCTAATTCCTAATCCCCCTTTCTCCCCCCGTCTGTCCTATCCTTCTCTCACCTCATCACCCCCTGATGAAAGCCCATTACCGGCCAAGTGGTTCTGACGGAGATTGGGGCACCTTCACGTAGAGATCCGCTGCTTTGATCCCTTCTTCATTCACAAAGAGCAACAAAGGAGCTGATGTGTGTGTGGGAGGGCCCCGTAGGACAGGGTTGTGTGGGTCTTATGATGTTCTCCCAAAGGATGGTTATTAGGGTTCGTATGGAGCTGTTGAAATATGACAGCCACAGGCAGCTCCTGAGGACATCCAACAGTTCTGCTCTAGTAAAAGAGAAGCGTGAGGCTGTTCAGCTGTATCATCTATTTAATGGCACAGCGCATGATGTAGTATAGATTGTAGTATTGCTGTATTGACTGTGTAATGTATGGTTGTGCTGTGAGATCAGAGGTTGCGTTACCAATAATAATCATCTGTCTCTTTGTAAATTATTCGTCATGTTCTATTTACAAGTTATACAATAAGTTAAAGATTTATCTACCTTTTTCTTCAATGCAGAAGTAAGCTTATGGGCAAGGCTTTCGGTTCATTAGCCGCTATAGGGAAATAATGAGAACAATAACAAGACGGTAAAATGTTTGCACAACAAACCAGTGTGCTCATAATCAAGATAATACATTAAAATGAATATGGTAAGACACCAATTTGCTATATCAAGCAGCAAAATGTGCTGTTTTGTACATTACTGTTCAAAAGTTTGAGGTCAGTAAGATTTTTTTCATTCAGCATCAGCATTAATGATAATAAAGGATTTTGAATTGTTACAAAAGGATTTCTATTTCAAATAAATCCTGTTCTTTTCTGTTAATCAAAGAATCAGAACAAAAAATGATTATGGTTTCCACAAAAACTGTATTCAAAACTGATTATAATGATGAATGTTTCTGATGAATTTGCAATTGAGATGTATACATCATCTGGGAGTTGAATAAATTAGCCTTTCATTGATGTATGGTTTGTTAGGATATGACAACTATTTAAAAATCTGGAATCTGACGTGCAAAAAAATCTAAATATTGCGAAAATCGCCTTTAAAGTTGTCCAAATTAGGTTCTTAGCAATGCATATGACTAATAAAAAAATAATTTAGATATATTTACAGTAGGACATTTACAAAATATCTTAATGGAACATAATCTTTACTCAAAATCCTAAAGATTTTTGGCATAAAAGAAAAATCTGTCATTTTGACCCATACAATGTATTGTTAGCTATTGCTACAAATACACCCGTGCTACTTACGACTGGTTTTTGTGGTCCAGGATCACATATTAGGATGATTTCTGAAAGGTCATGCAAGACTGAAGATTTGAGTAATGATGCTGAAAATTCAGCTTTGCCATCAAAGGAATAAATTACATTTTCAAATAAATATTAAAATAAAAATAGTTATTTTAAACTGCAATAATATTTCACAATGTTACTGTTTTTTTGTGTTATGTTACTGTTTTTATTGTATTTTCAAACTAATAAATACAGCTTTGGTGAGACATTATTTCAAAAAGATGTTTTAGTCATAAAAAACATTAAGAATTAAAAGTCAGAAAATAACTAATTTCATTCAATTGTTTTTATATAAAATATTTCATGCAACATATATAAACAGAGCTTTTTCGGAGTTGCCTAGTGCTGTGTTGCTTGGCTTTTTATTTGGGGTTTTCTCTCAAGGTAAGATTAATAGTGTCTAAATTTCAGTGATTTTCAGTGAATAGCACTTTAAATGTCCCCTATTATGCCATTTTTAAGGTTCCTAATATTGTTTTGGGTGTGCCTACAATAGGTTTACATGCATGCAAGGTCAAACGACGCTTTTGTTTTCTCAAAATATGCATTTAATATCACCTCATTTTCCAGCTATTCTCAAATGATTCGTTTGAAGCAGTTCAAAGATTCAGTCCCTCTGAACCCCTCCTTTCCATGAGCCTACTCTGCTCTGACGAAGAAATAAATTACATTTTCAAATATAATACATTATTTTAAATTGTAAATATATTTCCCATTGTTACTGTTTTTACCGTAATTGCCATTTTTAAAGTTCTTAATATTGTTTTGGGAGTCTTCTACAATAGGGTTACATGCAATGCAAGGTCAAACAACGCTTTTGTTTTCTCAAAATAGGCATTTAATATGACCTCATTTTCCAGCGATCCTCAAACGATTCGTTTAAAGCAGTTCAAAGATTCAGTCCCTCTGAACCCCTCCTTTCCGTGAGCCTACTCTGCGCTGATTGGTCAGATGGTTGGTCTGTTGTGATTGGTCTACCGCGTACAGTGTGTATCAGAAACGATACACCCATTCTCATTGTTCCAGATTTTGAACACTCGATAGAAAATATAAACACTTACTACAAACTTACAGGTTGTGATTCAGTGAAGTCAGCTGGTCCAAATAAACTGGGTACTGAGTCATCTTTCAAGAGCAAGCATTTTGTGAATTTCCCAGAGATTAGAGAAGCAGTCGGCACTAAAATGACATGTTTGAGGGTGGGTGAAGTTGTTTGTGGCCAACCAACGTAGAACATTGACGGGAATTATGCAAATGTGTTACTCCGTTATATGTAGTGGTCATGGAAGTAGCATTCAGATTACTAACAATTCGTTTACGCTGTTTTGAGTAGATTCTTTCTTTTGGGAGACAGTTATTTCTCATGCATTTTCATTTTTCCAACTTTGCAGATTGTTTACATTTCTTCCTGATCTCATGACGAAAACGTACCTGTGGGAAATTTCTAGCAAGATGAGAAATGTGTACCAATAGTTACATATCACTGCAGTTTCCAACAGAAATGAACACTGGAGGTGGTAAAACAGCGAGCACTTGTAATCGTTTTCATACACATTTATGATTATAGCTCCAAATGTTTCACTTTCCGGACTTAAAAAGCTTGCTGAGTAGCTCAGCTGGCACAGAATTGGACTTAGGATGCGGAATCTTGGATATGGCAGAATTTTTGGATATGAATTCTGTGAAAAACATGAAAAAGAGCTGAAAGTTTGAAATACAAGCTAAAACGGCATGCTTGCGATTGTGTTACGTCACATTTGCTTTTGTTCATCTGTAGTGCAGATGGTACGTTATTTTAAAGCATCACTGAGCATTAGAGTTATAGCGCCACGGACATTTCAAGTCAGAACTGTACAAAAACATCACTTAAAACATACCATATGTAAGTTCATCTGTTCCTGGGAAAAACTGAACACCCTTTTATCACGCTCAGTGGACATTTCACATCAAATATGTCGCAAAACGTGTAAGGCGGTACGTATTCCGCATCTTGCGTAAAAGGTTCTTACAGGTACGTTTTCGTCATGAGATCAGCTACATTACACACTGCGTGAAAGGCAATATTCAAACTGGCATAATAGGGGAGCTTTTCATTTTGTTGTTTCCCCTAAAGCTATGGTTTGAGCTGGTTAGAGCTTTTCTCCAGGATTGTGAAGTCCAGGACAGTGAGGGAGAAATGCGAGCTATCAGTGATTCCATGATATTATCATTTTCTGTTTTAGTTTAGTCTCTCTTGCCACAGGGCCATCTGCTTCTTACAGCAATCCTGCCTTATTACGAGCGCTGTTGCCTATCAGCGGAGCTCCTGGGATGTTCTCTGTCTCTCCCCCTCTCTCATGGTTGCTCTCCTCCCTCCATCGCTCATCTCTCATCACTCGTGTCTCTTGCTCTCCACACCTAACCCTTTTATCAGGCTTTCTGCTTTCACCTATCAATCACTCATTCCTGTCCTGTCCTGTCCTATCCCATCCCTCCCTGTCCTTGGCCAGTTTTCTCATGTTATCTTCACAGTATTTCACACTAGATCCATAGCACTCTCTCTTTCTCTCTGGAGGTTGATAAGTGTGAAGTCGGCAGGTTCGTAAGTTGTTTTTGTTATTGTTACTGTTGCCAGAGCTGCTGGTGCCATTATCCAATGAAAAACAGAAACAGAGAGTAATTAGGAGTAATGAAGAGGAAGAGCCCTTGGCTCACTAGATGACAACCAGTAGTCTCCACAATTTTACTAATTAAGGAAGCACTGGAGTGGTATCATGGTGCAGTGATGGTTATATTGTGGTACTTTGGTATATGGGTAGTTGGGACATTAGGGGAAGCTTTACTCAAACAAATACTTTATGAAATAGCATTTTTGCCAATTATTTTGTAATAATTATGTATGCTGATTTTATGGTCTCGTTTATAAAATTCATTTGTTAGGCTGCAAGACTATGTAAAATGAACTAGTGATGTCTAAAGCTGATTAAAATGGTGCAAAAATTAAAAGGTGACCAGTCACAGGACTATTTACACTACCATTCAAAATGGAGTCGTTAATATATATATTTTTAATTAATAATTGTAAATGAATACTTTTATTCATCAAGGTTACATTAAAATGATCAAAAGAAAATACATTTATGCTCTTTCAAATTATTTTAAATAAATGCTGTTCTCATTCATCAACAAATGCTGAGATGTATCCATTTCCTCAAAAATATTAAGAAGCACAGCTGCTTTTAACATTGATGATAATAAGAAGAAATGTTTTTGAGCGTCAAATCTGCATATTATTTATATCATATTATATTTCTAAAGAATCATGTGACACTGATGCTGAAAATTCAGCTTTGACACCACATGATTAAATGACATTTTACAATATGTATTTGAATAGAAAACAGATATTTTAAATTGTAATAAAATTTCATAATATTATTGTTTTCATGGCATTTTTGAAGAGAATTTTGATGTTCATTTTCATTTTTACACCAGACATGTATATCGGTTGAAAATATCAGTTATCATTCTACTTGATCTGTAATAATCAGTATCATATCCACCCTGAAAAACACATATCAGTTGACCCGTCATAAAATGTGTCGTCAGCATCAAAATTATATGTTAAAATGTATACAATTCTTTTAAGTGAACATATTGTTAAGAAAAAAATTTAATTGGACCGATCTGGACCATGTTTTTGACATGTTTTTTCAGGGCAGATGCCGATACCGATTATTACAGATTAAGTAATATTATTTTGAACTGGTGTAAAAATTAAAATCAATGTCAAAATTAAGAATGACAAGGGTTCTGACAAAAACTTTTCTTAAATGCTTTCAAATATTTATCGGCAAATCAGTTTTGAACATGACCGATACCGATAAGCATAAAAATGGGCGATAATCAGTTGACCCCTGACTTAATTTTGACTTTAATTTTAATGAACCGTTAAAAACACATATCAGTCAATCCCTAGTAAAATGTGTCCTCAGCATCAAAATTATATGTGAAAATGTATAAAAAAATTTAAGTGAACCTATTTTTAAGTAAAAAAAAAATACAAATAAGGGAATGCATTTTTAAGTGTAAAACATTTCAAAAATCTTGAACAGTAGTGTATATACGTTTACTTAAAAAATTGCATACATTTTGATGCTGAGGACACATTTTACTAGGGGTCAACTGATATAAATAAATAAAGCTAAATTAATAAATAAATCATTTTATTTTTTATAAAAAAAATATCTAAAATGTGAATAGTATACAAACATCCTAGGTGTTAAAAAATACATTGAAAAACAAAATGAAAAAAAAATTTAAATGATAAAAAAATTTAAATAGTTTTCAAACATTATGTACAAAAAATAAATAAAAAATTGGACCGATATAAACCATACTTTGACCGATATGTGTTTTTCATGGCCGATACCGATTATTACAGTCAAAGTACAGATATTTTGTACTGATATATAGGTCTAGTGTAAAAATTTAAATTAATGTCAAAATTAAGAATAAGAAGGGCTCTGAGAAAAACTTTAAATGCTTTTAAATTATTTTATCTGTGTTTTGAAAAACACGTTACTGATAACCATAAAAAAATGCTTGATATCGGCACCGATAATCAGTTGACCTCTACATTTTACACCTTTTTACATCAACTATACTTATTAATAACCATACTAATGCATCATGTTATTTAAATTACACTATATCCAAAATTCATTGTACTATTTTTTGTTACTGAAATACAAAGGCATTTACTTGTACCACAAGTTTTATTCAGATGTACTGTATGATCAACAGAGTTTATATATCACTCTGTAATATACATTCAGCCTGTTTATGAGAAGGATATTGGCATGTTTCCCATGCTCATCCAGTTTGCATGATTTCGCAGGAATAGATCATTGTTTCTCCCTGACTGACACGCACAGTTTCTGAAGGCAGTGCCGACTACTGTTGACAGTCTGTCCGTAACTACCGGCTTTATCTTTCAGAGCAGCGGTATCATGTTCATGTGAGTTATCTAATTTAGGAAGAGGGGAAAAAATCCTTGTGAGGAGCTGCAGAGCATTGATTCATCAGTCTGAAAAGCAATTATCATCTTGCTTCATTTCCCTCTGCTTCTCAAGGCGAAAATCAACTAACGACAGGGTTACGTCACACGCAGCTTCAATGCATATACATTTCATGGAAAAGATTCTTATCCTCGTCCATGTTTCGCTATGAATTATGTAAGCAGCGGCCTTATCTTAGTAAAATGAGGATATTTGTATGAAAGACATGTACAGTTCACCTTCATATTCAGCTGAAGCTTCGGAAGCGAATTTACTGATTAATTGGGTTACAGTGGCACTTCAATTAATATTATTTCTATCATACTCCAATTTACAGGATGAAATCATGCACTAATGATATTACATTTGGCAGCTTGGTTATTAATTAAACACATCCACCAACAAGACGACCGGCAGACATTGATCCATTGCCATATTGATGTGTGCGTCTCTTGGAAATGCAAGCTCTGTAAATTGCCTTTGTGTTGCTGCTGGCTAGAATGACATGATCTGTGCTAGTTATTTGAGACAGAGTCTATACTGGGCCAGATATATAATGATTTACAAGCAAGATTGTGACATCAGTGTGTGCCAATTAGTGATAGCAATGACTTCAGTACTTCAGCTTTGTAATATGGACCAATTACTAGTGCGTCAAGCCTGCAATCTCTATTATCGTGGTCTAGTATGTAGACTAATGTGTTTATGGAAAAACTTGTGCGCTAACAATGCTTCTCTCACCTAATCTACCTAATGCATTATTCATCAGCTCAGTTAACACTACACAAGCATAAAATATTCACTAAACAATCTTGAGCTACAGGAATAGGCACACCCTATAGTATATCTGTCGAGCTTTTTTTAATCTACGTGATGTACGGTATTCTCCTTGGATACCTTGCATGCATGTGATTACAATATGTAACAAACTATTGCTTTTTATTTAGCTCAGATGTTGTAGATATGGTAGACAGTACATTTTATTTGAATGCAGTGAACTCATGGCAGAGTTGAAGCATAATTAACTGAGGTATGCTGGTACTTGAGTCTTCACCTCTCCTGAGTCTTAGTCTAACATGTTTTGATGGCGTCTCCTCTTACTTTGAAGAGCCGTAACCCAGCTCTGTCTCGGATGCTCTTGTCAGAATGAGTGTGGAGCTCTGCTGACAGGTAATAGAGAAGCTCTTCAGTTCTGCAACTGATTATATAGCACTCGCTTCTACTGTAACTACCTCACCTCCGTGAGCACCAAAACAGATGAAGCAGCAATGCTGCATTGAGGCTGTAAAATGGCCAAAAAAGTGTTTGGACACATAAGGCGGTTAGTTGTGTGAATGTCATTCCACTAGCTAACAGAATTATAGTATTTAAACAAGAAAAAATGAAAAATTATTGTAAAAACTTATGTTAAATGTATATAGTATTCAAACAGCCTGTGTTCAATAAATGAATAAATAAGTAAAATAAATTTTGAAAAATGAAAAAAAATAAAAATAGCATTCAAACATACTGTGTTAAAAAATAAAACATGTGGACAAAAATTAAAGGAAAAAAAAGTAAAATTATTGTAAAAAATTAGATAAAATGTAACTTGAATTCAAGCATACTGTGTTAAAAAAATAAAACAAATAGGAAAAAATTCTAAATTATTTTAAAATTATATAAAATGTAAATAATATTAAACAATACTGTGTTAAAAATAAAAAAAGAAGAAAATACAATTATTTTTTAAATTATGTAAAATGTAAATATTTTTCAAACATACTGTGTTAAAAAAATTATAAAAAATAAATGTAAATTGTTACATTTTTAACACAGTATTCAGACATACTGTATTAAAAAGGGGGAAATGAAAAAATGAAATAAAAGGACAATTATTTAAAAAAAAAACTATATAAAATGTACATCGTATACAAAAAAAAGGAAAAAAATGGAACATCAAATTGGAAAAATGTACATTTTGAATAAATTAACAATTTAAAAAAATTATAATTTAAAATTTAAACAGTATAAAAACAAACTGTGTTAAAATAAAAACAAAAATGAAAAAAGAAAAATAATTGAAAAAAAACCCTGAAAATTATTTTAAAAATTATATAATCTTTACATGCATAATAAAAAAATATATAAAATGTAAATTGTATACATACTGTTAAAAACAAAAAGAAAAAAATATATATAAAATGTAAATACTATTCAAAAATACTACAAAAAATTTCAAATAAAATTGAAAAAAATTGAAAAAACAATTTTGAACATTTTGAAAGTACATTTAATAGTATTCAAACATACTGTGTTAAAATAAATACAAAAAAGGAAAATAACTGAAAAAGAAGAAAATTAACAATTTTAAAAATGATATAAAATGTAAATTGTATTTAGACATGCTGTTAAAATAAAAAAATAAAACATTTAACTGTATAACATTTAAATGTAAAAATTATATAAACAGTACTATTCAAAAATACTACAAAAAAGACATTTGAAAATAAAATGGATTTTTTTTAATTAAAAATAATTTTAAAATTATATAAAATTTCAATTGTATTCAAACGTACTATGTTAAAAAATGAAAAAAAAGAAAACTATTGGAAAAAGAAAAAAATGAAAAATTATTTTGAAAATTATATAAAATGTAAATAGTATTCAAACATACTGTGTTGAAAAAAAATGTATGTATGTATAATGTGTGATATAATTTATGACTGAAGTGGTATCATTTGTGTGCGGTTCCATGCTATTTTATAATGTATTATTTATGTTTATGATATTAAAAAATGGTCTAACTCCACAATTCAGTACTACATTTTTCAGCGATAAATTTTTAACATTTATAATGTGTTTACAAACAATTCTCTGAATTGCCTTTTCACAGACTTAAGAAATCAGAAATCATATACTGCAAGTTCATTCACATTTTGGATTTACAATATAAATCCTAATACGGATAATGTGACCATAAAGATAGCCTTTAGTCTACTTACTGCAAAATATGAGAGATAAGCAGCCAGTGATCAATAGCTAGTCGACCTTCCTGAGCTTTCCCGCGTATCGGCTTTCTGCAGGATCAGATGGATAGGCAAAATCGCCAACAGGTACTAATCCAAGTACATCTTACTAAAGCTAACCTATTGCTCTCAAACATGCAGATTTCAACAGTTTTGAACAGCAGTGTGCTTATATGACCCTCTTTTTGCTCCTGGAAACAGCTTAAAAATCCTTTTCATGGAAGCACAAATCCAGTGGTTAGAAATAGGTTGATATGTGCTGCTGTGGCCATTGTGACCTCAGACGAAATAGATCAATCTCAACAAGCAATCATGAGGGCAGTCTTCTGCAGCATAATAATACAGTGAATCTCCATCTGCGCTCCATGTCTTTCCACCTCCCTAAACCTAGAAACACCCCTGCTGTGCTATCACACAAACCTGCAGATACAATCAATATGTGGCCTTTTAGTCTTTGATTCCCTATGGAGTAGCTTTCATAGATCAATGTGCACTGCAGCCTTACTACAGCAGCAGCTCGATGGAAAAAGAATAAAAATTCCACATTTGCAGGTGTAGGAATTGTAAGCAGCACCTGCAGAGAATAGATGTGGATACAGTTCTATTGTTTTTGCTTCATGGTTGTTGACTCAAGGGATTGAACTGGTGGAGGTGGCAAAATAAGGTGATAATGAGGTATTCTCACTTCTTTATACTGTGTATTTGTTTGTTATCTATCTATCTATCTATATATGAGTTCATTCATTAAAATGACCGCTCATAACAGTTATTTAGTCATAAATCAGACTAAAGGTCGGAAATGAACGAGTGATTGAGGCAAAAATGCCACCAAAATGAACAAAAATGCCTCATAAATTCAAAGCAAAGTGGCATAAAATGTCCCTGGACAATTAAACAATGTATTACGGCTGTCCCGATTAAAATGAAATGTGAAAATGAATGAAAAGTGTCAGTTAGCGGAGTTACATTTAGATTTGCTCACACTGTATCAGATTGATTTTACATGCTGTTTTGTGTAGCATTGAGCTTTATAACCAATCAAATGTGTTTCTGTTGAATTTAGGAATGCAATGGCCAATCAGAGGCCCTTAGATTAGTCAGAACTGAAAACGCACCCGTCTGAAAATGCCAGAGCTGTTGGTGAATTTCCTCATCATAAACAATACAGTGCAGATATGATGTAAATAAAAGATTAATTTTGTAGTTTCAGTGATTATAATGGGAGTTTTTGCATAACTTGTGCTAGCCTTGGCTAACATCATGGACCAACATGTTTGTCTATGAAGCTAGAAAGTGATGTGCCCAAAACAAAAACATTTATATTGTGTTCTATATTGAACTTAATAATCATTATTCCAATATAAAGAGCAATGATCTACAATAATGATTTTTGTCGTAATATTACAACCCTATGAGCTCCAGTTTTTTTAATTTAGATACTATTTTAAAGTCTATTGTTATTGACAACAGTTTAAAGTATATTGATTAAAGCAATTGGGTAAGTTTTAACATTAAAGACAACATATACGTTAGTTTTTTATAATATAGAAAAGTTCATTTCTGACCTTGGTGCATGCATTATGAGTACAACTCGAAAGGCGTTTCTTCTGGGTTTTGTTACTCTTGAGACGTGTTAGTGAGCAGCTGGACCACATACTGACAGACATTCGTCAAACACCAAGAGCTCTTGCGATTAGTAGGATGGAGTAGAAGAGCAACTGAATGTGTTTATTGACCGAAGCCTGACTCCATCCTGGTGGAGGTCGAGCTGTGTCTCCCTCAGTAATGAGAAATCATTGAAACTGCATTCACTGACATGCCACTATCACAACTGGAACTAATTCCAGAAGGTCTCTGGCTGATATTGAGGTGAGAGGAGATAAAATTGTAAAACTAACTCCATGCCTTGGATTTCAGAGTCTGGAAGCGCAGGAGGTCAAAGTACATGCAATTTAGAATATTTTGAGAATGAGTTTTGATATACAGTTTATTGTGTTCTTAGAAAGCAAGAAAATTATTAAGTTTAAAGATGGCATATCAAGATGACATATCAAGATGACATATCAAGAAAATCTGACTTTTTCTGTATTTAAGTGCTATAATCAAGTCCCCAGTGCATCTACCAACCCAGAAAATGTGAAAAAGAACAACCCAGTAAATTTTTTGGTAAGCTTTTCTCTGCAAGCTTTTGAAAAAACAATCCACTCAGATTTCGCTCCCCCAGTGACATAGTAAGAGGATCTCATTATTATATTACCGCCCCTTAATCTGCATGCCACCATTTTGTTTTTGCAAGCGACAAAAGTTTGAGCAAAGCATGCTAACTGTTCTGTCTTTGGCTGCACAAAACACTGTTTAGAGTCCCAGCATAAGAGGAGACGAGAGCAGTGGATTTATTCATTCATTTATTTTATATTACGCTGCTGCCACACAGATCTAATATAAACATGTAATTTCTTTCCCAGCTGTTCACAGACATAACCGACTGTTTTTGTAACTCATGTATGTTTTTAACATAAACTTGTGTGTATTTGACAGTTTAAGCGCAATACGACATGAAAGAGAACTTAGTACTTAAATGCCGTGTGACAGCCGCTTAATATTCAAAACCAAACAGATGTTTTGTTTTGGCGGAGTATCTGAGGTAAAAGCTGTAAAAGCACAGCTCTATTCTCAAAAAGAGGGCAGGGAGCAGCAGACCATTTGTATTTAAAGAGACATGCACGAAAACAGTGTGTTTCCGCTTCCACTCAAAACAGGCATTTTCAAAATGATATAATACATGATCTGTGGGGTATTTTAACCTGAAACCTCACATGCACATTCTAGGGACACCTGAGACTCATATTACATATTTTCTTTGTGTGTAAGGAAAAATCCCAATGATGACTTTGTTTTATTCAGAGTGTTTGACTTCTTAACAAAATTTTCTCAGTCAAAGGAAATGCATTTTCTCTGTGAAAACAAATACAAAATCCTCAGCAATACTGCAGGATTCTTTCTTCGTTCTAGAAATTGATTCATATTATTTTTGGATGCCTGTATTGATGTTTTTTCTCTTCTTTTGTAGCTGCCTGTGCTTGAGGTCTCAGCAGTCTGGTGTTGTGGAAGAGTTGTCTACCTCTAATCCAAACCAAAAGAGATTCTGTTGGCTCAGAGCCTGCGAATGAGAGCCTAAAGCAAGCCGAGTGAAGGCGCACACACAGAGTTGATTAAAATGGGGTAAGTTTTTATGACTAACACAACAAAAGACCTATCCTAAAGGGTTTCTCTAACACACTTTTTTTAGCAGAGGCCAGCAGATATAGTATAGCCATATAGTATATATATATTAAGTACAAAATGTAAAATCAATCAGGGAACCTGATTAGTTTGTCATGAATCTGGCTAATCCAGTCCTCAGGTTTGAGTGTCCTTGAATCTCTAGTATTTTGGCTTGGTATGAAGCTATTGTCTCACTGAGAGACTGTCTGCTCTCGCTTTCTTGTGTCTGTAATAGTTCTCCTCAAATAGGAAAGGAAGCATCTGCCTGTCTGTCACACACAGAGAGGACATAGTGGGCCCGGCGTGAGCTGATCCTGTGCCACATGCTCATTAAACAAGCTCCTTATGCTAATTGACTGTTTATTCACACGTCAGCAGTTTTCGAACGCAAACGAAGAAAACCCTGGCAGCGCTATTGAGACAGTGAGTCTAGTCGCCCACGAAGATAAATCCTCCCGAGCGCTCCACTGTACAATTCACAGAAAAACAAAAAGGGGGTTTTCGATCTTTTTATCTCTTAAATGGAGCGTTGAAAATAGCCTCATAATACCAGAGGGGTTTCAATAGCTCCATTTTAATTAAATTGGGCCAAACGTTAATTGAACACCTGAACATGCTGGGCTTCCCCTACTTAAAATCACTAGTTTCCTGCCTTTTTCAATCTAATCGCAATGCCATTGTTGTTCTCTGACAGGCAATGTGAAGAAGATGAATATTCATCTAGATGGATTTGTCCTGAAATTATTGTGGCGTGTTCTTTTGTAACTCCTGGCTTGACCCTGATTTCTGTTTGAGATTACGGGTGGATATTAATATGGCCCAAAGCAAGGCAATTTGTACTATTTACTAAAAGAGAAGCGCTCTCCTAGCTAATCCACGCTTCTCATCTGATTAGTGGAATAAGAGCCCTGGGCGAGTGTTGTGGCTCTCTTCATTACTGTCCCTTCTGATTTTCTTCCCTCTTGGTTTAATGTTTTTAATTCCAGACATAACTCCCCCAACCATTTGATTTGTAAAAAAGAACAAGCCATTTTTAGAATAAGAATTTGATTATACAAGTCAAATTAACTACGCATGATGAGCATTATAATTACTGGAGTAGTTATTGAACTGTTAAACATCCTTGTGTTCGGAAGGATCATTAGATGTGTATACACAGTATACTCCATTTATAAATATGTGAGAAATGTAGAGTGAATTTCATTTTTGCCCCCTTTTAGGGCAGTTTTATAGAGACAGAGAGTGCTATTTGTAGGGTTGTTTCAATGAGATAATTTTGCATTTTCAGAATCACCTAGAGTAATCTTCAGTAGCACATCCTCATGATTAATTTTGAAACCTGGGGTAATTTTAGATCTTATCTGGCATTTTAAAATCCTCAACTGAGCACGTATACCCAAGGATTATAAGTGGAATATATTTCTTACACATTTGGTTCTTTATTTATTTATATTTTTTGACCAAATACGCCATGGAGAAACTATAGGAGCCCTTTTTTGCCACTGAATAAAAAATCTCATAATTCTGAGAAATAAACTCACAATTTTGACTCATGAAGTCAGAAAAGCAAGATATAAAGTCAGAATTGCTGGATGTAGACTTGCAATTCTGACTTTTTTTCCTCAGAATTGTGAGATATAAACTCTCAATTCTGAGAAATGAAGTCAGAATTGCAAGATATAAATTTGCAGTTGTGAATTATAAAGAATAAATAATAAAAAAATAAAGAATTGAAAGATATAAACACGATTTTGAGTTATAAAGTCAGATTAGTGAGATATAAAGTATATATAAAGAGAAATAACTTGTTTCAGAAATGTGAGTTATAAAGTCCAATTTTGAAGAGAAAAAAGACTAATATGTTCTCAGAATTGCGACTACATATCTCACAATTCTGACTTAACTCGCAATTGCGTGTTATAAAAAAAAATCACAATTGGGGGATCTAAACTTGCAAATCTGAGAAAAAAGTCAGTCACTTTATTTCTCACAATTGCGAGTGTATATCCGCAATTCTGACTTTATTTCTTGCAATTTCAAGTTTATATTACATCAATTTATATTATTCTGAGAAGAAAAGTCAGAATTGCGAGTTTATATCACATAGTTCTGAAAAAAGTCAGAATTGCTAGATGTAAACTTGCAATTAAGAGAAAAAAGTCAGAATTATGAGATGAAGTTGCAGTTACCTTTTTTCCAGTTCCATAAGAAACAGTATGCCAGCTTTAAAATAATGAATTATGTTCCATAGCAGTCAGTTATAAACAAGAAAAACCCATTAATGCTGTGTGAAGAAAGAAGTAAACATATTTTTCAAAATGCTAAATTATGTATTTTTTATGTGATTGTACTAAAGCCAAAAGAAATTAAAATAAATTAAAAGCCAAAATATTATCTAGAAAATCTTTCTTTCTTTTTTTACTTAGAATACTGTTAGAGCTTATTACCCTGATGAAAAATATTTTTTTTCAGTGGACCAAATTTGCCAAAAGTCTATAAAAGTCATTTTAGTTTCTTTATCTAATTTTTTACTAAAAACCAATTTTAAACACCAGGTATTTGTCAATTACTGATGTTTTTACTGATGCATTTCTGCAGGGCTGTGATCCCGGTGCTCCTTTCTGGAATAGGCCAGCTATTTCTGTGGCCATGCCGGATGTGAAAGCCCCACAATGTGAGTACTCCCCGGCAGGCTCTCCTGCAGGCTGCAGCATGGACTTGTCCATGGACCTGTCCGTCCTCAGCTCCCCACTGTCTGCTTTCCCTCACCACGCTGTGCCCACCTTCCCTGGCCAGGATGTAGTGCCGGGCCACTGCAACAACAACAATGGTCTGCTCAGCAACTTGGGGGTCTACTGCTCCACCAGCAGTATGCATCCCCTTAAACATCCTGATGGTCAGTCTGGATACGGTACGATGCGCTTTCCACCAGGCTGTGTTAACACTGGTGGCACCAGGCTTTACCGCAGTCTTGAAAACCTGCACTGGGCTGCTGTGTCCGATCCCAATGCGTATCCTTACAGAAGCGTGGACAGTGAGTTTATTCTCCACTGCACTTCTAGCAGCCACTGGTATGATGGACCTCCTCAGGAACCGCAAGTTTACGGCTTAATGCCTTCCCATGACAGCATGGCGATCTACGGCCGTCGAGGAGTGGTAAGGAAGGATATTCCACTCTTCCCACAATGGCTTTTACCTGCGGTTGAGGACTGGGGTTTGAACGGAAATGCTCGAAAGGGTCTTCGAGACAAGCTGCGGCTCCAGAGCACACGTGTGCTGGAGCCCAACAAGCCCTTGCGTCCTCAACCTGTGCTTGGTAATGGACCTTCTCCGTTGTATCCATGCGATCAGGATGTAGCAGTTCGTCCTGGGCTGGCATCATTGCAAAGGAACGGACAGCAACAGTTGAGCGCCCGTCGCATCACCAGTCCCGAAGAGATCAAACAGGAAGCACTACGACGACTGCAGCTCCGAAGGCAACGAAGCACCCCTAACCTGGCACTGAATTCCAGACAGGAGTCTAGTTCCATAAGTAAAGCTTATACCTTAGATCCCATCAGCACTAACTCTGCCCAGTCGACCCCTGAGAGGAAAAGACCCCCGATGGGCCGCCTGCACATACCTACATTTGAGGAGTTTAAGAGAATGAGACAGAAGGAAGGCATCAATAACTACAAGTCCTCTGACAAGCATAGAGAGGAAAGAATACAGACAGAGGAAACGCAAAGTGCTGGAAGGACTGATATTGACGTCAACACAGCTCAGGATTCGAACCACAGTGGAGGGGAGATGTCTGAGCCCAGTTCTAGCACTGAGGTCCCGGGAGGACCCATCTGCACGGGCCCAGTGGCTCGCTCTCCATTACACTCTCAAGCTGCTACAGGAAGAGACGAGGAGACAAAGGGCCCAGCAGGCCCTGGGGCCACAGATGTAGCGGTTGTTCCCTTTCCGCCCCGCAGGGAGAGTGGCGATGGCCCATCCAGCTGCTGCCCGGCAATCCTTCTGGACGGGACAGACCTTTCCAGATACGGAGCCAAAATCTACAAAATGAAGGATGGCTTTCTGGGATCCGCCCTGGACCTTATTAAAAAAAGGTGAGTGGATGGGAGCTGCTGTGACTTGTGCATTCATAGTACTTAAAGGGGTAGTTCATCCAAAAATTAAAATTCTGTCATTAGACCTTTGTTCATCTTTGGAACAAAGATGAAATCAGAGAGCTTTCTGACCCTACATAGACAGCAACACAACTGACATGTTGAAGGCCCATGGTACTTTCTTGAATGCGCAGCAAAGGATGACACGGAAGAGAATAAATTGTTGAATAAAAAAGTATTCTTGTAGCTTTATAACATTAAGGTTGAACCACTGATGTCACATTGACTATTTTAACTATGTCTGTACTACCTTTCTGGGCCTTGAACGTGGTAGTTGCGTTGAATGGGATGAAAACCTAGGTTGGATTCAAATCTGGGTCTGCTATTATATTAAAATGGTTTCAATACAGATTTCCATGGCTGATGACCGACACATGTCTGAGATTAAAATTGAGTAGTTCGCTGAGTATTTCCTCTTTAAAACTGTGGATTCTCAAAGGCTGTCCCAGAAACACGGTTTGAAACTGCCCTTTTTTGCTATGTCACAAACTTCGTTAACCAATCATGTCAATGGAGAGAGTCCTATCATTAGCATGCAAAATATACCAATAGGATTACCAGCACAAAACCAAAAATTAAAAAGAGCAAACTGCTCGACGCTAACCGCTAACTTGAATAATAACCTGTGGCAACAGTGTAAAAGTAGCCCGGAGTCAGACCCACCTCCCTAAATAATGAATGTTACAGTATCTGCTATTGTTGTCTGCTAGTAAAAACATAGTTTTATCACTGATTATCCGTGTTTGGCCATTATATTGCGTTTACTACATTTGGTGGATCAGGAGGCTCTGGCTGGTGTGAGTGGAGGCAAGGCTAATTTGCATATTCATAATCCACATATAGTAAATGAGGCACGAGGTGTTGAGTTCCATTTAAGATGTTTTAAGGCATGAGAAAAAAAATTCACAAAAAAACATTTAAATGTCATTTGATTGATTAAAGATTAGTTTTAAGGCATGAGAAACATTTTTTCACAAGAAAAAACATTTAAATGTAATTTTAATGATTAAAGATTAGTTTTAAGGGATACAATTTTTGACTATAGGGGACTTTAACATTTCAGTGTTATTAAATTAGTAGTGTTTTTAAAGATTAAATGGTTAGCCCATGATTTACTCACCCTCAAGCCATCCTAGGTGTATATGACTTTCTTATTTTAGACAAATCCAATCTGAGTTACATTAAAAATTATCCTGGCTCTTCCCAGCTTTATAATGGCAGTGAGATGGTGTTTCTGTTCAACAGTCCAAAACAAGTCCAATAAAGTGCATGCATTCTTTATAAAAAGTCTCTCTACAAAAAAAATCCTCCTTTTGCACTTCTAATTCATGATCGCTGTTTTGTTTTGCTCTCCACTGCGCTTCTGTGTTCGTCACTTCTCAGCAGCGTATGCGCAACACATACTTTCTACGTCATCCACCCGGAACGACTTCCGTTAACGATAGAAAAGTGATGGCTATGTTATAAATAAGGATATTTTTCTTAGAAAAACGCTACAGGAGGCCTTGGAGCCATGTGGAGCACTTTTTATTATGGATGGATGCACTTTATTGGACTTGAACAGAACAGACTTGAACAAACAGAAACACTCACTCACTGCCATTATAAAGCTTGGAAGAGCCAGGATAATATTTAATGTAACTCTGATTGGATATTGTCTGAAAAAAGAAAGTCATATACACCTAGGATGCCTTGAGGGTGAGTAAATCATGGGCTAATTTTCATTTTTGTGTGAACTAACCCTTTATCTAAGCTTTAGTAGATAATGACAAAGGGAATCTAAATGCAGAAATAGAGGAAATGAGCATGAACAATTCAATATTAAATATTAGTCAATATATAACCAGGATTGACCATTACCAATTAAATAATAAATCTCTATTATCCACTATTTCGATACCACACAGTTTAAATGGGAAAAATGGACATCAGCTGGAACTGTGTAACTCTAGGTTACTCTGTGAAAACAAATCCCATCACAGCTCCAGCACTGTTTGCATCAGCATGTGTGTTATTGATTTATTCTTGAATCTCTCCACATCTTGTATACAGAGAAACAGAGTGAATATATCATTATTGATGTGATTTTTAATGTCTTCATTTACGCCAAGTACACAGTAGCAGATGTGATATTTGCATATAGTGGCATATTCTGTGGTGATTAGCAGGTTTAGCTAAGGCTATTACAACTGATGTTAAATATCCTGTCCTAATCATCTTTGTCTTGTTTTCCAGTACAAAATTACAACCCAGAAAATTCAGTTTTCCTAAGAAGCAAAACTGCAAAACCCTGTTTTGTAGAATTTTAAACATAAACTTAATTGAATTTTGTTAAAGCTTCAGGTAAAGTTATTGTGTTTTATTGCTAAATATTATTATGTTACTGGGAAAACAAAAATAAAGAACCAGATTTTTGCAGTAACAGCAATCAGAGGAAAAGAACTAGATACTATAGTAACAAACCCCATTAATTCCCCATTGATTCACTCAGGCAGTAGATTCTTCAGTAGTTGTGTTGTGTTGTGGCAGTTGTCTGGTTCACACCTGTCCACCAACAGCACGTTTCACACACAGAATCTCACACAAGCGTGAAATATGCGAACCTGACAGAAATTTGGTTAACATAACAGCACATAACTCTGGCCCTGGCAGTCTTCTCAAATTTAGCATGGATGCATAAATCTGTATAGATTTTCCTTCAGCCGCTTTTGCTCCAGACATAGCACAGAGCTTAATTGCTGGTGCGTCAGAAGCTTTTCGACATTACTGAGCCTTTCTCTAATGTTATGTTCCTCCAGGGCAGGAGTTCAATCCGGGCTGTGAACCGTCTAAATATAACATCCAATATCCCAGCTGTCCCGTAGTGCCTCAAGTGAGGGTATTCATTTACTACAGAGCAGCCCGGGGCTTCCAGGTCTTTTTTATGAGACTTCTATATAGTTATTTTCATTTATTGTCTGCTTGATAGAAGAAAGAAGAGCAAGTCACAAGGCAATGCTCTTATTTAAGCTTACAGTCACTTTATCTTATTGACTAGAATAGACACATTTCAAGGGAGCTTATTGTCTTGATGTGATTTTTTTTAGATTGAGTTGAATAAAGGGCAGTGTTTAAAAAAAAAACAAGTCTGTCAGTACACTGTAATAAGTGTCTTTATACCTTGTAATAGATTAGAAAATAATTTAAGAGAAAAAAATCCAATTAATGGCCTCATACAGCACTGCTGAAATGACAGGTAATATATCTGCAGTGCTCTAATGACAATTTCATTCGCGTGTGAAAGACATTGGTTTTATTGCCACTTTCAGACCGTTATATTAATTACTGTCAGTCCACAGCTACAGGTTTGTGAATGAACTTTTCCACATTTTACTGTTAGGATTAAAATTGATATTAGACACGCGTCAGCTATTAACATCTGCATTTTGTGGTTCTTCTTTTCCTAGTGAGATGTCAAGGCTTCTTTGTCTTTGTGTGTTTTCTTTTGAATGCTTCAGAGCTCATGGCTGTGCTGTCAGCACTATTCTCAGATGGCGTCTATGCAAATTTATGACAGTGATGAGCACAGCATTATCAGATTCTGAGGTACTGAAGCATCAAAGGAGATGGAAATTATGTGGAAGGGGCAATTAAGAGCTTATAAGAAATCAATTAAAACACCTGTTTTTTTAAATCCTAAGAGATGTCTGTATATGAACAATAGCTGGGGAAAACAGCTGATTGATATATTTAAAAGTATGTTTATTCAACAGTGAATGTAGAGCCATCGACATTCAGTAACAAATGTCTTTTATACACTGCACAAAAAAATCATGTTGTTATTCACTTTTTTTTTTTTTTGCCTTGTTCTCTAGTAAAAATATTTAAATATCCTTAAAACTATATACAGTACCACTCAAATATTTGTACTTTGCAGTCAGTTATGTCAGTAAAAGTCTCTTATGTTCCCCAAGGCTGCATTTATTTGATAAAAAAATATAAATACTTGACAAATATTTGGTAAAAACTATGAAAGCCTGTTTCCGGCACTGAATAAAAAAATAAAAAAGGTAACTACGCCTTTTAATCTCACAATTCTGACTTTTTGTCTCGCAATTGCGAGTTATAAGGTCAGAATTGCGTGATTAAAAACTTGCAATTCTGAGAAATAAAGTCAGAATTGTGAAATATGTGACCCTAGACCACAAAACCAGTCATAAGGTTAAATTTTACAAAACTGAGATATATACATAGATATATAATAGATATAGAGATATATAAGCTCAAAAAATAAGCTTTCTATTGATGTATAGTTTGTTAGGATAGGACAATATTTGGCCGAGATACATCTATTTGAAAATCTGGAATATAAGGATGCAAAAAAATCAAAATACTGAGAAAATCACCTTTAAAGTTGTCCAAATTAAGTTCTTAACAATGCATATTACTAATCAAAAATTACATTTTGATAGGTTTACAGTAGGAATTTTACAAAAAATCTTAATGTAACATGATCTTTACTTAATTTCCTAATGATTTTTGACATAAAAGAAAAATCAATCATTTTGACCGTATTTTTGGCTATTGCTACAAATATACCCCAGCGACTTAAGACTGGTTTTGTGGTCCAGGGTCACATATATACTCGCAATTAAATATAAACTCGCAATTCTGATTTTTTATCTCAGAATTGCATGATATAAACACGGAATTGGATTATAAAGTTTAAGATTATAAAACTGCCAGACAAAGTCGCAATTCTGAGATAAAAATATTTGCTAGTGAAAATTGTGTGATAAACTTGCAATTGCAAGACAAAGTCGCAATACTGAGAAATAAAGTCACAATTAAAAAAAAAATTAAGTCAGAACTGCGAGATATAAACTCAAAGTTCTGACTTTTTTAATATCTCGAAATTGTGACTTTTTCTCACAATTGCAAGTTCTTAAGTCAGAATTGTGAAATTTAAACTTGCAATTTTGAGATCATATCAGATCCCTTAAAATTTGACTTTATAACTTTCAATTGCGAGTTTATATCTTAGAATTCTGAGAAAAAAGACAATTCTAACTTTATTTCTCGCAAATGATTTTTGAATTTCAAAAAAAGTCAGAATTGCGAGTTTATATCACCCAATTCTGACTTTATATCTCACAATCCCAAGTTTAAATCTTGCAATTCTGAGTTTATTGTGAGTATATATCTCGCAAAAAGAAAAAAGTCAGAATTGCAAGTTTATATCACGCAATTCTGAGAAAAAAAGTCAGAAAAACTCACAATTCAGACTTTTTATAACTCACAATTGCAGTTAATATCACGCAATTCTGACTTTAGAACTTTTAGTTGCAGGTTTTTATCACGCAATTCTGACAAAAAACTATTGAGATAAGAAATACTTTTTTTATTCAGTGAAGGAAATGGACTTCCATAAAGAAATGATTTAAATGATTATTATTTGAATAGATTTTAAATGTAATTTATTCCTGTGATATCCAAGCATGATTTTCAGCAGCCATTACTCCCGTCCAGAAATCATTCTAATATGCTGATTTGGTGCTCAAGAAACAATTCTTATTATTCATGTTGAAAACAATAGTGCTTAATATTTTTGTGGAAACCATGAAACATTTCAGGATTCTTTAATAAATAGACAGTTCAAAAGAACAGTATTTTCTGTAACATTATAAATATCACTTTTTTAGCAAATGAATGTGTCCTAATCATTTCTTTTAATACTTACATATCCCAAACATTTGAACAGTAGTACATTTACCTCAAAAGTAGTATTTATGTAAGAAAATAATTTATTTATTTTTATTTTAAGTAAGATATATATTTTTTTTCTTGTAAATCCAAAACATAAGTTTAAAATTGACTTATGTGAGATTAACAAGAAAAAAGAATAACATTTTCTGAAAACATTTTATCATACAAAATAATTTACAGACAAACAAAATAAGAGATATTTTCTGAAATCAAACCTTATCATACACAGTTTGACTGGTCTATTATGTGCTGTTATTTATTCACCGGCTGCGGTGTGTGGGGTCATCCACGGATACATAGGCTCCTTTTCTACTTCGCGCACACACAGAGGAATCTAAAAGATTGATTGTGCTTGTTTTCCGATTCGGAGCCCTGCAGCGAGGAGTTCAGGTGTTAATGTGAATTGATGCGTCTAATTGCTGTCCTCTGTGAGCCCCTCTGGTCTGGGGGGGCACCGGTCCTCTCAAGGGGGATGGGGGTTGACCGCACGGCACGTGTAGGAGCGGAGAATCAGGAATTGTAATTCCAATTTAACACTCCCATTTCCCTCCCTTTGTGTTCTCTCTCCCTCTCTCCGCTCCAGCTGCAGTGCAGAGATTGCAGCCGAGACTCCCGTCCGACTGTCGCGTGAGCAGAATGACGTCACTGACATCACCGCTCCCCAGCCCAGCCATCAGTCTGCCCACGTTGCCATGACAACGTCGGCCTGCGGAGAGGAGGCTTGCACCGAGCCCGCGGGACAACAGGGGAAAGCGGCGACAGAATGCGTAAGGAATGCTGCCGTCTCACGCACACCTCTGAATATCACCTCTGAACGAGGAAAGCAGGAACTGTCATACGTGTTCAGGGAGGCTGAGGTTGCAGGAGAATCTGCACGGTAGAGGCGACTGCAGACATGCAGCGGAGCGTGCAGAGCCGCAGCTAAGAGCAGCACGCAGGGAGGATTAGAGCCAGGTTTCATGGTGGTAACTGCTTTATGGTTCTTCTGTGTGGCAGGTTGTGTGTTGATGCTCACTGCTGCTTGAGATGCCAGCCAGCTCTTCATTGCGCCACATTCATTCACGCCACATAGCTGGCTGTATGTTTTTATGTTTTTAAGGTTAAGGGTGATATCGAGGAACGCTGGCATTCATGTGCAATGTTGCTATGATTCAATGGCCAGCCGTTGCGCACAGGCGCTTCTTCCGTTTTTGCATTTCTGTGTGTTTTTAATTAAGATAACAGCTGGCTTATTAATTATTCTGTACGTCACCTGAAGCCCAGGTGTCTTGTTTCTCGTGCATTGATAGCGCTTGAGAACCTAATGCTGACGAGCGACCTTTTGAGGGTTTTACGCTATAGATTTGTGTTTGTAGCAGATGCATTTGAAACACACCATGTACTGACTTTTTGGAATGACAGAGGTTTAAAAGTTGAAAGGTTATCAGTTATGTCAGTTGAAGCAGATGTAGTCGGCGTGAACGCCTTAAAAGAAAGAGATATAAGAGATATTTGCGAGATACAAACTCGCATTTGCAAGAAATTGCCTTGAATTAACTCACAATTCTGACTTTATAACTCACAATTGTGAGTTTATATCACAATTCTGAGAAAAAAGTCAGAATTGAGTTTATATGCAATTCTGAGAAAAAAGTGACTGACTTCTGACTTTATAACTTGCAATTGTGCGTTTAATTCACGCAGTTCGTAGAAAAAATGTCAGAATTGTGAGTTTTTATCTCGCAATTCTGACTATAACTTGCAATTTCGAATTTATATCATGCAATTCTAAAAAAAAGTCAGAATTATGAGTTTATATCATGCAATTATGAAAAAAAGTCACTACTGCATAACATGGAAGATATTGTTTTATTCGCAAATTGCGAATTATAAAGTCAGAATTGCAAATCTCGAAATTGTAACTTCTTTTCTCAGAATTGCGAGTTTATATCTTGAATTTTGACTTTTTTAACTTGCAATTGTGAGTTTAATTCACACAGTTCGTAGAAAAAATGTCAGAATTGCGAGTCTTTATCTCTATTTTGTTTAACATTGACTTTTTTCTCTGAATTGCTTGATATAGACTCGCAAATTGCGAGTTATAAAGTCAGAACTGCAAATCTCGAAAATTGTGACTTCTTTTCTCAGAATTGCGAGTTTATATCTTGAATTTTGACTTTATAACACACAATTGCAAGTTAAGTCAGAATTGTGAGATATGAACTCTCATTTCCAACTTTTTTCTTAGAACTGCGTGAACAATTGAGTTATAAAGCCAGAATTGCTTAGAATATAAGTTTATATGACGTAATTGTGACTTTTTCTCAGAATTGTGAGGTTATAACTATAATTCCGACTTTATAATATGCAGTTGTGACTTATTAAGTCAGAATTGTGAGATAAAAACAATTCTGACTTTTTTGCAATTGTGAGTTCATATCAAGCATATCTAAGAAAAAAGTTGAGTTGTGCGTTTATACAGTATCTCGTAGTTCTTTATAGACTTTATAACTCGCAGTTGTGAGTTACCTCACAATTCTGTGAAAAAAATGTTGGAAATTGGCTTCCATAAAAACAGTAAAACTGTGAAATATTATGTATTTATATATATTTTAAATTTAATTTATTCCTTTGATGGCAAAGCTTAATTTTCAGCAACCATTACGCCAGTCTTCAGTGTCACATGGTCCTTCAGACACTGACCCATTGACAGAAACCATTTTAACACTGACTACCATTTTATGGACAAAAAAAACAGGGATATTTCTCAAAATGTCATATTTTATGTTCCACAGAAAAAAGTCATACAGGTTTGGGAGCAACATAGGGTTGTGTAAATCATGACAGAATTTTGTATTTGTGGGTAAGCTGTCCTGCTAAATAGTGACTTTAAACCATCCGGCAAGCCGGTTTTGAAAAGGAAATGGGTTTTTGAATTATTTCTGTTGAGATACACTTTTTGTAGTCTGTCAATAGACTTTTTAATAAACAGTAACTGGGCATGAAAAGCCACAGCAAAGGATTTTCCACTTACCACCATTACAATATATTAAAAGCTTTGGTAATATGACACCCTCTGGATGTACCATGATGCAGAGACTCTGATCGATGTCTGAAACAGTTAGTGGTTCCATTAATTCTCATATGTGCTTAGGAATCAAATCTGCCTTTATTGAGGTTTTACACTATTACACTCGCGATAGGATTGGATATGACAGGTTATGTTTGGCTGTGATTGGTTCATGCCATAAATCCCGCCTCTTGTGTGAATGAACAATATAATGGCATTAATGGGAAGACTAATTGAAAAAAGTGAGTAAACAGCTCACACACTCAGATTTAATCATGTTGTTATGACAAAATACGACTTGAAATGGCCTGAAAACATGATCTGTGGGAGTTTTTAAGTGAGTAATCAGCTTGGTGAAATTTAAGGTAAATCTTTGTGTCTGTGATCAGTATTTACCGAGCTTTGATGACTGATGATCCGGAAAATTCAAAAATAGTTAAAAGTTCTTAAAAGTTCACTCTGCCTCCATTGAGGTTTTACACTCTACAACTCTCCCCTTTCAAACACACACACACACACACACATGCATATATTTTAGACCAGTGCTCTGCCATGTGCCATGTTGATTGACAGATCTTCATCCTATCAGCAGGTTTCTGGGGCGGGCTGCAGACGCTCCAGCTCAGACGCGGCCTATGAGCTGGCTGAGTCAGTGAGGGCCCAGCGTGAGTGCCGCCTGCGGCCCCACTACAGCGACCCCATGCCTGCAGACGCCACCAAGCGTAAGCAGCTGGAGATGAAGATCGCCGCCGCAGCACGTTTGCACATTCACCGCAGAGACAGGGACAGTGGTAAGACTCTTTTAACCGCACTAAGCTTACAGTTCTTGCTGTAAGTAAATTTAACTCGTGTCCTAGTTTTGTACTCACAATACTGACAATTTTTAGGCTTGTCTGTAACCCAAGGGTATCACTTTAGTACTCTGCTTTTACTAAAACCTGGCCTTAGGAGGCTTTTACTGTAGGTCCGTCACATGCATGACCACTACCCTAAGGACTGCTTTTATCTTTCTGAACTGCAGCATTCATACTGAGTTTCTGTACTTTGTTTTGTTGTTTATAGACTTAAAGGCAAATGCATATCTATTCTTAAATTAGGGGTGCACACTATACTGTATGAGCACAATATTGGTTATTTTCCATTATTTGTCCTTTTTTGAGTGTATCGGTATTACCAAACATTCAAATACGCAATTGTTTCTAACTATTTTAAGATTGAGATAATCATGTAGCATTAACTATCTATCAAAAGGAAAAGTGATAGATTATGGCAAATACTTAACACTCTGAGCTCTGTCCAGAGCATCGTCCTCTATTATTATAAGCAGTTGTGTTTTTCTGTTACAAACAGAATCATTTGGTATAGCTGATTTAAAAAGAAACATTTTATATAAGTATAGATTTTAAAAAATATTGATTTATCATAACTGTCATTTATCTGATATTATAACATTAAAATAATTTTGTGTTTTTTATTTATTCTGCAAATAGTGCAAAGAGCCAATCTTACCAACTCTGCCCAGTTCTCAGGTATTTAAAATTTTAGTGCGAACAAGATGCTATTTGTTGCTATTTACACATTACATCATTCAAAGGTTTGGGGTCAGTAATTATTTATTTATTTTTAAAATAAGATGCTGTTCACAAAAATGTATCACAGTTTCCACAGAAATACTAAGAAGCGCAAAATAATTAAAAATATAATTATTGATAATAAAAATATTAATAATTTCTGAAGGGTCATGTGCCACTGAAAATTGGAGTAATGACTACTGAAAATTAATCTTTATTATCACAGGAATAAACTACATTTTAAAATATATTACAATAAAATTGCATTTTCAACTGCAATAATATTTTACAAAAATAATGTTTTTTGTTTGTTTGTTTTTTATCAAATCAAAATGCTACCTCACTTTTTTGAGAATCATTCAAAGATCTAACAAACCCAAACTTTTGAACGGTAGTGTATACTAAAAGTATCTAACATTTTTTATTATAAGTATAGCTGCCAAATACACTACCAGTCAAATTTTATGTTTATGTTTATGTTTTTTAAAGATGTCTCTTCTACTCTCCAAGCCTGCATTTATTTGACAGCAAAAACAGTAACATTTTTAAAATATTTGTACTAAAATATTTAGTTCTTTTAAAATAACTGTTATCTATTTAAATATATTTTAAAATGTAATTTATTCCTGTGATTTCAAAGCTGAATTTATAGCATCATTACTCCAGTCACAGGATCCTTCAGAAATCATTCTAATATACTGATTTTATTCTGATTTGCTTCTCAAAAAAACATTTATTATTATGTTGAAAAACAGCTGAGTAGAATTTTTTCAGGTTTCTTTGATGAATAGAAAGTTCAGAAGAACACCATTTATCTGAAATAAAAATCTTTTGTAACATTATAATTGTTTTATAATAACTTTTGATCAATCTAAAACACCCTTGCTAAAAAAAGTATTAATTTCTATAATACTATAATACATAAGGTTTTTATTTCAGATAAATTCTGATCTATGGATCTTTCTATTCGTCAAAGAATCCTGAAAAAATATGTACTCAACTGTTTTAAATATTGATGATGATAATAATAATAACAAAAAAATATATATTTTGTTTTACCTCTACTGTTCCAATGTATGTGACTTTAAAACAAACATTTTAGGGTTTTTTACTGTTTTATTAGACATTTTTGACTTTTTGAATCATCACTACATTATTAATGTAACTATTGTTATGAAATTCAGAGAGCTGATCTTCAGAGGTTTGTTTGTTCTTTGTCATCAGTGCCTAGCACAGCCAGGGGCCGCTCGGAGCCCAGAGGTGAGGAGAGGAGCAGGGGCCTGGGTGTGAGCCGCACCGCACAGCACCGCTGGAGTACCGTCAGCAGCCTGAGCGCAGACAGCGGTGTCGTAGGCTTGAGTGATGAGCGTGAAGATGAGGAAGAGCCTCGTCGTACCCGCCACAGTGCCGGAGCCGAGGTGGAACGTGTGGACAGCGGTATCGGACCCGGATTGGCTCGGGGCTGGAGGAGACCCTCGCCGTTCCTCAGGCACTGGGATGTTCAGCAGCCCTGTCCCGATTGCGGACACAAAGAGGGTGCCCGCGAAGAAGGCATGTGTGAACGCTGCTCCAAGCTACGCACAGAGCGCAAAGAGGCCATCCTAGAGTTTCTCAACACTGAGTCGAGTTATGGAGAGGACCTTCGCATCATCAAGGAAGAGTTTTACTGCCCCATGCAGAGTGCAGGGCTGCTCACAGCAGAGCAGCTCACCGTGGTATTCGGCAACGTTCAAGAGCTCATTGATGTCAATGACAGGTTCACAGAGCACCTGCAGGACAGCATTGATCAGGCTTTTGATCAGGTAAGGAATGCTAGTAATGGAGTGGCATTTTGCCAGGCTAGTATGTGGCCATTTCAACATTAACATAAGAAATGTTACATGAGCACCAAAACCAGTCATAAAGGTAAATTTATTCAAATTGAGTGAGATCACCTGAAACCTGAATAAATAAGCTTTCCACTGATGTATGGTTTGCTAGAATAGGATATATTTGGCTGAGATACAACTATTTGAAAATCTGGAATCTGAGGGTGAAAAAATCAAAATATTGAGAAAATCACCTTTAAAGTTGTCCAAATGAAGTTCTTAGCAATGCATATTATTAATAAAAAATTAAGTTTTTATATATTTACAGTATCCTTTTGGAACATGATCTTTACTTAATATCCTAATGATTTTTGGCATTAAAAAAAAAAACGATCATTTTGACCAATACAATGTTTTGTTGACTGTTGTTACAAATGTGGTCCAGGGTCACATATTAGAATGATTTCTGAAAAAATCATAAGACTGGACACTAAAGACTGGAGTAATGGCTACTGAAAAGTAATAACAATGGTAAACCTAAATAAAACGGTGACTGTCTCCATACAGGGCGATGAGGACCTGCAGACTGTGTGCATTGGAGAAATCTTCTTGGAGTTTGTCAACATGCTTCCAGCGTTTCAGACCTACTGCCTGCAGCAGTCCACATCTGTGAACATGCTCAACACTCTGGAGAAAGAAAAAGAGCTTCTTAGGTACACAAAATATATAATATAAACTGCTTAACTGCTTTCCCAGTTTCATTGAGTGTTACAAATAAAGGTAGTTAAAAGGATAGTTGACCCAAAAATTAAAATTCTGTCATTAATTACTCACCCTCATGTCATTCCAAACCCGTAAGACCTTCGTTCATCTTCAGAACACAAATTGAGATATTTTTGATGAAATCCGAAAGTTTTCTGACCCTGCATAAACAGCAACATTACTACCACATTCAAGGCCAAGAAAGGTAGTAAGAACATTGCAAAATAGTCCATGTGAAATCAGTGGTTCAACCGTAATTTGCGCAAAGAAAACAAAAATAACATCTTTGTTCAACAATTTCTTCTCATTTGCATCTGTCTATGCTCAATGATGCTTTAGGGGGAAGAAAAAACTATGCAATAAAGGCACAATATGTAATTTTTGCTACTAGACAGTGCATATTCAAAATAAACAACAAAACAAAGGCGAAACGAGGCCACTGGAGTAATTGCTAATGAAAGACGTTCACAAACTGCTGGAAAGCAGCAGAGTTTTTATTATGCCACAGTCAACTGCTTCCGCTCCTTCAAGTCATGCATATGTGGGGTAAAACAGCACTGTTTTATCATACTAGATACATTTAATTGTGTTGAAAGTTCTGTTATAATGCTACTCTGTTCGTTCGTCACCTGTCTAATACAACACATAACAAAATAAAGAATCTTTTCATGTTTTTAACAAAATAAAACCAGAAAATCAAGAGTGTATGATGTCATTGGCAGGCATGACACTACTTAAATTCTTATTTCTCTGGATTTAAACATTCATGGAAACATTTAAGAGTAATGTAAGTACACAAGTCAACAAAACACTATTCTAGTGGGTTTTGGATATTTTTATCAAAAAATCTTACATATTGTGTCTTTAAGAGCGAGGGGTGTAAACTTTTGAACAGAATGAGGATGTGTACATTTTTTTAATTTGCCTAAATATCATATTCTTTTCATTTAGTACTGCCCTTCAGAAGCTACAGAAGACATATTCATATTTCATATGCCCAAGAAGACAAAAGAAGTTAAATTTACTTCACCCCCGGCTCTTTAATGCATCGTTTTTCCTTCTGAAGCATCAGTGAGCATTTGAACCTTCTGTAATAGTTGCATATGAGTCCCTTAGTTGTCCTCAGTATGAAAAGACGAATCTCAAAGTCATTGTTGGAAAGGGTTCAAATACACAAAAATGCTGAAAAACCAAAGAATCCGTGGGAACTGACAGATTTTTTTTTTGAAGAACAGTGGCCAGTTTCCCCTAAAAAAGAGAACAACTAGAACAACATGAACAACTATCACAAAAAAAAAAAAAAAAAAAAAAAAAAACAGCTGTTCATTCAGGGTTACAACACTGTATTAAGAATCAATTAAATCAAGTGTGTGTAAATTTTTGAACGAGGTCTTTTTCAGAAATTCAACTATTATTTTCTCTTGTGGACTATATGTAAATGTCTTTTATGAGAAATATATTATTCAGGTCAGTACAAAATAAAAAATAACATGCATTTTGATAAAATAATAAACATTTTGCAGATTCGGCCAGGTGTATGTAAACTTTTGAACTCAACTGTATTTAAAACTTTGCTCCTTTACATCCCTCAGGATATTCCTCGACGTCTCCCAGAATGACAACACTGCACTTAGGCGCATGAACCTCCGCTCCTTCCTCATGGCACCGCTTCAACGTGTGACCAAATACCCATTACTGCTAAGTCGCATCAGCAAGGCCACCAACGAGTGTCACCCAGACTACTCCCGCTTAAAAGAAGCCAAGAGCCGTGTGGAGTCCCATCTAGAGCACATCAACATGAAAACCAAACAGGAGGGAACCGCCACGTGGTCCTTACGCTCTTTCCGGCGCGACAGCCGCAAGAACCGAGAAGTCATCAATATTGAGATGAGAGAGCTGTCGATGAAGACGGTGGGCTGGACACGAGAAAGCACACGCTTCATCATGGAGGGGCCGCTCCAGTTAGCGCAGCCCGCTGATGGCCAGTGGCTCAAGAAGGGAAGCAAATCCCTCAAATTCCAAAACGTTCAGAGTTTACTCATGGTACGCACTCTGCGTAACGCAGACACAGTGACCGAAGGGAGTCTGGAGACTTCGGAGACAGTGCAGGATGGTGTACTGGTGCTCATCAAAGACAAGAGCAGCGGGAAATTCACTGTGTTGCGCGAACCAATCCGACTGGCGAACTGCGTGGTGTCCACCGACCCCGACTGTGAAGACACCTTCGAGGTGCTGGACATCCGACGTGAGGCCTTCGTTTTCCGTGCCTCAGATAAACCTCGCACTCAGCAGTGGTTTCACCAAATCAAGAGATACGCTTGCGATTTGGGATCCTGGAGAAAGAGACGTAACGCTCTTCCAAATATCATGATTAACACGACCCAGAGCCGGTCCTGAGACTGAGCCCTCTTCCCTTCCCAGAAAAAACTCTGATGTAAATAACAATAATAATAAAAAAAAATATTTTGTTGAGCGAACAGTATTTGTGTGGGGGAACCAATCACCAGTGGACTTTGCAAGGTTTTACTGTGATTTGACTGATAATTAATAGAAACTGCAAGAGGGCACTTTGTATGAGATTTGGGAAGAGGAAAAAACAATGTCAAGCAAAAAGTAATGCCTTTCGGCATACCAAAATGAGGGCCTTGTTTGGCACCTCACTGCTGCACTTGTAAAACACTGATTGTACAACCAGTTTGCTACTGAGAAGAAATGTTCTCGGTTGTGAAGTGGTATTTGTGATAAGCATGAGGGAACAAGTTTGTGACTTTATGTGGAGTTTTTAGTATGCACAACCGAGTGGAACCCTGTGTTTTGTGTGAAGACTGAGGTAAAGCTGTTTTGTTTTCGGATCATTGTAATCTCTCTCTTCCGTTAGCATCTATTCCCACTGCCATTCAGGAGCAGTTCTCATATGTGTGCTGGTTTACAAAACAGCAATAATCTTCATTGTATTATGTAGCGGCAGTCAAGCTGTTTTTATTCACAGGTACCCATATTCTTGTGATCGGTGATGTAACAAACATGTTTTGGTATGTTTTCTCCACAATCTAATGAGGGTGTAGCATCAGTCTAAGCATCAAGTATTGTCATTGCCACATTATGGTTATGCTGAAACCATCTGTGGCTAGAAACCAGCTCTTCAATTAGAAAATGTCAATTAGATGTTTTCCCCCCTAAATTATGTAGTTTATAATTACATTTTTACTTTCCTTTGTAATCTCTGAGGGGGAGAAAATATGTGCCTTTGTTTATTTCATACTGAATGAGTCCTGTTTGTTCAAGTTTTCCTCTGCGTTTACCTACAAATCAGGCCTTATGTCAAATTAAGAAAAAGAGATGTAATTTTTCAGTAGCTGCTATTATATTCCGACTTCCCCGTTGATATACAAGACTGTGCTTTATGACGACTTGTTAAATGTTAACTGTTTTTGTTTGATGCACTTTAATATGAAGGTCCTGAAACTGGAGCGAGGACATTGTTCTGCAGTTTACAAAGCTTTACTGTACTTTGTTTTCAAGATTGTTTTAGCTTTAAGAGAAAATGAACCACAGTTGACTTCAGCAATAGCAATCAGCCACATTCACAGTCATTCTGGTCTCTGTGTGTTTCAAGTCAATACTGATGGATCGTTGCTATCACTGGATTTAGGCTTTTAGGTTTCAACATGAATATTTACTGGGGGGTTTTCCAATGGCATTGATACTGTTAGAAATATCATATTGTAGCTTCCACATTACACAATGAAGAGTTGAACCTGCCAGGATTGAGACTTTTAACTGAGACCAATCAAGCTGTTAAATACTATTTCCATTCTTAAGAATCCTAATTTAATTTTTTATTTTTATTTTCTGTTGTGTAAAATATTGTGAATTACAATTAAAAATGACAAGTATCCATCTCTCTCAACTGACTACCAGTGAATCTTTATTACATAACATTAGTGAACAAGCGTTTTCCCAGTGAAAAGCGAAAGTTGAACAATCACATGAACACATGAGGCATTTTACCTCCAAATACTCAGGAAAGGTAAGAAATCTGTCTTTGGGGAGAAACAAAGAACAGAAAGCATTACTACAGAAAATGTATTTTTAACCATTTGAAGTAAAAGCCCCCCAAAACACTGAAAGAGCAGACAAAACATGCACCCACAAAGAAGGAGAGTAATAAAAACAAGTCAATGCACTGAGAATCAACAAACAAAATTGGAAGGAACATAAAAGTTGGTATAAAGCTTGCCACAAAGGAAAACAAACACACTGTCCGTTTGACCTTGACACTAAGGTTTTAGTGTTGTTTCTCCAAAGCTCTTTCGGATACGACACTGTCTGGAGGTGGAGTTCAGCATACAACAACATGAAGAACCAGAACAAAGAAAAGAAACATATGAAACGAAAAGCAGAAGTGATAAATTCACTTAAGTATTAATCTCATCCTCATGTCGTACCAAACCTGTGTATTTTTCCTCTGTGCATCACAAAAGATCAAATTTTTCTCCATATAATTAAAGTCAATGGGGTCCAAAACAACACTGGACTCTTTTGACTTTGTATGGACAAAAATATTGCGTTCCCCAGAAAAAGAGTAAGTAAGACAGGTTTGGAGCGACATGAGGGTGAGTAAATAATAACGGAACTTTTATTTTTGGATAAACTGTCATTTTAATGGAGAAAAACATTAAAGAGTAAATATGTACCCACAGCGAGTGGTTGATCCTTTAACCACCAGATGATTTAAAGGGATAGTTTACACAAAAATGAAAATTTTGTCATTAATTACTCAACCCTCATGTCGTTTCAAACTTGTGAGACCTTTGTTCATCTTCAGAGCACAAAGATATTTTTGATGAAAACCTAGAGCTTTCTGACCCTGCATAGATGGCAACACAACTGACACGTTCAAGGCCTGGAAAGGTAGTAAAGACATTGTTAAAATAGTCCATGTGACATCAATGGTTCAACCGTAATGTTGTAAAGCTACAAGAATGCTTTTTGTGCGCAAAGAAAACAAAAATAACGACTTAATTCACCTATTTACTTTCTTCCCTGTCAGCCTTTGACAACCACAAAAAATTTAGTTTTCTTTGCGCACAAAAAGAATTTTTATAGCTTCATAACATTACGGTTGAACCACTAAAGTCGCATGTAGTATTTTATCAATGTCCTTACTTCCTTTCTGGGCCTTGAACGCATCAGTTGCGTTGTTGTCTATGCAGGGTCAGAAAGCTCTCGGATTTTATCAGAAATATCATAATTTGTGTTCTGAAGATGAACAAAGATCTTACAGGTTTGGAACGTTGTAATTAATAACACAATTTTCATTTTTTGGTAAACCATCCCTTAATATGTATTTGCAGTATTAAACTAAACATTTTGGTACATTTATTAATTTTATCTTCATGTACACCTTAGCAAGATACCATTAGCATGTGATTTCAACAGTAACATTCAAGAAAAGTGCTTGGGTATCTTGATGAGTATGTGTGTATGTCAAATGTAATATTTATGTAATATTTCAACATCAAGAAAATGTCTTGATGTCTCAACTGGACAAGCCACAAAACAGGCACAGAACTTTTTAACAGCATTTTTAAATATCTCCAGGCCAAAAATGTTTTCTTGCTTTTTGTTTGACTGTACAATGATTCACAAGAAGAGAGATTGCCGAAACAAAAACATCAATAATAGTAAAAAGCATCCAATCAAAAAATGCAGCTGTGCATAAGCATCTCTCAACAAAAGTGAGAAAGAGAAGATCTCCCCACTAAAATCTGAAGTGATTTCTGTCATGGTGGGCAGGTGGCTTAAAGACACCGCCCAAGGCTGCTGGGGCTTCAAAACCTCCATTCCCTCCCCTCTTCCTCCGACCACCTGCTCGCTGACAGGTTTAACCACAATTCCAGTTGTGGAGAATCCCAGCCAGGGTAGTGCCCCGCGGCCTCTTGTGTTCCCTCACTGCCTTTACTTATCTCCTCCAGCCTCCTGCTCCTTGGCAAGGCCTCGGATGGAAAGATCATACACCACCTCTTCAATCTTCTTCACGTCGTACTTGAGGCCATCGTAGCGCTTGCGAAGAGGGTCGTTTTTTAAGTTGAGCAGCCGAAAGCCAGAGTCAAGTTCATTGATGAAGTTTGAGATCCTCAGCGGGCGTCCATAGTCCCCTGCAGTCACGCTGTTCACTGCCAGCCTGGACTAAATAGGAAAAATGCAACAGGTACATTAAAGAGGTCATTGGATACAAAATACTCTTTTACATGTTGTTTGAACATAAATGTGTGTTGGCAGAGTGTTTACACAACCACCCTATGACAAAAATCCACCCAATGTTTTTTTTTTTTTAATCCCTGTAAATCATAACACCTTTCTCATATAAACCTATTCTCAGATTGTTGGCTGTGTGACGTCACACAGGCCCAGGCCCTTTCCACGATTGTTGACTGACACTGCCGTTTTAGCATAGACCAACTTTGAGTGAGCTGTAAACTGTTCGCCATGGGGTAGGCAAGAATGCCTATTAAGCGAATGAATTGTTTTGTTGTTGGATGTAATAATGAACATAGCAGTCATCATTTACTACCGATAAGTGACCCGCTAAAGACACTGAGGATTCATTTTATTTTTGAAAGAAATGCACACCTCGATCTGCCCTAAATGTTTCTATGTCCGTGCGAATCATTCGTGATCCAGCTTCACCTACAGAAGAAGTGAGTACCCTACAGTATAAGTGAGTCCTTTTTTTTTTTAAATGAATCTTTGCAAATCGCCTTTCCTAATAACATGCCAGTTGGCAAGTTAATGCTGCTAAAGTTTACGGTTTCAGAAAACTTCTCGTCACCCCACGGAACAGAGGGGCGGGGTGAGCAGAGCTCATTAGCATTTAAAGGGACATGCACCGAAATGGATCGCTGTGAACAGAGCCGTTTTTGACACGGTAAAAAGGGTGTTGTTTTACACTACAGTGCCTTGCAAAAGTATTCATACCCCTTCATTTTTGTCATATTTTGTTTTATTGCAGCATTATGTTACACTGCTTTAAATCAGTTTTTCCCCACATCAATTTACACTCCATACACCATAATAATGACAAAGCAAAAACCAGATTTGCAAATTTTACAAATTTATTAAAATAAAACACTGAAATAAGTACGTTGCATAAGTATTCATACCCTTAACTCAGTACATAGTTGAAGCATCTTTACAGCCTCAAGTCTTTTTGGGTAATATGATGTGACAAGCTTTGCACATCTGCATTTGGCAATTATCTGCCATTCTTTGCCTCACCTTTTCACCTCTCAAGCTCTGTCAGCTTGGATGGGGGCTGGCAGACATTTCCTAGAGTCCTAGTTGTTCCAATCATCTTCCATTATGGATAATGCTTCTGTGAACCTTCAATGCAACAGATGTTTTTCTGAACTCTTCCCTAGATCATTGCCTTAACGCAAGTCTGTCACTGAGCTCTACAGGCAGTTATCTTGACCTCAGGACTTGGTTTTTACTCTGATATGCATTTTCAGCTGTTAGACCATTTCTGAGAGGTGTGTGCCTTTCTAAATCATACTCATTCAAATGAATTTGCCACAGTTTAACTCCACTCGAAGTGTAGTAACATCTAGAAGCAATATGAATGCTCCTAAACTAAATTTCAAGTGTCCCATAATACTTATGCAACGGGATCTTTTCAGTTTTTTATTTTTAATAAATTTGCACAAATGTTAAAATCCTATTATTTGCTTTGCCATTATGGAGTAGGAAGTGTAGATTTATGTGGGGAAAAAAAGTAATTTAAAGTAGTTTAACATAAGGCAGCAACATAACAAAATGTGAAAAAAATGAAGGGGTATGAATAATTCCGCAAGGCACTGTACCATTGAGAAATTTTAACCAAAGTATATGTTATAGACTTTTCATTAAGACCCTAAAGAATCATATCAACTTGTGGAAAATGGGGATCCGTGACTCCTTTAAGAAAATGAATAAAATTACTGATGTTGTGTTAATACTGCACATACAACAATATTGTAAATAATGTAGCAGCAGTAATCTTTTTGATACTCCAACACAACAGATGGCATATTGCACCTTAAGTTATGGGTGAAACTTCTGGTTCATTATCCACTATAGGGAAATAAGAAGAATAACAACGTGCAATAAATGATAAAACTGTTTGCACTACAAACCAGTGTGCTTATAATTAAGATAATACATTAAAATAATATGGTAAGACACCAATTTGCTATATCAAGCAGCAAAACAAACTGTTTTGTACAGCTAAATGTAGCTGGACGCGGATGAGAGCGGAAGCCAGACCCATAAAATTTACAAATTGCTGCATCAGCTCTTACAGGAAGAAAAGGGTGGATAAGTGAACTTCCAGAAACTCATTCAAATAAAAAAAAACATGTAATCACTTTAAATGGTAAATTAATGTAATCTTAAATGTTTGCACACAGTAGCAGGTGTACTGTTACTACTAAAGAAGATTGCTAGTTTGGAAAAAAAAAAACACTTACCAGCTCACTTGCCAAAATAAGAACTCCTGCTAGATAGTCTTCCACGTCCAAATGAAACCCCTTTTCTCTGTCGACTTCGACTGCAGAAGTGTAAAACAGAATTCATCTACAACAGCCTCATACAAGCATTAAAAATATACAGTATGAATAAACCTGAAAATTACATACTGGCAAGAATTTGTGCCACTTCCTCACGTGTAACCAAGGACTCGCTTTCCAGGTATACCACAAAAGCAGCAAGGAAGGCAAGTCGCTGAAGAACAAATCTCCAGTGTTCATGATACCTATGAAAAGGTGAGAATGTGTTAGTATTTATCACTAGAAAGTTAATCAATTATCCAGACTAGAAGCATGTGTAAGAGGCATCCACACTAACCGATAGTACTGTTCCACAGGGAACTTAGTTTTCAGCTCTCCAGTGTGGTTTCTTACAGTGCAGAACAGCTCTCTGGCCTTCAGACACTTGCTGGGAACTGGAGGAGGGAATGAAAACGCATTATAAAAGACATTATGTAGACCAAAAGACTTGGATTGAGTATGTTAACTTACTGTCTTTGAAACCGCTTGGTTGATGGACACTTTGAAGAACAGTGAGGATCTCTCTTGCTGTCTGCTCCAAAACTTGGACAACTTTTCTTATGTCCTGTAGGAAGAGCATAGAATGATGAGTCAGCCGACAGCACATATGAATTAAAAACAGTAATATTCAGAAAGAGATAAACAGAACTTCCTGTCTAGACTTTAACATCTGTTGCACTTTATAATGTCTGATTCAAAAGTCACATATTTCCTGTGAAATTATTCCTAAAAAAAAAGGTATATTTTATGCAGAGTTTCTGCGAACAGTGCTTAACATTTGAAACGGACTTCACGTTGCTTCTGAACAAACCTTCTTCAGGAAAGTTAACGTTATATCGCGCTTTTAAAAAGCCAGGTTACGTGTCAGTGCAGTTGTTTACCTCTCGAATATCTTGATCGGCACTCAGAAAACCTTGGATATAGCTAAACATCTCCGTTACAGACATCTTCAAATGTGTTGGCTTGTGCGTCGCTATTTGTTGTGACCAACTGCTCCAAATATACAGTATTTAGATAACGTTAGGATGTAAACAGAGACTGTTTATTAATAGTCGTTCTCGTGAAACAAACAGCCAGCAGTTATAACTGAAATCATCAGCATGCACGCTAACATCTGTCCTTGTTCAGTTCGTCGCATTATAATGATGTAATGATCGTCTCTCTCTTCATGCATTTTGCTGGTGATCCAGACGCCCTCTACTGGCTTAGCTTCAATTCAACTAACGTTAATTCAATAAAATTTTATTCAGTTTTTACTCAGAATCATTTAATTTTGACTCGGTAAGAAAAAAAAAACCTTATCCGAGTTGCCAAAACCGAAAAAAAAAACGAAGAATACGTTATAAATACGTAGCTTTATAAAATTAACGAGGCTTTTTAAAATAAATATTTATAGTCACATGGTATGAAGGTAAACATTTTTTAATGTTTGTATAATTTAATTAAATATTAGCTTTTCATTAAACTCCACAAACATAAAATGTGTAATTTAATGGATTACATTATTAACCACAATTTTTTTCATAGCTGTGGTATTTAGAAATATCTTATCTTCCATTATTTTCCCACACAAAATTCAATAATTTGGGGAAAACAATAAAAACTAAAAACCACATGGGAAACCTTGACGTAACAATGTTGTTAAGAATAAGAAATGAAATATATTTTCTTACTCTCTGTATTTTTATGTCAATATGATAGAAGATTATCCTTTTTTAAATCAGTTTGATAAATACGTTAGGTCAAAAGTAATCTAAAAGTAGTCTGATTATATTGCATAAAATGTGTAATGTAATGGATTACATTACTAACTACAGTTTTTGTCATACCTGTTCTCTCTGTGGTATTTATGAATATCTTATCCTTCATTATTTCCCCACACAAATTCTTTCTTAAATTCTAAATTCAATGAATAATTTTTTTTTACCTCAAGATAAATCACACCTGTTCTCTTCTTCTATTTATGAATATCATATGTTTCATTGTTTTCCCACACAAAATTTTAAATTCAATTATTTGAAAAATAAACTAGATAATTAAAAAAATAAATATGATTTGTACCTCAAGATAAATAACGAATAAATGATAGCAATTATTCAGAACTGTCAGCAGCAAAGCAACCAAAATCACAAGAACAGATAATGGTCATATTTTTTTTAACTTTCTTTCATTTCTTTTCTTTCTTTCTTTCTTTTTTTTTTTTTTTTTTTTTTTTTTTTTTTGAAAGATGTTAGGCTTTTAACAAACGTATTTATCAGGAACAGACTTGACAAGTACAGACTTAAGACAAATGTTTTATTCCTCGTTTTTAGCCACTGCATTTGTCTTGTTTTAAACAGAATAACTGTCTACTAGACACGTCTGGTCACATATTTATTATACATGTTCGTAGAAATACTATCTCTAGTATCACTCCACTATGCTGTCAGTGAGAGTGTGGCTGTATCTCAAAAACCTAGTGAACCGCCTAGCTAGACCGCATTTCCTACGTCTCAAACATGCCCAACATTCCAAACGCTTTTAAACGCCCTGCTATGCTGTCTAGGGTAGGCTGCGCAATAGGTTTTGAGACACCGCGAGAGTGACTTCCGGTTAGTGTTGCGTGGCCGTAAGCAGCTTTGATTGAGTTCAGCTTTTGCGGCAGCGAACAGACGCTCGTCTCACTGCCGCAGAACCAAATGAACGCCCTCATTTCACTTACCTCCAGACATGACAGTACTGAAATGCTGCAGTATTTAGAAATACCATCCTCACAAAACATGGATACCATTCACAGGAGAATATTAAACGAGTGAATAACTGTTACCGAGAGCACTGTTTAATACTGAACCGGATCGTTAGCTTAGCTGGCTAGCAGATAGATTTTCAGTCTCTGCTGCTGGGTGGTGTAGCCCGAGGCCGGACACCAGCGATGGGAATCATTTTCACAAAATTATGGAGGCTTTTCAACCACCAAGGTAGGTAAAATAGTATATTTATGAACATAATGCGGATATATTCGATTAAAAGATTGACAGGCTATATGGTGGATTTTTACTAGCTAGCAAGTGTCTGCTAACCTGCTGCTGTAGTTTCGTTTTAAAACAGCGATGCTGGTGCTTACTTACGATTTAAATATTTATAAACGTTGTTGTATAAACTGTTTTAGATCCAGAAATATTGTGTAAACGTATCATCATAACATTAAAACAGTCTATAGGCTTTCAAGAGTGGCTGTTGAGAGGTACTCTGCTGTCAGGTTCGTCTCTGTTTATGGAGGTTCAAGCCCTGATATCTTTATTTTTCACGCACTAAAGTTAGTAGATTATTGTTGTGCAACATGTCAAGCTATGTGACGTGCTTATGTAATTGTCATAAAAGAATAAATACGGTAGAACAAATTCATTGCCATTTAACAATTAAATATACCTATTATATTCCCCTATGCAACGACATTTGGTTTTATGCGTTTCGTCTGGTATTGATAAAACAACTCACCAGTTGAGGTCATATCAATACAAAGTGAATGTGAAAGCCAGTTGTCAGCACTGCGAATTAGATTAACCTGCTTATTCACCAGTGGGTAGCAAAAAGTGAAACACCCATTGCAGCACTCTTTGCTTTTTTTAAGCCAGATTATTTGTGCCTCTTTCCTCTGTGATTGTGCATGCTGGGCATTTTGCAACACTGGTCAGCCTGTGTGTCCCTGATGGTGGTGTAATCCTCAAAGCGCTGGAGTTTGTGTCAGCATTACTTGTTACACACGTCCATGTGATGGCCAGTGTTCTCTCATTTATTATAAATGCTGTGGAATATCTATAAAGCATAATCTCGTTTGAGAGATTTGCACATCAGTGTATGGGGCATTGAGCATGTGCAAATTGTAACTTAACCCAGTGGAACATTTCTCTTTGGTTCTCACCTTACTCATTAGCTGGACAGATCATTGTGATATGGGTGAGCCTTGTAACGTGAGAGTTGGAGACTGTTGCCCAGAGTCAGATGCAGTACCATTAGTCTGTTTCATTTTATTTTTTCTATGAAGTATAGTAAAGGGTAACTTACTATAGTTCAAAAGTTGGGTCAGTAGGGCTCTTATGCTCACCAAGACTTTTTACTTGATCAAAAATACAGTGGAAACAACAATATTGTGAAATATTATTACAATTTAAAAAAGATTTAAATGTATGAATTTTCAGCAGCAAATTACTCCAGTCATCAGTGTCACATGATCCATCAGAAAACATTCTACACTGTTAGACATTTCAAAGGGTTTTTACAGTAACTTACTGGCAACACTGTTGCCAGTGAGTTACTGTAATTAAATTTTACAGTACCCAACTGTAATTCTGCTATACAGTAATATACTGTATATTATACTACAGTTTACTACTGTAATTAATTTATTTGAATATAGAGTTCATTTGATTTTATCATTTTTATATAGAATTAATTTTAATTTAATTTATTTATTTACTACTGACATTCAATTCAAACAGACACAATTAATACAAAATATCAAATTCTTTATTTAAATATTGCATATATAACACAAATACAAAAAAAATCAGTCTTTCAATGCTGGAACAGTTCATTTTCAATATTTCACCTGTCTGACTTTTTGCAGTGCATTATGTTGTATCCTCTGGATTTAGCCTTACAAAGAATATTTAGGCAACATTAAAATAATAGGGAAAAAATTATATAAGCAGCTAAAGAATACATATCATCTGCATATTCCAGGTGCTGCTCCAAAACGTAGGCCACCTTTGCTCACCATCCACTTTGTTACAGAGAGAAATTTGTTCCCTGAAAAAGCAAGAAGAAAATACACATTTGTAAAAGGCAAACCCCATATGGAATACACAAAATCATAGTGAAGATAATTCATCTCTTACCACAAATTATTTCAGTGTGGCTGGCCTGCTCCTGTCCTTTGTGAAGCTTCATTTGAGTTGCCTTTAAAAACACACAGAAAATGCAGTAAATATTAAATTACCTTAAAAAAAATCAAATGCTAAAACTAGAAAGGCAGCTAACTTAGTCATAAAACGTTTGTTTAACCTAGCTAACATATGATTTTATATTCTCAACTAGACTACTGCCCAAAGTTATTTAACACCTCATCAAAAGTTGACATCAGTTAACTTAGTATTAATATAAGATAAGCCTTGCTCATTAAAGTAATTTTAATTCGGTAATTTAATAAGATGACAGTCGTTTGTTAATTGAAAGGACAGCGCAGTTTACCGTGGTAAAGTTTATGTACCGTCATGTTGACAAGTAAATGTTACTAGGTTAAACTGTTGTGCAAAAATCTGACAAAGCACACACAAACAGACATACAAATATATATATATAAAAAAACCAATATATTTATTTTAAATATATTTTTACCTTTCCTGCTTGTCTTATTCTCTCGCAAGGCACATCCACACACAACGCAGATGTTCTCCGGAACTCTCCAGCTTGCGGGTTCCATCCCAAGGGAAAACCACCGGCGCTGCCTCGTTTGTTCCGTGTAGTCAGACGCGAGCGGCGCGACGTGACAAAAGAACCGGTAACACTTTACAATAAGGTTCATTAGTTAACATTAGTTAACCATATTAGTTAACATGAACTAATAATGAACTGGACTTATACAGCATTTATTAATCTTTGTTAATGTTAATTTCAACATTTACTAATACATTATTAAAATTTTGTTAACATTAGTTAATGCAGTGTGAACTAACATGAACAAACAATGAACAACTGTATTTCCGTTAACTAGCGTTAATAAAGATTACTAAATACAATAACAAATGTATTTCTCATGGTTAGTTCATGTTAGTTAATACATTAACTAATGTTTAACTAATGAACCTTATTGTAAAGTGTTACCAAAGAACCCATTATAATCCGTGATACTATCCACAATAGATGCTGGACAGTAAACTGATGCCCCAGTATATTTCTGACGTACAGTAGTACTCTAAGCATGCTCTTTCACTCGTGCTGTTTCTAACACAAAGGACAAACTCAGTGCAGGGCAAATCCTGCCAGGAGTGGCGCTAAAGAGGCCGTTACAGCAAATACAGTAGTATACAGCAATTTTAAGAAACACAGTAAGTCACTGTATGTGGTGTTCGGCAAATACAGTAGTATACAGCAATTTTTAAAAATACAGTTAGTCTCTGTATGTGGTATTTGACGTCACAGAAAATTCCCATGATGCAATGGTAAATACAGTTATTTACTATAAATGGAATTTGTTGTATTATACTGGGTGATATACAGTAAAAAACTAGAAATTACAGAAATGTCTAACAGTGTAATATGCTGATTTGATGCTCAAGAAAATTTCTTACTATCAATATTGAAAACAGTTTTGCTGCTTAATATTATTGTGGAAAACCATGTTTTTTTCAGGATTCTTGAAAAGAAAGTTTTTGCAATATTTTGTAACATTAGAAATCAATTTTAAAAGAATGTAAAGCATCCTTTCTAAATAAAGGTATTGATTTCTTTAAAAAAGTAATATCTTACTGACCCCAAACTAGGGCTGTGCAATTAATCGCAATCGCAAAAAAATCGCAATTTAAGCACATGCGATTTCTAAATCGCATAAGGCTGCGATTTTATCTATCCCCCCAACGGCACCCCCGCCCCCCTTGAACTTCAAGTTCATTTTATTTTCGATATAGCGCTACATCACAATAGAAGCCATTTAAGGTAATCTTTCCTATAGAACAGGTCTATACATAGTTCTTTTATTAAACATACTAAATTGCCTTATGTTATTTATCTTATTTACACTAAGGCATGTCATTTCTGTCTTTTCATGGTCGCGTGATTACAATGTCTCCTCCAAGAAAACACGGACTGGATCGCGGACTCCATTCATAAAAACCGAATCTACTATAGCGCGGAATGCCACGTAAATCGTCGATTTTTGGATGAATAAATCAAAAGTTGGTCTGTCACTTAATTCAAATCGCGATATGGATTAGTGTCTGTGAAAACTGAAATGCAAAAAGACCGTTTTAATATGAATCCTGCATGTTTCGTTTGCTTCTGTATGTATGAATGGTGGAGACGCGTTTTATTTCTTTACTACATGCAGACTGAAGCACATATGACGCTCCCGCTAATTTTTGCATTTGCATCTCACATGAACATATAAAGTCAATCGCCAAAGCTGCTGTGAGTTTCACTTTTACCGTTTCATTTGAGAAAACTAGCATCATATCATACTGTAAACACAGAAACTTCACGGCAACCTGTCAAAATAAAAGTACGGTTTAACATGTAGAACAATATTAGTCCTGTATTACTTTTGTACAGTATAATGTAGGTGTTTATATATTCCTATTAAAATAATTTACATAAAACAATAACAAAAAATAAATATTACAACAAGATTAACCACTTAATTATTATTTAAATGTTTTAAACTGAATATAATTGTTCTTCCACATATTGATTTTAACAGTAAATTTCTGTTTGTTGGCCAAAAATTAAAAGGGTTTATTTTTCATTTGATTAAAAATAAATAAATGTTTATGCTTTTTGATTATCAGAAAAATTAAAACACATAAGAATTTCTAAAAAAAAAAAAAAAAAAAGGCAGAAGATTGTAGAGCCCTCAAAATGTTAAAATAGAGAGTTTTGGACTTATTTTTCCACTGAAATGAATGTTTTTTCGTATAGCACAAAGTAGGCTAAAGTACCGGGAAAAAAAGTAAAATGGCTAATTTATTTTATGTTGTCTGTTTTAAAGACAATTTTACTACAGTTTTGTTTATTAAACTTAATACTATGTTATTTCATGGTGAAATGTTTTGTTATGCACTTCTTGTGCACTGAATACATTTAGAATGTATGTATGTAGCTTGTTTGAAAAAGCAGAAAAAAAAAATCGCAAATAAAATCGCAATCGCAATATTTGTTCAAAAAATCGCAATATGACTATTTTGTCCGTATTGCACAGCCCTACCCCAAACTTTGTAATATTTGTTAGCCATCCACCCTATACACTACTATTCAAAAGTTTTTGAACATTATTATTATTATCATCAATATTTAAAATTGTTGAGTACAGGATTCTTTAATGAATAGAATGATGATGATTTTGAGCAGATGATGACTCTTAGTGAGCAGAAGAGACTTCTTAATTCAATTCAATTCAATTCAATTTCACTTTATTGTTGGAATTTCTTCCAAAAATTGTCTTGCATCCTATTTGCGTTTACTGTCTAACATTAATTCACAACAATACACATTACACAATACAATACATTCAAAGACATACATGTCAATACAAATCCGTCTACTGTTCAAATACTTAAGTACCCTCCATTCCTCCGAGTATTACTGCCTACTTTGACCCCCAGTTCTGGTTAATTAATTTTACTGACTGATGAACAAAAGATTTCCGTAATCTATTCGTTCTAGCATATGGTACTCTCAGTCTTCTATGTGATGGCAAAGGTTGATATTCCTTATATAGAATATGGGAACAGTCAGACATAATTTTACGTGTCAATGACAGCATTTTTTTCTTATACAACTCATGAAAACTTGGCTCAAGCCTTTGACCCACAGTCTTAGAACAGTTTGATATCAGCCTTGCCAGTCGAGCTTTAAGTTGAACAGAAAGACAACTATACCATGCACATATTCCATATTGTACAACACTCTGTATTACAGACTGAAAAAACATGAACAGAATCTGTTTATTTGCTCCAAATGATCTTGGTCTCCCGAGGAAGTCTAAGATCTTTTGGAGCAAATAAACAGATTCTTTAAAAAAACATTAAAAAATCCTACAGTTCCAAAACTTTGGCTGCTAGTGTAAATCCATGTTTTGTTGTTGGTGACTGTTTCTGCATCACACAGCAGAAGTTGCTTAAATCCTTCACAACATTTCATGCAATAGACAGAAGTGATACGATGATATAATCAGGGACTGTGAATGACTAGATTCTAAGCCTTTCATCTACGCTTTGTACCCCTTTGATTTTTTCTTTGTTTATTCCTCAGTTTCATGTCTGTTCTTGTTCAGGTTACTATGAAACTTTCAAGGAAAAACCTTTGAGAATGCCTGTGTAAGTTTTCTTTGAAATGTTAGATATTGTGATAGTTGATACTCCAACAAATCCTGCATTGTGATGAACCAGCTAGCGCATTACTGTTGTATGTTTATGTTGTATTTTATGCTCTGAAAATGAAATTTTTTTCTGTGAGGTAATGAAAATTGTTGCTGTGACATATGGAGATAATCTAACTGATGTCACAGACTGAGGTTGCCTGGCTGGTTACGCAGATTATGATTTGTTGAAATTGCTCAAATGACTTAGTGATGCTCTTGGGAACATAAACTAAAATGGATGAAAAATTACACACACAGTTTTCCAGAACAAAGTAAAAGCGTATATTAAAGCTTGTCATGTCCTTATGAGCTAAGAGAGAAAGAGAGATCCGGAACCGTGTGATTCCAACCACCCTTTTAAATCTAAATGTCAACACATTTGTATATTTGAATGTGATACACACCTCATGTTTGTCCCGTTTAGCCATGATCTTTTCTGCTACAAAGGTACTTGGTTTTTAAGCAATTTTGTATGTTCTTGTACATACAAGGAGAAAGAAAACATTTAATTTAATTTTAAAGCACATCATTTACACTATGCCGTAACCTTTGGACCCTCTTTGACATATGAACGCTTAGTTGACATGATTATATCAGCCTTAAATTCTGAGTGTCATCAGTTTCACAGTGTCTTCGTAAAAGCATCTCTTTGGAACACTTTTATTTGACTGAGCTTTTACTTTTATCTCTAACAAGATTAAGACTGAGATCTTATCTACAGAAAGATCTTATGAGAACACTCTCTTTTTTTTTTTTTTTTTTTTTAGACTAAACAAGTTTCAGTGTCCTCAGAAAGGACAGTGGTCTATCTAGTGTGCATACTTGTTTTTCATTTTCCAACACATCTGAATGGGTATTCAAGGACATTCGGACACACCCTGTGCAGGTCTGTAGTAGTGACGTGGAGTGCAGTGCTTCTGTTGTACGTCTATTCATGGTGTTGACTCAGATAAAAGGCAGTCTTTGCTCTTTAGTTTCTGTCACTATAAGTTCCAATTCATATTGTCTGTCAATCATCGTCAAGTTCAGGGCGTCTTTATGGTCTATAATTTATGATGTTTAATGAGATCTGTAATGAGAATTCAGAATATTTCTAAACAGGTTCCTTCAGTTGTTCTCAGACAATTATGGTTTGAAATGTCATACTGAAATGGCTCAGTCATACGAATGATGAGGTTATCAATCATTTTTTGATTTTTGTCACGTTAGTTTTAGTAGCTATGAATCACAGCAAGTCTTCAAATGTTTCCTCACATCCTGTCTGTGGATGCTGATTTCATTTCCCTTTTTCTATTGGTTTAATCAAAATTGTAATCGGATCAGACGTCTGGAGTTTTATTTTCAGCCAAGTTAGTTTTCATGACCACTTTTATTGAAGAAACCCCCTCAAAAAGGTGACTGATATACAGTGTTGCTTGAAAGTTTGCGAACCCTTTAGAATAGAAAGCAGACAAAGAGAATCCAATCAAACAAGTGAGAGAAAATAGTTTCTTTGTCATTTATTTATTGAGAAAAATGATCCAGTGTTACATATCTGTGCATTGCAGAAGTATGTGAATCTTTGCTTTCAGTATCTGGTGTGACCCCCTTTTGCTGCAGTAACTGAAAGTAAAGTTTCTTGTAAATGCTGATCAGTTCTGCACAATAACATGTAGTTTGAGTTTTAGCCCATTCCTTACTGCAGAACCACTTAAACTCTGTGATGTTGGTGTGTTTCCTTCTATGAACTGCTTGCTTAGGTCCTTCTACAACATTTGAATTGGACTTTGTCTGGACTTTGCCATTCCAAAACATTTTGTTCTTCTTTAAACATTCTTTGGTTGAATGACTTGTGTGCTTGGGGTTGTTGTTTTGCTGCATGACCCACGTTCTCTTGAAACTCTGTTCTTTAACAGCTGGCCTGATGTTTTCTTTTAAAATTTGCTGGTTTAATTCAGAATTCATTGTTTCATCAATGATGGCAGGCTGTCTTGGCCAAAATGCAGCAAAACAGGCCCAAGCCATGATACTTCCATCACCATGTTTTACAGATTCTTAAGATGGAATACAGTGTGTTTTTTCTCTGAACATAATAGCTTCTCATTTAAACCAGTAAGTTCTATTTTGGTCTCAAGCATTCATTAAACCTTTCTCCAATAGTCCTCTGACTTGTCCACTTGATCTTTAGTACGCAATTTTCTATTTGGAAAACACTGGCTTTCTTCTTGCAACTCTGCTAAGCACACCATTGGTTGCTCCATGTTCTCCTGATGGTGGACTCATGAACATTAACATTAGCCAATGTGAGAAAGGCATTTAGTTGCTTAGAAGTTACCCTGGGAACTTTTGCAACCTTGCAGACTATTGTTTTGGATTGATTTTTGTTGGTCGACCACTTCTCGGGAAGGTAACAGTGGTCTTGGATTTCCTCCATTTGTACACAGTCTGTCTCAAACCCTTTAGAGATAGTTTTGTAACCTTTTCTAGCTTGATGCGCAACGTCAACTCTTTTTCTGAAGTCCTCAGTAATCTCCTTTGTTTGTGACATGATTCACTTCCAGAAACATGATCAGACTTTGATGAATCAGTGTTCTTTGAATAAAACAGGTCGCATACTGACATTTGACTCACCTTTAAATTAACTGCTAATCCAATAGATTCACATACTTTTGCAACGCAAAGATATGTAACACTGGATCAGTTTTCTCAATAAATAAATGTCAAGGGAAATATTTCTCTGACTTGTTTAATTGAGTTTTCTTTGTCTACTTTCAGGACTAATATGAAAATCGAATGATGTTTTGGGTCATATTTATGCAGAAATATAGAAAATTTAAAGGGTTCACAAACTGTATGTATTATATTAAACCTATCCTCTTTCGCGGCTCTTTTGCATGTGGCATTCGGTTAAATTAGATTAAGATATTTGCATTGGCTCTATATGTTTCTTGCCCATTTTCATGCTTGATAAACTGTGGTATGCAAAGTTCTAATGCAACTAAGCATTGTTTTCTTTTGTGGAAACTATTCAGCCACCTTTACACACACTCAAAGGTGTTACCACGTCACCTAGTCTTTAATCCCCTTTGACGCTTTTGCAAGTGCAAACAACTGTGTCCGGAGTCACTTACACCTGTTTCACACATACTCCATCTGCAGTGCGTATGCAGTGCGTGTGCGTTACGTATGCGGCGCAGAAGCAGCACAGACTCATTTAGCTTTCACACAGAATGCGTTTGCAGTCCGTTCCTGATCCACGTCTGTTTACCACAAACACAACATTTATCCGTTATTTTGATTTCAAATCCAAACATGCTTTTTCAGCATTGTGATCCTCTTTTATCACAGTACAGTAATACAATTGTTCATCTTGTTAAATCTTTATCAAAAGCAATCCTTAAAGAACTTTACCTTTTCTACCTCCTCAAGTGCATCTATTTTTATGTTGCCTTGTTTATTTAAAGTGCACTTTTCCTTGTTTTAAACATAGCCAAAAAGCCATGTGTTGACTTTGAAACACAGTAGACTTTATATATATGCATTTATTGTGTGATCACTACATTTCCGTGTCAATCCATGTTAATTTTTACAGCGAAGAATGTGCGGTCACTTTAATTCAGTGCATGCAGCACAGTAAAAAATAGACAAAAAATAAATGCACTGCTGGACCGCAACCGCGTACAGTGTGAACGCTCTAATCCGTTAACGTGTGTGGTAAAAATATGCAGCGGTCCGGCAAGGTGTTAGACTTTGAGATGTAATTGGTTGCAATGTGGTTGTTGCTGCACAGAATAGTAATATTAAAATTAAGAAATATTAACAAGATATGTGATGTTTTAAGAAGCAATAATTTCAGTTGGCCTGATATTTACAGCCTGATTAAACAGTTGTAGTATTAAAAAGTGTAGTAGGCCTAAATGAGTCTAATAAATGTCAGTACTAAATTCTACCTTCTTTAGGCTGCTGTTGCTGACAGTGTGCCGTTTGATCTCAACTTTCTGTATATTAATGGTTTGACAACTAGTAAATTGGTTCATACTGTATGTTGTTGTTGTTGTTATTATACAAAATAAGCATTTCATGGCAAATTCACAAGTTTTTAAAATCAGACAGTTTGAATTGAATGTGTAAAGTGTACTGTGTACTCCACTGATTTTGATTTATTTAGGTATTAAAGGATTAGTTCACTTCCAGAATAAAAATGTCCTGATAGTTTACTCACTCCTATGTCATACAATATGTTCATGTCTTTCTTTCTTTATTCACAAAGAAATTGAGGTTTTTGAAGAAAACATTCCAGAATTTGTCTTTATATAGTGGACTTTAATGGGGATTAATGGGTTGAAGGTCCATATTGCAGTTTCAATGTAGCATCAAAGGGCTCTACGCGATCCCAGACGAGGAATAACAGTCTTATCTAGTGAAACGATTGGTAATTTCCTAAAAAAATAAAAATGTATATAATTTTTAACTACAAATGCTCGTCTTGCACTAGCTCTGTGATGTACGTCTATGACTATTACATAATCACATTGGAAAGGTCACACATGGTTAGTTCTTCATCTGTGTTCTTTAGTTCAAAAAAGGTTGGGTATACAAAAAACTCTTTCTTCACATCATAATCTCATTTTCTCCTACTTCAAAATCATCCGACATCGTTGTTTTACTTTTTTTTGTAAAGGGCGTTTGACTTTCTTCCGCCTTTGTCACACATGCATGATTATTTGAGGTTAAGCTAGTGCAAGAATAGCAGTTGTGGTTAAAAAGTATATACATTTTTTTTTTTTTTTTTTTTTTTTTTAAAGAAAATGACCAATCGCTTCACTAGATAAGAGGATCATGTAGAGCCATTTGAAGCTGCACTGAAACTGCAGTTTGGACCTTCAACCCGTTGACCACCATTGAAGTCCACTACGTGGAGAAAAATCCTGGAATGTTTTCATCAAAAACCCTAATTTCTTTTTGACTGAAAAAAGAAAGACATGAACATGGACATTGGGGTATAAATTATCAGTAAATTATCCGGACATTTTTATTCTGGAAGTGAACTAATCCTTTAAACACTGCCTTCAAGGGCAGGAGCAGCGCTGGTTCTGTTGGTCTCCAGCCTAAAACATGTTTGAGACAAGCAGCATATTTTACTGTGTGGGTTTGGCCATTTTTCAGTTCTTTAGAACTGCTCTGACACCACCCATTATACTTTGAGTTACTGTATAAGATGACACATTGCTCAATAACACACTCAAATCCCGGTTTGTGTATTAATTATTCTAGCTAATTTGTCGTCAATCAAAATCAAAGATGAATGACTGCGATGCTGGGTATGATTTAAAGTGTTTACTAAAACATTTAACTGTCTTCCTGTTTTTCCCCCAGAGCACAAAGTCATTATTGTTGGGCTGGACAATGCAGGAAAGACCACCATACTTTATCAGTTGTAAGTATCCGTTGTAAATCTAGCAGTCCGTTCTTGATTAAAACAGTTAAGTTCCAGGTTGGAGTAAAAAAGGAAAAATAATAATATTGTGAAATACTGTTACAATTATTTTGTATTTTAATATATTTTAAAATGTATTTTATTCCTGTGACGGTCTGAATTTTTAGGATCATTACTTCAGTCTTTAGTGTCACATGATCTTTCAGAAATCATTATGTACTGATATTATTATGTACTGCTTAATATTTCTGTGGAAACTGTGTTTTTTTTTTTCATGTTTCTTTAATGAATAGAAAGATCAAAATAACAGTTTGTATTTAAAATACAGGTCTTTTGTAACATTATAAACATCTATACTGTCACTTTTGATCAATTCAAAGGTATAGTTCAACCAAAAATGAAAATTGTGTCATTAATTGCTACATTAATTAATATTTTTGATTAAATCGAAGAGCTTTCTGACCCTGCATAGACAGCAATGGTACTACCACATTCAGAGCCAGAAAGGTAGTAAGGACATCGATAAAATAGTCCATGTGACATCAGTGGTTCAACTCTAATTTTATGAAGCTGTGAGAATACTTTTTGAATAAAGTCATTATTTTTGTTTTCTTTGCGCACAAAAAGTATTCTTGTAGCTTCATAAAATTACAGTTGAACCACTGATGTCACATGGACTATTTATTGATGTCCTTACTACCTTTCTGGGCCTTGAACGTGACCATTTGTGTTCTGAAGATGAATGAGGGTCTTGCAGGTTTGGAAAGACGTGAGGGTGAATAATTAAAGACAGAATTTTCATTTTTGGGTGAACTGTCCCTTGCTGATTAGAAGTAAGAGCCTCATTTTGTAGTGTTTTCATATTTGTGGTTTTGTCCTAATTGTTGTTTTTGTAATCTCCAGCTCTATGAATGAAGTGGTGCACACTTCACCAACCATAGGCAGCAATGTGGAAGAAATTGTGGTCAATAATACACATTTCCTTATGTGGGACATTGGAGGACAGGAATCACTGCGCTCCTCTTGGAACACTTACTACACTAACACAGAGGTAGACCCACTGACACAGCTGTGAAGTTATCTTGAATTATAAAGAGAACATCTCATTTAGGTGTTTCTTCCTTGTAGTTTGTGATCGTAGTTGTGGACAGCACAGACAGAGAGAGAATCTCAGTGACCAGAGAGGAGCTCTACAGGATGTTAGCCCATGAGGCGAGTATATGTATGTCACTGTGAGAACTGGTATTGCATGAGTATTTGCAGAAGGGATTGTTCTGAGACTGTCTGGTTGTCTCTTCTGTGCTTAGTACTTCATTTCAATTCCTCTTTTTTTTCTTTGTTAGGATCTGAAAAAGGCTGGTTTGTTGATTTTCGCCAACAAGCAAGATGTGAAGGGTTGTATGACTGTGGCTGAGATTTCCCAGAGTCTTCAGCTTACCTCTGTCAAAGACCATCAGTGGCACATCCAGGCCTGCTGTGCCCTCACTGGAGAAGGGTAAGGCCACAAAAACCTACAAATAAGCCACATGAGAAAGTTAAATGTTATTGTTATTCCATCAGTGCAGAACATGTAATGAGTCACCGATTGTGTAAAAGTCTGCTGTTCTAGTCATTTTCTGGCTGAATATAGAACTAGCATCGATAGAAGTGATGAATCAGCATTAGATGTCTAAAAGTTGCATAGACAGCAATCACCATCAGACAAATGCAGACATGTCCTTGGGTTTCCAGTCCATGCTTGTTTTTATTAATAGACAAGAATTGTCTGTCTTTGATGGATTTAGGCAGACTATGAAACTATGCCCATTTCAGCCATATAAGAAAAAGAAGTTATGCTTTGGTGAATCATAATTATGGCATAAAAATATTTAAATATTTAATCATGTTTAATAATAATTTTGAATGACCAAAATGACTTTTTGGTCATAATAATAATTATTAGTATTATTATTTTTTAATTTTTAGGTAATAAAAATAAATTATGTGAACAAAAATATCGGAGAAGTTGACTTCAAAAAGTTAAAATGAGTTAAAATGAGAGAAAACTTAAAAAAAAAAACAAGTTGAAATTGGTATTAAAAGTAAGAATTATTAAAAAAGTGAACATTAATAGTCAAGATTATGATATGAAAAGTAGATAACTTCAAGTTAGCATGTCATTATTTGACTTAATCTCAAATATTACGTTTTGGTCATAATTATTGCTTTTTGTATTGTAATTTTTACTTTTTAGGTAATGTTTTGACAAAAGTGAAATTATGAGGAAAAAAAATAAGATTTTTTTTCATAATTATGACAAAGTAAAAATCGATAGTTAAAATTATGATATAAAAAGTAGATAACTTTGACTTAGCATGTCATAAATATGACCTTTTAACTTATAATTTTGACCAAGATTTTTGATTTTTTTATCTCATTAAAAAAACATATCTTAATATTTTTTTGGTCATAATTATTGCTTTTTATATTGTCATTTTTACTTTTTGTCATTTTGGCTTTTTGGTAATACAACAAAAGTCAAAAATATCTGAGAAATTGATCTGAAAGTTAAAATGAGACATCATTGACAAAAAAGTTGAAATTGGTATTAAAAGGGTTTTTTTTTTTGAAAAGTGGAAATTGATGGTCAAGATTATGATGTGAAAAAATAGATAACTTTGACTTAGCATGTCATAAATTAGTCTTTTTATCTCAAATTACTTATAACTCATAACTATTGCTTTTTATCTTGACTTTTTGGTAACATTATGAAAAGTCTAAATTATGAGAAAAAAATCAGAGAAATTGACTTGTATCATAATTATGACAAAAGTAAAAATTGATAGTCATATTTATGATGAAAAAAGTAATTAGCTTTGACTTAGCATGTCATAAATTAGACTTTTTATCTCTAAAATAATTTTTGTCATAATTATTGGTTTTTATCCTGTAATTTTTTACTTTTTTTGTTTTGACTTTGGTAAAAACTAGACACAACATCATTGACAAAAGTTGAAATTGGTATTAAAAGTAAAAATTATTACAAAAAGTGGAAATTGATAGTCAAGATTATGATATGAAAAATAGACAACTTTGACTTAGCTTGTCATAAATTAGTCTTTTTATCTCAAATTACTTTTTGGTCATAATTATTGCTTTTTATCTTGTAATGTGTAATTTTTGGTATGTTTTGACAAGTCAAAATTATGAGAACAAATAGTTCTGAGAATTTGACTTTTTATGTCATAATTATGCAAAAAATTTAAGATGAGATAAGACATTGACAAAAAAAAAAGCTGAAATTGGTATTAAAAGTAAAGATTATTACAAAAAGTGGAAATTAATAGTCAAGATTATGATATAAAAAGTAGATAACTTTGATTTAGCATGTCATAAATTAGTCTTTTTTTATCTCAAATTACTTTTTGGTCATAATTATTGCTTTTTATCTTGTAATATTTTGATGTCAAAGTTATGAGAAAATCTGAGAACTGTAATATTGATAGTCAAAACTATGATATAAAAAGTTAATAACTTCTACTGAGTTTGTGATGAATTAGAATTTTGATTTCTGTGTCATATTTATGATTTACCAAAACATGACCTTTGTTTCTTATATGGTGGAAATAAGCTTCCATAGACGACCCTGTCCAATGCAAAATTTCATAAAATGTATCAAAGCAATCAAGTTGTGCCTTTTTCAACTCCATTCTGACTGCCTTGTTGATGCACACAGATACCAGAATGCCCAGAAAATATGTAAAATATATTTAAAGCTATAATATAATCTATATTTTGTCATGGAAAGTGTGGTCATTAACGTCTGCTGAATGCACCTCATTTAATGGCCAAGGTCATTAGTTCAGAAGCTTTTCTCTGACTAACAGCACGAGCACAAATGTCTTTCTTTGTCCGATTTACAGAAAGAAAGAAAAAAGGAGCATTGTTAACTGAATGTGTCTTTCCTGTCTGCAGGCTCTGCCAGGGTCTAGAATGGATGATGTCACGACTGCGAGTAAGATGACCTCTGACCTCAGATAGCAGTGTGCTCGCCCTGTCTTTCCCCACCGGGCTTGGAGGCCGGCTGTCGCTCACTGTGAAGGTGACCCAGCGACGTCACCAGAACTTGTTTGATTAATTTATTACAGATTATTGAGAACTGTGAACAAACAATCTGCAACTAACTAACTAAAAAAAAAGTCAGGACTTGCAAGACAGCATAAACCCAGTGTTTTTCTTCACGGATGGCCGTTGAAAGAGTAACGAGGTGGCAGAGACCTTGGACTAAAGGACTTGTCTCTAGCTGAGCGGAACCCTACCTGGAGTGGCCTCGCTGCTTCACCCAGCTACCTGACATGATGTTGCCCAGTGTGTACAGTCCAGTATTTTCATTAACCTTGTGCCTGCACCTGACTCTCTGTCTCCTCTGGACTGAGGAGACACATTACCATGCAAGAGGAGACTGCACTCATGTAAAATACAACTAAATAAAGTGTTTTTATCTGTCATGACAGATGTTTCACACTTTAATTCTCTACAGTTTCCCCTACAGAGCTGTCAAAAATGACAATGTTGAATGGTTTGGATATTTGTCACAGCTCTTTTGCTACCTCTAGGGGGCGACACATGGTTTGATGTTTAACTTGAAAGAAAAAAGTGAAATATTTCAGAAAGATATAAACCTAATCTGTTCAGAACTTTTATATTAAAATCATAGTATTTCAAAACAGTACTGTACACATACACTACCAGTCAAAAGTTTTTGAACAGTAAGAATTTTAATGTTTTTTTTTTTTTTTTAAAGAAGTCTCTTCTGCACACCAAGCCTGCATTTATTTGATCTGAAGTACAGCTAGTTTTGGAATATTTTTACTATTTAAAACAACTGTTTTGTATTTGAATATATTTTAAAATGTAATTTATTTCTGAGATTTTGAAGCTTAATTTTTAGCGTCATTACTGCAGTCTTCAGAGTCACATGATCCTTCAGAAATCATTCTAATGTTCTGATTTGCTGCTCAAAAAACTTTTATTATTATTATTATTATGTTGAAAACAGCTGAGTGGAATTTTTTCAGGTTTCTTTGATGAGAAAAAGTTTAGAAGAACAGCGTTTATCTGAAATAGAAATCTTTTGTAACATTATAAATGTCTTTATCATCACTTTTGATCAATTTAAAGCATCCTCGCTAAATAAAAGTTCTTTCAGATAAATGCTACTCTTTGGATATTTCTATTCATCAATGAAGCCTGATGTAATTAAATATTGATATTAATAATAATAAATGTTTCTTAAACAGCAAATCAGCATATTACGATGACTTCTGAAGGATCATGTGACACTGAAGACTGAAGTAATGATGCTGAAAATGTAGCTTTGATCACAGGAATAAATTACATTTTAAAATATATTCAAATAGAAAGCAGTTATTTTAAATAGTAAAAATATTTCACAATATTTCTGCTTCTGAAATTTTTGACTGGTAATGTAAAATATTATCACAGAATTTGGAGCAGCCTCATTTCGTATTTATTTGCACAGTTTTAATTTTAATAAGCAGAGATCATTTTAATGCATCGACATACACTCCTAAAAACAAGCTTCCAAAAATGCCATAGAAGAACCATTTTTGTTTCCCCATAGAACCTTTTATTTATTTTTAACTGTGAAGAAAAGTAAACCTATAAACTACTATAAGGAACCATCAATGCCAATAAAGAACCTTTATTTTATTGTAATATTTAAATGTAGTGGAAAGATGTTTTTTAGTATTATTGGAATGTAAAAGGAAGGAATGTAAAAATGGCATTGTTTACAATATCTTCAGAGCAGAATTTTAAAAACTGTTTCTCTAATCTTGATAACTTATTTAGTGCTAGTAAAGTAAAGTTTTCTTTATATAAGCCATTGATTGGTATCGTGTATCTGTTATCTGGTCCTCTTCACAACGAAGGGACCTTGACCCTCGACTGACTCTCTCTAAAAGATGATCTCATGTAGAACATCATTGCCTAATAATGACATGTGAGACACTGTTATCCTGCTAGTTATTTTTGTATCTATCTGAAGCGGGACAACATATTGATGAGGCTGTTAACACTCATAAACTCTTGTGTACTTGTATAAAATGTCAAAAACTGCGCAATGACATTCCCACTACCATGACAGCATCCTATTCTTATACAAAACCACCTACTTGCTGGAATGTGATGTTGCAGACAATGTTCGTGCAGACATGGTACACAGGTTTTCTCTGGCACTGTATCTGCATCTGTCCACCAGTGTTTTGTTTTCCAGAAGGAGAGATGTGGTTTTATTTAAACGAGGAGTCATCCAAGGTGTTTAATACTCATTCTCAGCTGTTCAGACCCCCCTTACTACCTACTTGTTTTTTCCAGCGACTAAGCTTTAAAGCCTCATGCCACTGCGCTGAAGAATCGTGCAGAAGCTTGGTCAACAGAAGAGCATGTTTTTACTTGTTCCCACTATTGCTTTGCATCCTGTTAGTATGCACACCCTAAAAAGTGGTAACCTGCAATTGTTAGCTTAAAGATCTATTGATCAGATGTTAGTTTGGGAACTGATTCTCACTATTAACTACAAGTTTTGCCTCAGTAAACTCGAAAATTTGCTGCTTATTAATATAGTTAGTAAGGTAGCTTTAGTTAAATTCGCTTTCAGAACTGATGAACGATGAAAACATTAACTCCCAAACAAAGCTGCTGTAACGAGCTCCAGAATTTAAAGTGACAATACTGTCCGCTGGTGTGGATGCCAATATATAGTTATCTTTATAGTTATCGATCTTGGTGTGAACCAAGATAATATTTAATATTATCAAATAAAAGTTTTTAATATTAAAGTTTTAGAATTTTCTGCATTTCTGCATAAATATGACCCAAAACATAATCAGATGTTCATTTAAGTCCTGAAAGTAGACAAAGAGAACACAATCAAACAAGTGAGAGAAAAATAGTTTCTTTGTCATTTATTTATTGAGAAAAATGATCCAGTGTTACATATCTGTGCGTTGCAAAAGTGTGAATCTTTGCTTTCAGTATCTGGTGTGACCCCCTTTTGCTGCAGTAACTGAAAGTAAAGTTTCTTGTAAATGCTGATCAGTCGTGCACAATAACATGTAGGAGTTTTAGCCCATTCCTTACTGCAGAACCACTAAGACTCTGTGATGTTGGTGGGTTTCCTTCTATGAACTGCTTGCTTAGGTCCTTCTACAACATTTGAATTGGATTAATTGGATGTGCTTGGGGTTGTTGTCTTGCTGGATGACCCACATTCTCTTGAGACTCTGTTCTTAAACAGCTGTCCTGATATTTTCTTTTAGAATTTGCTGGTATAATTCAGAATTCACTGTTCAATGATGGCAGGCTGTCCTGGCCAAGATGCAGCAAAACAGGCCTGAGCCGTACCACCACCACATTTCCAAATGGTATAGGATTTTTAAGCTGGAACACAGAGTGTTCTTTTCTTTGAAAATATTAGCTTCTTATTTAAACCAATAAGTTCAATTTTGGTTTCATCCATCCTTTAAACCTTTCTTCAATAGTCCTCTGGCTTGTCCACGTGATCTTTAGCAAGCAATTTTCTTTTTTTGAAGAAGAGTGGCTTTCTTCTTGCAACTCTGCCATGTACACCATTGGTTGCTCAGTGTCTCCTGATGGTGGGCTTATGAACATTAACATTAGCCAATGTGAGAAAGGCCTTTAGCTGCTTAGAATTTATCCGAACTTTTGCAACCTCGCAGACTATTACATGTTCTGCTTTGGAGTGATCTTTGAACCACAACAGAATATATATATGTGTGTGTGTGTGTGTGTGTGTGTGTGTGTGTGTGTGTGTGTGTGTGTGTGTGTGTGTGTGTGTGTGTGTGTGTGTGTTTTTAATATATATTAATATTTTTATTTTTTAATTTCATTTATTTAAAAAATGAGTTAAAATAAATGCAAATGAGAAATGTAGCAACCGAAATAAACATAAGATTATATTTTGTTTGATTTCAGTTCAACTTTTATTTTAAGTAACTTTTTTTATGCTTTAGTTAAAGGATTCGTTCACTTCCAGAATGAAAATTTCCTGATAAATTATTCACTCCATCCAAGATGTTTTTGTCTTTCTTTCTTCAGCGCAAAGAAATTAAGTTTTGTGAGGAAAACATTCCAGGATTTTTCTCCATATAGTGGACTTCAATGGTGGCCAACGGGTTGAAGGTCCAAACTGCAGTTTCAGTGCAGCTTCAAAAGGCTCTACATGATCCCAACCGAGGAATAAGGGTATTATCTAGTGAAACGATCAGTAATTTTCGAAGAAAAATACAAATTTATATACTTTACCCACAAATTCTCATTTAGCACTAGCTCAGCCTCACACATTACGTAACCACGCACAGAAGTAATGACCCACAGTTTACAAAGCGAATGTGCAAAAAAGTCAAACACCCTTTACAAAAAAGGTAAAACTATGATGTCGGGTCATACGTTACCCTTTTTTTTAACCGAAGTACACCAACGAAGAACTAACTGTGCATGACTCTTCCAATGGGATTACATAATGCGTGAAGATGCGAATGTGTATTGCAGAGCTAGTGCAAGATGAGCATTTGTGGATAAAAAGAATAGAAAATAATTTTTTTAGAACATGGCAGATAATTTGGCTAGATAAGACCCTTATTCCTTGGCTGGGATCTTAAACTGCAGTTTGGACCTTCAAACCATAGAAGTCTACTATATGCAGAAAATTCCTGGAATGTTTTCCTCAAAAAACGTAATTTCTTTGCGACTGAAGAAAGAAAGACATGAACATCTTGGATGACATGGGGGTGAGTAAATTATCAGGAAAATATCATTCTGAAGTGAACTTCTCCTTTACCAATAATAACCATGGTCTGTAAAACACCTGGTATCTATTAACCCTGTTATACATTGTATACACACAAAATACATTGTAAAAAATCTGCAAATTGGTTAATTTTTTTTTACTGTAGACCAAATGTGAGCTTTTTTGTAAAATGTACAAAAATGTGTAATATGTAAAATGTGTAAATGTTTTTTGATGTGCACTGTATCTAAACAAGATACAATCAAAGTTGAACGTTGATGTGATCAGTGTCACTGCTAAATACCGCAGAGATGAGCATTTCGAGTACTGATATGAGGATGTGGGAAACACTGAGCTGACACACAGTCACAGCTGCTTCTGTCATTCAGCTCAGTCACGCTGCCCCACAACGGAGATGAGGAGAACTGCAGGACTTCTGAGTGGGAATGGATGGAGGACGTCACTAGAAAATTGTTGTATTATCATGTGTCTGAAGGTGTATAAGAGCAGTGTATTGTTCAAACTGTTCCTGAGACACAATGATATAATGGGCTAAAGGAAATAGGCCTATGGCCTCTGTGCCTGTACATAATTGCACCCCCCTTACAGCCACTCAGGATGCTTTAAAAATAGTGTCAGCTGTATTTTTGAGTGTCCCTGAATAGTTTTAATACTGTAACATACTCGTCAGAATTAGATTAGACACCAAAGAGCACAGAAGGGTTAGACAGCAGCTGTCTGTCTGCAGAAGCACTTAACGTTAGAGATGTATCGCAGACATCTGTAGAGGCACTTTGTAAAATGCTAGTCACCCTTAGATAATCTTAAAATAATGTTGCGATTAGCGAATTCTACAATGGTTTTTTACTGGGTTTTATTTTTCAGGAGCAGCATAAAGTACTGCATAAACAGAGTACTTACCTGGTTTTATCATATTTTCTAAAACTGATCCCAATGGAAAGTGCGAGAGCAGCTTACTGTTGCTATGGTTACCACCAACCCTTGGCGCTTATTTGCTGTAATTATTATTTCTTACATTCGTTTTCTTACTAGGGGCGTTTGTAGCCTTTCATCAATATCAGTAAAAAAAAATCATATTTCTAATACTATTACGGATATACCGACATAAATTCTTTCACTGGAGCAGAGACAGAATCTGCAGGACCTGGACACGCAATAAAGAGCTGTTGTCATCGCTGACAAACGATAAGTGGCTTTTGAAACTTTTGTTTCCTACAGACTAAATATATTCACTTTTGTTTTCTGTCCACCTGATTCTACAGCGTGTAAATAAGCCTATGGTCAGTGTTGGGGAGTAACTAGTTACATGTAACGGAATTACGTAATTTAATCACAAAATAAATGTAATTGTAATTAGTTACAGTTACTGAGAAAACATGTGTAATTAAATTACAGTTACTTCTGAAAAATGCCAGAGATTACAAAGGGGATTACATTAGAATTTTTTCACACACTCACCCCCACTTACAGATTGAATTGACTTCTTTCATAAATTGCATTGAATGCTCTAAAATGAGACAGCAGTGTTTCAGGAGTTTAGGACACAGAATAGGACATGCTTATTCGATAACTGGTTTTTTTTTCCTATTTGGGTTTATAAATATACTTTTAAGATTGTTTTTTCCAAGGCATTGTTAGATGGTCGTGTTTCCTGTCATAACTATGCAAACATTTAACTTCAAACCCAGTATCACAGCTATTAAACTATTTCTCATGATGTTATTTTTTATATTCAAGTTATCTTGTTATGACAGATAGTGCAACTGCGCTCACGGTGACCCTAGTTTGATTCCCGTCTCGAGGTCCTTTGCCAATCCCGCTCCCCTCTCTCCTCCCAGCTCTTTCCTGTCATCTCTCTACTGTCCTATCACAATAAAAGGCATAAAAAGAAAAAAAAAAGTGGAATGCTTGATTGCTGATTGGTCAGTCACAACATTCAGGGCAACTTCAGTCAGTGCTATATGCTTGATCATTTTTCTTGGCGGAAGCTTTGTGTTTGGTTAGCTAATAAATTATTAAAGCTTAATTCAATATTATGTGGACAATTTCTTAATTCTGTCATCCTGGTATCGTGGACTCACTCTATTGTTTCATACAAATGAAGCTGCTGCCATTTTTTTTTTTGTACACTGTAATGGATTATAAGATAACTAACAAACTAGTATACTTCCTTAATTATTTATGTGGTGAAATGTTGTGTAAGAAAACTGGTAAGACTGCACTGTATACCTAAAATGTCTAATTTGAACTTGCCGTTTGCTAGCAACTGATTTCTTCATGGAAGCTTTGCGTTCAAATAAGATCAGCGTTTCGTGTCTAATAATTTTGACCTAAATCTTAATAATCTATAAAGCAGTTGTGTAATAAGTGGGATAATGTTGTTGATAATGTAGCCAGTTGTTACCGCAAAATAAAGATGTTTATTATCTCTTACTTTATTCAAGTGATGAAGTATTTTGAAACTCTGACAATCATCAATGTTGTGCTACCGTAAGATAAACTCTCCCTGGTTTAAATGTTGAATGCTGAATAACAGTTGAAAATATAAAAAAATTTTGAAAAGTAATCAAAAAGTAATTAAAAGTAATAAGTTACATTACTTTTATAAAGTAATTGAAAAGTTACACTACTTATTACATTTTAAATCAAGTAACTTGTAATCTGTAACCTATTACATTTCCAAAGTAACCTTCCCAACAATGCCTATGGTTAAGACTTCCGGTTCATTATTCACTAAAGTTATATAAGAGAAAAAAATAACAAGGTGTAGTAAACGGTAAAACTGTTTGCACTACAAACCAGTGTTCACAAGATAATACATTACAATAATATGGTAAAATGCACCAATTTGCAGTATCAAGCAGCAAAACAAGCGGTTTTGTACAGCTAAAAATAGATAGACGCAGATGAGACCGGAACCCAGACCCTTAAAATTTACAAATGTCCGTGTCCACTCCTATGGGAAAAACCTTTGCAAAGATTCTACGTGAAACAACCGTCTGAACTAACTAATCAAACTGATTTGTAAACTACCTCAGACCTCAAAAGAGTGATTAATTCACGAATCTGGCATTGCTAGTTCTGATTCTCAACAGCTAATAGAAAATACATAATTGCTGAAATAATGTCAAGAAAAACAATTCTCAGGTCTGTACACTGTGATCATTATCATCCGACAAGAATTTAGCAATAGGCCTTTTACTGGGGCACAAAGGTTGCCTATTTCATTGGGGTCCTAGAACTAACTTCCTGTTGTTTAACATTACTAAAATATTTAAAACCCCTATTGAAACTGATATATACTTAAATAATAATAATAACCTACTTTTACCAGACTTAAACCCTTAATTAAGGTGGTCAGACCCCCTAAAATTCCCATCCTGGTGTTAAAGGGATAGTTCACCCAAAATGAAATGCATTTAATATAGAGAAGATGAACTTGTATGTTCACACTTGTCATGTTTGGTTTGATAAAACAAACAAACTCTGATGCCATCTGAAGCCTGGCGCGCACCAAACAAGTGGACCGAGACCGCTAAAAAGATGAGTCTTGGTCCGCTCCAAACAAACTCTTGTGCAGTATGAATTAAGTATGAACGCAACATGGACAAAATACTTCTAAACAAACCAAAAACAGGAAGTAATGACAAAATGTGACGCTATGCGACATGATTTTACGAAGGGAACAAGTGGTGTATCGAAAACGAAACGAGCACAGGGTAAACATGAAGCATCCAGGAGGTAACCTGCCTTTTATGAGCTTATCGTGAGTTCACAGGTAGTGAAATTTAGGACTGCCACAACTGACTATTTTTATATTGATTAATCTATCAACTAATTTTTCGATTAACCTAAACTAATCTAAATAAAAATCACCAATTTTACTTACTAAATTCAATTAATTGGAGACGCGTTTGATTATTAAAATTTAATGGAACCAATAAAATAGAATCCAGAAAAGTAATGAAAAAGAATTTGGTAAAAATAAAATTGTAAAACTCAATTAATTAAACAGGCTTTTTGATTACAAAAAATATTTAATCATTAACACAGAGTATAGAAAATTGAAAACGGAAAAAAAAGAATTTGGAAATAAAATTTCCAAAATATATCTAAAAATATATTTCATAGAACCTGAACCCTATAATTATATATATATTTAAATATAAAAAAGGATATAAATGAACAATAGCCTTTAAATTTTAAATTAAATACATATATAATAGTAATAATAATTAGTTTAAATAAAGAATCAAAAGCAAGAAATCATAAGGTTTTATTGCACAAAACTGTTATAAACAATAGAGCTAATGTACATTACGCATTACAACAAAGGCCTGCAGAGGTCTCCAACAGCCTGACGATAGTTTTTACACTTCACTGCTTAATCTAATCCTTGTTTAATATTGACTAAACAATAATAAAAGTCAAATGTCCACTTAATCTTTAATATTTGGCCATATCTTTACCACACACATGCTATATCCACAGTAATTTAATGAATACGTGGACATCAATAAGTCAGAGTGAGGGTTTAAACTTTTATTTTGAAATCGCGATGAACACAGCATAATTAGAAAGATATTGATGTTTTGAGTTCGCATAGGTTTATAAATTATTTACCTTACAAATCTGATGGAATGGCGCATGGTGCTTCCAGATGAACGTTACCCAAACTCACATCAACATGCAGAGATGGAGTTTGAGACTCTCCACACATGTAAATGATAACAGTTCTTGTGGAACAGCATAGGGCTGTTCGATTCCGAAATTTTTGGAATCGATTCCGATTCCTGGTTCTGGAATCAATTTGGTTTGATTCCAAGAATCGATTCCTCACTGTTTTTTCGATTCTTTTTCTATTCTTGTTTTTTAGATTGGAGGAAGCTAATTTTTTTTGCAGGATGTAAAGGTCGTAGAAAGTTGCCTTCTCATAATATGAAGCTTCATTTGTAAAAAAAAAAAAAAAAAAAAAAAAAGATTTTTCTGTAGCTCTGACTGATTTTGAATTGTAATTTTGTCTGCAAATGGAAGACTGCATCCTTAAACTCGAGTTTAGTAATGACTCGTTTTCATTCGGTTTATTTTCGTCAATAGAAGTTCAGGGACAATTGATGACTAGCAGCCGAGATATGCAGCCTTCATGCCATGGGATGCAGCCTTCTGTTTAAGAGGCACCCATTTATAAGTTTTGTTGAACTGAAAATGGCTCTGAACGAGGAGTCGATTCCCCTTGATGGGTTTGGAATCGATTCTCGATTCTCAATGCCTCGGAATCGATTCTTTTTGGAATCGATTCCCAGCCCTAGAACAGCATACTGTGAATGGAGCTACTGTGAGAAACACATACGTACTACGTAACCTACACACTTGTAAATAATTGACGCACATAAATTAAACCTGCATCAAATATATTTAACTGAATCGTAGTATTTGTGAATTTACAATTATGCATCATTATCATTTTTAAAGGTGCCATAGAATGCATTGAGAGAATATTTTAAATTGTTCTCTGATATCTACATAGAAGGTATATGGCATAGGAAAGGGCAAAAAATATCCAGAAGTGGTTTTACAGGTCCATTTACAACCCTATGATTTGTCCCTAGAATGAAATGCTCTGCTTTTGCCTTATTTGGAAGCTTCATGAATATTAATGAGCTCTGCTCTGATTGGAAGTTTCACAAAGCTGGCTGGTCTCTATAGCTGGCACATGGATAAAAATATATATTTAATAAGGAGCTCTAGCTGCTTTTAATATGCGGTTTGTTGAATCTGCCGTTTTGAATCGCCAACATTTTAGTGTGATTACTGTGATGCATGTGCTCTGTGTAAAGTTATAATGCAGAGAGACACAAGTACTTACCACACAAGTTGAGCTGATTCTCAGTGATTCTCAAGATCTGTAAATCATTCACCATCATCAGGCAGTTATTTCTCCATCACTCACCATCATCAGAGCAGGCATCTCTCTGTTTATGTGGTAAGTGAAATCCTATGTATTGCAATGTAACAGGCTAGCGCTAGCATTAAGCTAACCGTGTCCCTTCTGTGGTTTGCCTTGTGTTACTGATGTGCTGACGTTAGTGATGATTGGGCGATGCAAATGTTGGAGGCCTAACTATTAACGATCCCGGGAGTTTCGTAACAGTCGGTGTTATGTTGGAATTGACGTATTTTTCGGTGGTCTTTTGCAAACACTAGGTTTATATAAGAAGGAGGAAATGATGGTGTTTGAGACTCATGGTATGTCATGTCCATGTACTGAACTGTTATTATTTAACTATACCAAGCTAAACACAGTTTTCCATTCTATGGCACCTTTAAATGGGTTAAATATGTAATGCAGGCAGCCTTGGAAAACAGTCTAATAATGCGCTTCATGGATTCTCGTCTGTGAAATGCGCCATCTCCGGTATTTTGCCGGTTACTCGGCGCGGGCAAAATGATATAGAGGATTTCAAAAAATCGAATAGTCGATTAGAATCGACAAATCACGACAGCCTTAGTGAAAATAAAATTATATGTAGGCCTACATGCAACACCGCTTCATTCAGTCTGACCAATCAGATTGTGAATGTACTGTATCACTATGCCTTTAGGTTCGCTGTCAAAAATGCAAGTGTGAATGCTAAGCAGACCAGGGTCAAATGTATTGTTTTCCCTTTTATTCTGAACCAAATCAAGTAAACGAACCAAACTACAAATGTAAACACACACTAATGCAGTGATTCTCAACTCCAGTCCTCGGGGCCCACTGCTCTGCACATTTTGTATGTTTCTGAATCTGACACACTCAGTTAAGTTCATGGATTTTTCTCCTAACGAGCTGATTATCTGAATCAGGTGTGTTAAAGGAAGGAGACTTACAAAATGTGCAGAGCAGTGGGCCTCGAGGACTGGAGTTGAGAATCACTGCACTAATGGACATTCTACGTCAGAACACCTTCTCCTGCATCAGTAGCGCCACACATAGGCCTATGCCTTGTGATACTTTAATGAATGTGTGTCGAAGACTGACACAGAAAAGAAGAAAGTGTTGAATAAAGTCATTATTTTTGTTTTCTTTGCACACAAAAAGTATTCTCGTAACTTCATAACATTACGGTGGAACTACTTTCTGGGCCTTGAATGTGTCTGTTGTGTTGCTCTATGTGCAGGGTCAGAAAGCTCTCAGATTTCATCAAAGTATCTTGATTTGTGTTCCGAATAGGAACTCTTATGGGTTTGGAAAGACATGAGGGTGAGTAATTAATGACTGAAATTTCATTTTTGCGTGAACTATCCCTCTAACAAAAACAAAGCAAGTCATCTGCAATATGTGAAGATTTCTATTGTGCTGAGCTATGTAGTGCATGTATAATTGAAAGTGCATGTGTATCGAGTATAGTGCCTATAGATATTGACTGAGAATCTAATCATTTTTATCTTCAGTCACTCAGATGTTTGTAATTGGGTGGACAAGTCAAAAGTTTATTTCCCTCTTGCCCCCAGCCTTGACCTGATTTCAGCCTTTGGATTCCATGTACACTTGGATGCAAACCAGTCACCTCAAGAAGTTTCTATCTTCACAGAGAAGACCTCAGGATCTCCACTACTCCCTAAACTGATACATACCTCCATGGAATTCCATCTTGATGAATGCAACATCCCTACCTTCCCTCATTTAGAAAAAACAGGTAATTTACAGTGTTTTCTTTTCTCTTCCTCATAGTTGTATTACTGATGATTTGCTGAACAGGTGCACTTTTCTGAAGGGTCGCTAATGTATATTTAGCATTTGAAACCTGAGAATACTGCCCACTGATTGGTGGATAGGAGCACATGATAACCGGAGTGCCGTTGCAGCTGTGAGCTGTTGCCCAGCGTTTCTCAGGAGGGAAGAGTTGGGGAGGCTCTGGCAGCTTGGGAAACGTTTTAACTTTAAACTCACCGGTAAGCAAAGGAAAAACCACGAAATCAAACCGCACACCTGATTACACTCTCCAGCATTCTTTGCATGGCCTGCTCAGTTGGATTGACCATCTTCTACAGCCTGTCGGCAGATGAAAGGGATGCTTAGAGCGATGCTGGTCCTTTAAACCACAGCCTGATAAGAATCATCTGACTTTTATAGGCCACCGTTGCAGGAACAACCAATTTACCAATTACTCAAAGCTGGAACTTATTCCTGGACTTTGTTTTTTTCCTGGAAGACTATCTGAAGCACCTCACCTCATGGGCAGGAGTTTGTTAAAGTCCCATCCACATTCCTCTCAATCTTTTTGGTGAAAATGCATAGAAAACCAACATTTGATGTCATTTTCTTAGAGTCGGGGCCTAAAAAAGGGTAGTTAGTGGTCATACCTAAATTTAACCTGCAGCCTCAGAAGGCATTGGAGCTCCACTAGCTAAACAAAGCCAGCCAATCAGCCTGCAGCATTGGCTTACATGACAAATAGCTGGAGCGATTCAGAGCAGCTGTCGCAAGGCTTCAACCAGGAGGCGCAGCGTTTTGGGGGGTCTTAGGTGTCAAACTCTCTCACCTACCAAGGCCTGCCGAAAGATTTCAGTTCAAAATTAGGATTTTTGCTTTTGTTGAACCACCCACACTAAAGCATCCTCTCAGTCAGAGGGAAACTGACTTGTTTTTGTCTTTGTTTAGGTTTGCAGGAATACATAAAGTGGAATAGCAGATTGGGACACGAGTGGATGGAAAGCGAACACCCTTCTTTACTGTAGGGTTGCTGAAATTCTACTGTAACCTTCTATAGTAAAGGTACGTCAGCTTCTACACTTTTAATTTGTTTTTTTAACTTCAACATTAAACTTGACAGATCATTCCTGGCGTATTGTGAACATTGTCCTTCAAGTCCTGGTGAAACTGAAATCCTTCAGTGAGGGTCACTTTAACTTCCTATGGTTTATTTTCCCTTAAACAGCTGTTTATTCCTCACTGTCTGCAACCAACAATTCATTGAATGCTGGTTGTATTTAGTTACATATGTGAATTTGCTTTTGTAGACTCAGAAAGTCTGTTTGAAGATGGCATCAGAAGAAGAGTATGAAGAAGAGATTGTGGAGGAGGAGGTAAGATACAAATTTATTGCAATGCAGTTCATATTTTACCATCTGTTTAGAGGCCGTCCCCTCTTTCATTGAAAGAATAACAATAATGCTGCTCTACATTATTTAGCTTTGCCACTTAAATAGCTTATATAGGCTTTTCAGCTTAACGCCCCATAGATCTCAGTCCTATAGGTAGGATTGAACCCTATGAATAGTGATCTATGATACCTCCACCGTCAGCAGTTCAGTAGGAGCTGCCATGTCGTATATGATTAGCATTGGATCCCATTTCAAATGACCTCCTCCTTGGAGGCCCTAGTGCAGTAAATTCCATTCAATCCTTGTTTTATTCCTAGTAATCAATGTATCAGTGCAGTCTTTTTTAAACAGATGTAATACATTTCATGCCTTGACGAGATGTCAGTTACATATGTGGCAAAGCGTCATTCATTTGACAGTTATGTAATGACCTCTGCAGCAAGATCTTATTGTGAACATGCTAATGTAATGTTTTTCTGATCAAACCAAACCAGCCTGAATGGAAATAACCATTGTTAGATATAATACTCTCAACTTTTATACTAACAGTGGGATTATGTTCTGTTCAGAGGAACTAAATCGACTGCAAGCTTCATTACGAGTGGAAAAATGTATTGTTTTTTAAAGAAAACTTATTTCTTAACTTATTTGCATAATCTGGGATATAATCCACGTTTTGTAGTATTTTGAAGAAATACCACAAGATTTAACCACAGCTCCTCTTGAAGCTTCCAGCAGTTTTGTGTTTTTGTCATGTTATTCATTGAAATACTGTAAATGTGTCTGAGTGTTCAATGGAAGAGTGAAAGCAGAAGGTTGATACTTTAATTCAGTATTTCCAAGAGAAATAGAGTTAAAGTACACCTTGTATACTTTCAAATCCATTTCTGTTGTAGATATCTTATAGGGGTTTACCAAACCATTGCATTTATTAGGTATTTTTGAAAGAACTGTTTGCTTTTGGAATCCCCTTTAACATATCCAGGAAATGGAAATTCGCCATCTTGGATTTTTAGAAGATGGGAATCCCAACAGAATATTTCGGAATACATATACGCTCTGATTTCACTACTACTTTCATCTACACTTAGAATAGGATCTGAAGACATCAGCGTTAATTAAAATGGCTTCTTTCATTGGATCTGTGGAAAGCAGAGATTCACATTTTGTTCTTTAACATTTTGTTGATTTTTCAGAAGTTACTACACTTTAAAAAAATAAAAGCTCCAAAGGGTTGTTTTTGCGGTGATGCCATAGAAGAACCATTTTTGGTTCCCCAAAGAACCTTTCAGTGAACGTTTTTTTTTTTAAGATTTTTTTCTGCATTTGAAAGTTTCCATGGATGTTCCGTTTTTAACTAATTTATTTTTAATTAGTGTATTTACTGGTTATAGTGTTTTATAGAATAATATAGCACTAATTTAAAAAAAGTATATCCCAAATTTAGCCAAAGTTTTGTGGAATTTTTTGATATGCTTTTCTCCCCATTAATGGAAAAGCAGCCTTCAGCTTTGGCTGAGTTGTTCTTTCCAGAGATACAAATATAGAAGTGGACATCTACGGCAGAGTCGCAGAGAGGCAAATGAGACGAGCCGTGTTGTAAATTACACTCCTCTTGCTGTTAACGTCATGCTGTTAAAATGCTTTGGGGGGAGGACCTGTGGAAAAAAACATCTGTAAATGGTGGAGAGAGATTTTGATTCACACCGTATTTTATGGAATATTCACCACTTTCCATCTCCTGTATCTTGCCTGTTAAGTGAAAAAGTATATACAAATCAAAAATCTTAAAACTATAAAAGTCTATATGTATTTCTGCTATCCACTGGTCTGAATAAAGAAGCCTCTAGCTCCTGTAAATTCTTAGCTTTTTTCCTGCTCTGGTTTCACACATTATTTGAAGCCTTCTTTGAAGGCCTTTGTGATCTGGCAGCCAATTACAGTTTGAGAGATTCTGTCAGAGAGATTCTATCTGACTAAATACCAGTAGGGATAGTTTGGGAATCACGTGTTTGGCTGAATCTGATACACTGATTTCAGACCTCTGTGTGAGTGTTTGGGTTGGAATTTGTTCCCTGACCTGCTGTTTCTATTTACCACCATGACAATAACATTAGCTGCAAATAATAATAGTGGTGAGGTCATTAGGGCACTAAAATGTTCTTAGCACCAGCCGGTCATTCGGCTCTGTCAGTCATAGTCAGAGGTCCACTGGGAAAACAACAGCGTTGCTGTATTTTTATTCCCTAAACAACTGCTGAGATATTCAGAGGAAACAACATTCTGTGGCAGAAAAAAAAATATTTAAACGGTTTATAGATCCGATTTTAATGTTTATAGATCAATATGGATTTGTTTAGAAAGACCAGTATTGGTCGCAAGGGGATAAGATGCCATGGCCACGAATTAAGAAATAGTCTACCAGTCAAAAGTTTTTGAACAGTAAGATTTTTTATGTTTTTTTTTTTTTTTAAGTCTCTTCGGCTCACCAAGCCTGTTTTTTTTGTTTACAAAGTATAGCAAAAAAGTAAAATTTTGAAGTATTTTTACTATTTAAAATAACAGTTTTCTATTTAAATATGTATATTAAAAAGTAATTTATTCCTGTGATTTCAAAGCTGAAATTTTAGCATCATTACTCCAGTCACATGATCCTTTAGAAATCATTATAATATTATTTTGAAAAAGGCTGAGTAGATTTTTTTCAGGTTTCTTTGATGAATAAAAAGTTCAGAAGAACTGCATTTATCTGCAATAGAATTATTTTGTAACATTATAAATGTCTTTATCATTGCTTTGATCAATTTAAAGCATCCTTGCTAAATGAAATTATTAATTTCTATAATTTCTTTCTAAAAAAAAAAAAAAAAACTTACTCCAAGCTTTTGAAGAGAATTCTTTAAAAACCATTACAAATCTTACTGTTCAAAAACTATTGGCTGGTAGTGTATGTTTAGCTTAAAATGTTATTTGTTTGGGTGTGTGAGTATTTCTATTAGTATTCTACAACCAGAGCAGGAAAAAGTCACTTTCCTAGATTGTAGTGTTTTCCACAAGTGTGTGATCGTCATTTTCAAAGCCCAGAGTTTTTCCTATATTTATAGTACTACTATGAGGAGGGTCCAACAATCACCACCACGACCACCTCAGTGTCTCATGGTGTTGAGGTAAATGATCTACCCTGGTGAAACAGATCTGCGTCTCTTCCACATGCCATGGGGGCTATTCCATATTCCTTTCACATACTAGTCCAGTTTTTATTAATAGGATGTATCCAAATGGTACCGACATAAAGAGTGGATTATTAAACAAACTCCCTTGTTTAACAATTCATGTGTCAATGAAAGTATAATAATATTTGTGAGTGTAGCACATTTATACAAAATAGCCCCCATGATTCAGAGCTATGCAAATGCCACAGCGCTAGTGATGACAGTGAGGGTGTGTTAATGGAGCTTTCTGTATGTGAATTAATGTGATGTTTATTGTAGTTTATGACTGTCTAAAGTTGTAGTATGTGGTAAAACTAATGCTTAATGTGCTTGGTTTGCCTGTACGAAAAATATATTTTCTCTAGTTTTTCTGCATGTTTTTTTTTTTAACTCACTACCAACAAAAGTTTTTGGACGATAAGATTTTTAATGTTTTAATGAAGTCTCTTCTGCTCACCAAGCCTGCATTTATTTGATCCAAAATAGAGCAAAAGTAGAAATATTGTGAAATATTTTACTGTTTAAAATAACTGCTTTCTATTTGAATATATTTTAAAGTTTATTCATTTATTCCTGTGATCAAAGCAACATTTTTAGCATCATTACTCCAGTCTTCAGTGTCACATGATCCTTCAGAAATCATTCTAATATGCTCATTTGCTGTTCAAGAAACATTTAATATTATTATTATTAATATTATCAATATATTTAAAACAGTTGAGTAAATTTTTTTTAGGATTCTTTAATGAATAGAAAGATCCAAAGATCAGCATTCATCTGAAATTAAAAAGCTTTTGTAACATTATACACTATACCAATCAAAGGCTTGGAGACAGTAGAATTTTTATTTATTTATTTATTGAGGGGGGGAAATAATTAATAATAATAATAAAAAATACTTTTATTTAGCAAAGATGCTTTAAATTGATCAAAAGTGATGATCAAAAAACATTTATAATGTTACTAAAGATTTCTGTTTAGAATAAATTCTACTCAGCTTATTTTAACATAATAATAATAATAATAATAATAATAAATGTTAATTATCAAAATCAAAGCAGATCAGAATATTAGAATGATTTCTAAAGGATCATGTGACTGGATTACTTATGCTAAAAATTCAGCTTTAAAATCACAGGAATAAATTATATAAAATATATTAAAATAGAAAACAGTTATTTTAAACATGTTACTGTTTTTTTTTTTTTTTTTTTTTTTTTTTTTTTTTTGGATCAAATAAATGCAGGCTTGGTTAGCAGAAAAGACTTCTTTAAAAACTATTAAAAATTTTACTGTCCAAAAACGTTGAACTGGTAGTTTACATGTTAATGCAAAAACTAATACTAGCCAATACTAATTTACTGACCTGTCGATGAAATATCAAGTTTTCTAAACTTTTTCACTCATTTGTCATAAAAATAATAATTTGCATGTAAAACAAATGAAATACCATTTGCAGAGGACATTGAAGGTAAGTGCTGGACAACTGGATTCTGAAAATGAAATTGAAATCGTTGCACCATTTCTGTTTAGGTGTGAATCAGTATAGGCTAAATTAAATTGTACAGAATCATGCTGCTTGATTGCTTATTATATTCGAAAATAAAGTGTTTTTGTCCCTAAAAAGGTAAATCGATCTGTAAATTGAAAGATGTTATAGATGTTTGTCTAAACCATGTGCATCTGTCTTAAATGTTGATTGTTGTTTTTCAAGCCTGGACCTGGTGGCCTTCCCAGGCGCACAGTTAGGAGGAAGGCGAAGGTGGACACCTCCAAGTTCATGACTCCTTACCTGGCACACAGCCAGAAGATGCTTGACCAGTACAGCCATGTAAGCACATAAAAAAATATTTTGTGTTAATAATACAATAGTACAAGTTTCCTAGACTGCTGTTTTGTTCTTATTTCATTTAAATTTATTGGACCACCACTGTTAATGATCCCAAATGATACTCATGACTGTGAATTGAATTATTAAAGTGAGACAACGTCATGTCTGCAGGCCACAGTTTGAGAACTCTTGAACTAAAACCAGATATGTGACCCTGGACCATAAAACCAGTCATAAGTAGCATGAGTATTTATAGCAATTGTAGCAAAAATGATTGATTTTTCTTTTACGGCAAAAATCATTAGGATATTAAGTAAAGATCGTGTTCCATTAAGATATTTTGCGAATTTCCAACCATAAATATAGCAAAATGTCATTTTTGTTTGGTAATATGCATTGCTGAGAACGTCATTTAGACAACTTTAAAAGCGTTTTTTAGTATTTAGATTTTTTTTATTTTTTTATTGACCTTTATGACTGGTTTTGGGGTCCAAGGTGACATATTAGGTAGAAGTCAGATTCACATGATTGTTCAAATGTTTGAAGCCAGTAAGATTTTTTAAAGAAATAAATACTTTTATTCACCTAGAATGCCTTAAATTAAAAAATGAGTCTTATCTTGACTGCTCTATAATGCAAACTCAATTGTATGTTTTTTGTAGAATAAATACAGGGAGGCATACGAAAAATCAAAGGGGCAGCCCTATGCCATTTCGGCTGATACACCTGAGATGATTCGCATCAAGAAGGCCCAGGAGCAGCTCAGTGAGGTTTGTACTCTTGATGGATCGTGTTTGTTTTCAATCTGTCAGAAAACAGTTTGCATTATTTTTATGCTCATGTGGGCTGTTTTAACTGATGCTTTTTAGTTTAGCTTTCCTAATAAGCAACAATCAGATACTTTTCAATGTTGTAAATTTAACTGACAGTGAATTTTATTTTTGTAACCCAGGTGAAATACCGTATGGAAGGACTGAAGGCAAAAACCACCAGCCTTTATGATGGTGAGGCTCGTGAGATTGGCCATGTGAAGCACGTCTCTGAGCTCATCAGCAAAGTAAGTGTGTCACGACTGACTACCCAACTTGTGTAATCCTGATTCCTTTATTTGTGTTTGTTATTGTCATAACATAAGTTCTTTACATATGCCTTTTCCAGGTTCTGTACAGGCAAAAATGGGATGAGACCAAGGATAAGTACTTGCTCCCTCCCGATGCCCCTGAGTTGGTTCTTGCTGTGAAGAATGCAGCAAATTACAGCAAGGTAGACCGACCTCTGATTCCTGTCTTAATAGTAGAGAAGCAATAAAGTGATTTTTATACTGGTATTATACTGCACTTACACTGTCATTCCTTTCAGAAACTGTACACAGAGGCATGGGATGAAGATAAAACCATGTACTATCCATACAGTGACAGCCCAGAGCTGCGCAGGGTGGCCAAGGCCCAAGAAGTCCTCAGTGATGTGAGTAAACTTGTGATATTTAACTGAGTAACTTAAAAAATGGTAAAACAATTATCATTTAATTTGTTGTCATCCAGCAATTTGGGAAAACACAGTTAAAATTAGTAAAAATAAATTTTCTTGTTAAAATTATTTAATTGAATACATTTTTTTAAATTATTATTTTATTTATTTAAGCACATTGCTTGTATATGTTAGAATGGTAATCTCCACTTAAAACTGATTGTGCAGACCAAACCGTAGGTCGAAGAGACTTGAAACTTAGAGGGATGGTAGCACTCACATCGTCAACTACGTCACTGAGACTTGCCCCAATCAGCCTGAAAGAGCTCAAAGCTCGTCGTTGGAATTTCTTTGGCTCATGCCTTAGATTTGGTTGTGAACTTTTTGTGACATTTTGGATTTTTTGAAAAACATACTTTTGCAAACTAGTCCTAGGTTTTTCACCTCTTCGGAATTAAACCAGTGCAGAAATTTTCTCTGGAGAGTGAATATTAATAATTATCAAAAAAAAAAAAAACTTTCGACTCACCATTGCAAATGGATGGCAAAACGTTCGAAAGGGGCAGGGCCACTTTTAGTAATATCTCCTGAATGGAATGAGATAATCTCTGCCAAAGATTTATGTAAAAACTCAATCTGAGGTCACAGTACAAAAAAGCTTGGCCACTTGGTGGCGCTATAAGATAGGATAAAAAAATGCTATAGCTACAAAACCATTTTTTCTATCAAAATGAAAATCTTGGTCCAAAGTGCCACAAGTGTCTATAAGGACACTTTTTAAAAAACATGGCCACCATTGACCGATAAGGTTTGAGCACCTATTAGACAAGGTTAACTGAGGCCGGTCAGAATTAAACGTGTTGGGCCTGTTTGACTCACTGCCCCAAAGATCTGTGAGAAATTTGAAAGAAATCGGCCACTGGGGGGCGATATTGCGTTTTTCAAGAGCGTAAACGATTTTACATTGCGTGGTTTTTCTCACATACACGCAATATTCGTAAAACATGACAGAACTCCTCATTCCGGACAACTTTACCTCTAAAACCACTGCTGTCAATCAAATTGTTTGTTAAATGATTGAGAAGATGTAAAAAAAAAAAAAAAACTACTTTTGTAAACTATTTCTAGGTTTTTCACTCAATCTGGCAAAAAACAACAACAATAAAAACACTGCAGTACCTTTCTCTGGACTCTTTAGGTCAAGAAGTATCAAACAATTTTGAAATTTACTCTTTGATAAATTTTCCTCAAATTCTATAAATCCTATAAAACTCAAAACTTCATGAAACATGGTGAGCAGATGCGACAGGTGATTCTGAACAAGCATGGAAAGTTTCAAGGAGACTGGACCACAGCTGGCACTATAACAGTCATAAATGTTAAAAAAGTTATATTTCTAAATAAATTACCTGGATTTGCCAAAAATGTTTTTTTAAATGATTGATTTAGGTGGTTACAGGCTTGCTAAGTAATGTCTTTTTTCATATGTGCTTAAATACCTTAAAGTGCTTGAACCCCGGTAATGGTTGCTTGCAGCTTTATTTTTATTTTACTTTATTTTATTGTATTATCCCTGTTAAAAATACTGTTACATCTAGTCTTATTGCATTTGAAACTGCCCTTGTCTCAAAAACTTGTTGTGCTTCACCTTCAACAGATTGTTTACAAGAAGGGTCATAATGAGCGCAAGGCAAAGTACACATCTCTGGCTGATCCCCCAGAGGTGGAACTGGCCAAGAGAAACTTCACCAATCGTAGTAATGTAAGACTTCTCATATTTGTGTGCCTTTTGAATCAATTTCCATTTTCCTGAAGTGTTAATAAAAGGTCCTTGTTTTAGTTTCCATCTGGTTTAGTCTACAGTATTACATTTAAATATCTTCTGTCACTGCAAAAATATATTGTGCTTGCTAAAATAGTCTTTGGGAATGAAATGTAAGCCATGGAATAATAAAAAACACTTTAATTCTTCACAGCTTAAATATCATGAGGATTACAACAAGAACGTCAAGGGCAAATGGTGTGAAACCCCCTACTTTGATATCGCTGTTGCTAGAATGGCTATGGACAACATCAGTGATGTAAGTGCATGAAACCCAGCATGCTGATAGAAAAGTTCAAATAAATAGATTTATCAAAGTGAAACATGTACATTATTAACATACAAAATTCTTAATATTAAAGTGTGACACTTTGATTTCTTTGCAGAAAAAATATACGTCTGATTTTGAAGATATGAAAGACCAAATTTATTTTATGCAAACAGACACACCAACATACGCTTCCAACAAAAAGGCTTGTGAAGCTGCAAGTACGGTAAGTTTTGGGAATTTATTTATACTCTTTTATTTTTCCCTTAATTTTCCCTCACACATATAGTGGAGTTTGTAAATCTGAAACCGCACAAAAATCTATTTTCTTTCATTTAAATTAAGACATAAGCATCAAAATGTAAAACAAATGTAAAAAACAAACTAGCTTTAAAACATTGTTATTCATGCATTGCCTCCTAATTAAAAATAAAAGTGAGGTAGTTCTTACCGGTAGACACACTTTTTTATACATCTTCTCTCATTGTATGGAAACGACCTTCCTGTGACAACACTTTAAACAGATCATGAGTCAATCCAGAGATTCACATGTCTGATCTGGTTATCTTTGTTGATCCCTGCATACTAATTACATTGCTTGCATTGCCTGCATTACAAGAGAGGACATGAAAAAACAAAGGATTAGATCCTGAGTATTTTTACGCACAGTAGCTATGAAAGAAACCAGGGTTGAAATTTTAATTTGTTTAGTGTTGTCTTTAAGAAAAGCTTTTTCTCAGTGCTAAATAATCTCTTAGAACCAATGACTCGTATTAGTTTTACAACCATTTGTCATTTAATATATGCTTTTTCCCACCTCAACAGGTCAAATATAAGAAGGACTATGAGAAAACGAAAGCAACATCCGATTACAACGTTCTCCCTGCTACAGAGAACCCCCTTCTCAGACAGCTGAGATACGCAGGCACCATCTTGAGTGATGTACGTATGTTAATCCAGATCTTAATCATTATAGTGGTCTGCTTTGACAGGAATGTTTATGGTCTAAGAGGTTTTCACTAAGGTTGTCCATAATAAATATTGCCACAAGGCAGCTGAAATAAATTATTTAGGGAAATACAAATACTGGCAACATTGACAAAACAAAATATGTTACAGTGTTACAGTTCAAATAGATTTTTAGCAATTGTCGGTGTCATAGTGTTAATGTGTAAATGATGTTGTGGATTATAGCGTCATAATTCAGTAAGTGTGAATATGCAGCTCATTTAAAATGATCACATCTCATTAGAGATGATAATTGGATGGGATTGTATCTGTGTGGCCGCTTGTTGGCACATACATTAAACCAAAAGGATCCTAAAAAGTTCAAAATGAGTATTATGAAGCAAGGTGTTATTTTGAGAATTCAACAATTCTGTCTTGAAATCTCTAATATCTGACTCATTTCTGACATGTCTTTCTCTTGCCTTTTCCAGAAAGTATATAAAGCTAGTTATGAGAAATCCCGGGGATTCAGCATCAATTACTGCAACACTCCCAAATTCAAGATGGACAGTGTATTGAAGAAGTTCAGTGATGTGAGTGAGGATTTCATAATTGGCTACAAACATCTGCTATTTCTGCATATCTCAAGTTTATATTCTTCTCTTTCCTCAGATCCGTTATAAAGAAAAGTATGAAAATGAGGTGAAGGGTCATTATGTTGGTAGCTATGAAGATGTATTTACAGTTCACTGCCAGAAGATGGAAGAAATGAAGAATGATGTAAGTTGCCCTAATACCCTGCGTATATTTTCATCTTCTTGATTTAAAAAAAGTATTTGCATATTCACACTTGCTTTCTTTGTTTTTTAAAAGCAAATGTACAAAGCTGATTATGAGGACATGAAGTCAAGGTGTTTCTTCCCTCAAACTGTTACACCTGAATATGAAGCTGCTAGGAAGCTTCAACAATGTCAAGATGTAAGTATATATACACATATATATATTAAGTGGGGTGTGTGCACAACCCAACATGAGGTGATTTTGTGTGTGCTTCTCTTTGCAGAAAGTTTATCGTCAACATCCAGACAAGGTGAAGTTCACACAGGTGACAGACTCACCTGTTCTGGTGCAAGCTGCCATCAACGCCAAACAGCTGAGCGATGTACGTAAAAAGCTTTAATTATTATGCCTAAATAAAATAAAAAACACAGAAACAGTAAACATTATACCAGGTGGTTCATGAACCTTGTCAAATGTTGCCCTAGAAAAATCCCTGCATTCATTATTAGAGCACAGTTGTCATCTCAGTACGGCTGACAATAGAGTGAATCCCTAGACATATTATTAGAGCTGTTGTTCATGCTATTTCAAGTAAGTCTCAAAGCTTCATAGACAGCTAAAGCCAATCCTTTTGAAAGCCAAGGAGCCATCTAGTGGTGTTCATTGAGCTTGTCCTGCTTCTCTGAACACCACAATCATGGAGCATTAAGAAAATATGGGGAAATTTACTAGGGCAATATGTTTTAATATGTATATATAAACATGATATATAAGACTAGCCATTATAATTATACATTTGATGTAGAATATATTATCATTGTCATTTTTTCTCCTTTTTACAGCTCAACTACAAGGAAAAGTATGAGAAGGAGAAGTTCAAGTGTTACCTCCCTCCTGATTATCCTTTCTTCATTCAGTCTAGAGTTAATGCGTATAACCTTAGTGATGTGAGTACATTCCATCTTCATTCATAGCAGTGCATTGATCTGAAACCTGATCATAATGCTGTTTTTTTCTATTTATTGTTCACAGACGTGTTACAAGTTTGAATGGGAAAAAACAAAAGCAAAGAAATTTGAGGTGAAAGGAGATGCCATTTCAATCCTGGCAGCCCGTGCTCACACTAACATTGCCAGCGATGTAAGTAAATGGGATATTTGGGTTGTTTACCTGACAGTGTGTGAATTTTCAGGTACTTTTTACACTGGCTTTAATTTTAGGTGAAATACAAGAAGGAATATGAGAAGAACAGAGGACAGATGATTGGTGCGCTCAGCATCAATGATGACCCCAAGATCATGCATTCAGTACATGTTGCTAAAATCCAAAGTGAGGTATGGATCAGCTAGTGCATTACTGATAACTTGTATAGCTACGCAATCCTCGAGTTTTTTTTTTGTACTAATTTTTGATCCTCTGAATATTTTTGAACAGCGTGAGTACAAGAAAGACTATGAGAAGTTGAAGACCAAGTACCATACTACACTGGACATGATGCTTGTGACACTTGCTAAGAAATCTCAGGCCATTGCCAGCATGACTGGCTATAAGAAAATCCCAAACCGTTACCTCATGCCTTATGACAGCATTTCACTGGACCAGGCAAAGAAGGCCAATATTCTTCAGAGTGATGTAAGGACTCCTGCTGCTCTAGAAAAAGTCGAATAAGCACAGGCTGACAAGTTCTCTGTTGACTAAAGTATTTCCTTTTAAAACATGAAGTTTAAATAGCCAGTAGCCTGTAGCTGTGAACCATGCAAACCATGCTATTCTAGTCCAAAGTTTTAGATCATATTTAGATTTATGCATTTAGCTGTCCTGACTGCCTGATGTTCTTTTATATTGTAATAAATAAATAGTCAGAGGTGGGTGGTATCAGAGTGAGGAGATATTGTTATTCTTGTATATTTAAGAATATACTGGAATACATAATTTTAAAGTGCAGGAAAATACAGAATTTTAGAGTGCATGATGAGTCATCAATATTTTAGGCCTATTCTGGTCCTGAAAGAAAAAGATACAGAATATTTCAGGCATATATCTGCTAAAAGATCATACTCCAGGTTACAGATGGCCTCTCCATTCTAAAAAAACTTGGGCTCAGTTCACTTCTGGGGGCAGCCGTGGTCTGGGGGCAGCCGTGGCCTAATGGTTAGAGAGTCGGACTTGTAACCCAAAGGTTGCAGGTTCGAGTCTCAGGTCCGGCAGGGATTGTAGGTGGGGGGAGTGAATGTACAGCACTCTCTCCACCCTCAATACCACGGCTGAGGTGAGTCCCTGTGTGTGTGTTCACTACTGTGTGTGTGCACTTGGATGGGTTAAATGCAGAGCACAAATTCCTAGTATGGGTCACCATACTTGGCCTCCCTTCACCTCCTTTCCTTTCCTTCCTTTCCTTCCAGAATGAAAATTTCCTGCTAATTTACTCATCCCAATGTCATCTAAGATGTTCATGTCTTTCTTTCTTCAGTTGCAAAGAAATTAAGTTTTTTGAAGAAAACATTCAAGGAATTTTCTACATTTAGTGGACTTCAGTGGTGGTCAATGGGTTGAAGGTCCAAATTGCAGTTTAAGTTCAGCTTCAGAGGACTCTACTCGATCTCAGCCTAGGAAAAAGGGTCTTATCTAGCAAATCAATCAGTCATTTTCTAAAAAAAAATTCTTTACTTTTTAACCACAAATGCTTGTCTTGCACTAGCTTCTATCTTCACGCATTGCGTAATCACGTTGGAAAAGTCACGCGCGGGTTAGTTCTTTATCTGTGTACTTCGGTTTAAAGAGGTAAGGTAGAGCGGAAAACTGCATCTCATTTTCTCCAACTTCAAAATCATCCGACATCGTTGTTTTACCTTTTTTGTAAAGGGCATTTGACTTTCTTTGCATGTTCGCTTTGTAAACTGGGTTGGTACTTCCGTCTATGCCATGCATGTGTGGTTACGTAATGTGTGAGGTCAAGCTAGTGCAAAACCAGCATTTATGGATAAAAAGTATAGAAATTGATACATTCAAAAATACAGAAAAAAAACTGCTACTTGGGTGTAAACATCCATGGATTTATATTTTTCTTAGAAAATGACTGATTGTTTTGTTAGATAAGACCCTTATTCCTCAGCTGGGATTGTGTAGAGCCCTTTGAAGCTGCGTTGAAACTGCAATTTGGACCTTTAACCTATTAGCTCCCATTGAAGTCCACTATATGGAGAAAAATCCTGGAATGTTTTCATTAAAAACCTTTTTTTTTTCCGACAAAAGAAAGAAATACATTAACATCTTGGATGACATGGCAGTAAGTAAATTATCAGGAAATTTTCATTCTGGAAGTAAACTAATCCTTAAATGTGCACACTATTCTATTTCAGATGCATTTGGAGTTATTTTCTAAAATAGGTTTTTAGTTATGTTTATGAACATGAACCAAGCCCATAATACAAAAGCTGATCAATTATGCCTTTAATTTTGTGTTACTGATTTTTCTGTCATTTGTAACCACAGAACGAATACAAGTCTGACTACAATAACTATGTCAAAGGAACGCCTTGGGTGCCTTACGGCTCCATGGATGTTGAGAAATCCAAGAAAGCAGGGGACATCTTAAACGAGGTATGACACTTCATGTTTTACCCATATACAGTAAAGAATTCTATTGTCATCAATAACACAGCTAAATATTTCTTTCTTTCTCTTACTTAGAAAAAATACAGGCAGCATCCAGACACAGTACCTTTTACTGCTATCGATGACCACCCTCTCCAGCTGCAGGCTAAAGTCAACCAGATGATGAGAAGTGATGTAAGCAAAAGCACCTACTGTAGTCAAACATGGTTAAATGTTCCTCTGAATAAATACTAAACCAGCACATTTATGTAATCTAAATATTTTTTCCTCTATAGCTCCACTATAAGAAAGGTCTGGATAAAATCCATAATAAATACTCCCTGCCTCCTGATGTCCCAGAGTTCATTCAGGCCAGGTGTAATGCCTACAACATGAGCAATGTAAGTGAAAATTCCCTGTGTTTTATGGTATTTGGCATGTTGATTTTTGCATAGTTGTTGACTCTGTATATCTATTGCATCTCTGATTTTCAGAAATACTATAAGCTTGAATGGCTGAAGACTATTGCAAAGGGCTACGATTTGAGGCCTGATGCCATCCCTGTACAAGCTGCGAAGGCAGCAAGACATGCTGCTAGTGATGTAAGTGATCCTTTCTGTAAGTCCATAAATGAGACCAATGGATGGAAAACAGCAGTGTGGAATAGAACTTAAATATACGGTTGATGCCTCACAGGTTCAGTATAAGAAGAAGTATATGAAGGAGAGAGGCCACCATGTTGGCTTCCGTAGCCTCCGTGACGACCCCTTGCTGGTGCACTACATGGAGGTGGCTAAGATGCAGAGCGAGAGGAACTACAAGAAGGATTACCACAAGATGAAGCTGAAGTACCACACCCCTGTGGACATGTTGAGTGTTGTGCAGGCCAAAAACGCCTCAAAGGTTCAGACATACACAGGATACAAGCAGCAAATCCATCATTACACCCTGCTGCCTGATGCCATGAACCTGGCGTTAGCTCGCTCCATGAACATCAGCTCCAGTGATGTAAGAACCATTTAATCATCTTAAACTCTGAATGTTACTCTGTAATCTAAATTTACAAAAATCAAAAGCATCATACTTTTTTCTTAACACTGATCATACAGACCACATACAGTACAGTTCAAAAGTTTGGGGTTAGTAAGTAAGAATATTCAACAAGAATGCATTATTTTGATCAGAAGTGACAGTAAAAGCATTTATAATGTTACAAAAACTCTTTCTATTCATTAAAGTATCCCAAAAACAATGTATTGCACTTTCTGTGAGCAGCATTAGTAGATATTTCAGCATTGGTAATAATAAGACATTTTCTTGAGTACCAAATCCACTTCTTAGAATGATTTCTGAAAGATCATGTGACACTGAAGAAAAATGGCTGCTGAAAATTTAGTTTTGCCATCACAGGAATAAATTGTATTTCTGTGAATGTGTTAACATAAATGTGTTGTTTAATTCCAAAAGGTCCAGTATAAACAGGATTATGAGAACTACGTGAAGGGCACTGGCTGGATCCCCATTGGTTCTCTTGATGTTGAGAAGGCAAAGACTGCTGGTGCAGCTCTCAATGAGAAGAAGTACAGGCAGCACCCAGACACCATCAAGTTCACCAGCGTTCTGGACACCCCAGTTATGGAACAAGCCAAACTGAATGCACAGCAGCTAAGCGATGTGAGGGAGAAATGCATGATTTTGTGTTGGTGTCCATGAGGAGTGTGCATAATGAAGGTTAATGTGTTTTGTTAATGTTTTACTTTCTGATTCATGTCAATTTTCTTTCCAGAGGCTGTATAAAGCCAGTGGTGAGAAGTTCATGCACACTTACCATCTCCCTGCTGACGCACCAGAACTTCTACAAGCCAAGTACAACGCTGTCAATTTCAGCAAGGTGAGAATGCTGCATACCTTATACTGTTAACTTAAAAAGCTTATACGGTCAGCTGAAAGCTTGTGTTTTCCTTTGCCTTTGCAGACATACTATACCTACGCACACAAGCAGGATCTTCTGAAAGGACATCACATGAAGCATGATGCCATTTCTGTTGTCGCTGCGAAATCCTCTAGGGATATTGCCAGTGATGTAAGCAAGCATACATTGAATTTATTTATATTTAATATGTTTGAGTGCTGTGTTTGAGTGTTGTGTTCTTTTTTGTTTATAGTACAAGTATAAGCTTGCATATCAGAAGGCTAGAGGCCACCACGTTGGCATACGTAGCCTCCAGGACGACCCCTTGCTGGTGCACTACATGCAGGTGGCTAAAATGCAGAGCGAGAGGAACTACAAGAAGGATTACCACAAGATGAAGCTGAAGTACCACACCCCTGTGGACATGTTGAGTGTTGTGCAGGCCAAAAACGCCTCAAAGGTTCAGACGTATACAGGATACAAGCAGCATTTCCATCATTACAGCCTGCTGTCTGATGCCATGCACATTGGGCTGGCTCGCAACATGATGGAGATCCAGAGTGATGTAAGATAATAAGGCAATGACGATACTTAAACCTAGAATGGTTGCTGTTTTGACAAAACGATTAACCGGTCACTTTTTATCTCTTCAGAATTTGTACAAATCAGATTTCAACAACATCTTCAAAGGAGCAGGCTGGGTTCCCATAGGTTCTATAGATGTTGAGAAGGTCAAGGCTGCCAATAAAGCCCGTGATGAGAGGTCATACAGAATTCACCCCAGCACATTGAAATTTACCAGTCTAACAGATCAGATGAACATGGTTTTGGCCATGAGCAACACAAAACTACAGAATAAAGTAAGAGTACTTCAATAATTTCTTATGAATGATAACCAGAATGATGATCTTGAATTGACTAATGGGTTATTGTTTGCTTTTCATTCCATTTAGGCTGCCTATAAAGCCTCTGGAGAGAAATTTATGCACACCTACAATCTACCAGCTGATGCCCCAGAGTTCCTGCAGGCTAAGTATAATGCCCAGACTGTGAGTAAGGTAAGTACAAAAGCAAATAAAATCTAAATTAAATAAAAGAGAAACACTTTTCTGTAGAGTTCTATGTGTTAACATTAGTTCATTGTTAGTTCAGGTTAACTGTTGCATTGTGTACTCTTATTCTTTAGTCACGCTACAAGGCACAGTGGCTTGTGGACATCGCCAAAGGCTATGACATGAAGGCTGATGCTATTCCCATTCTTGCTGCTAAACAAGGAAGACACATTGCCAGCAATGTAAGTGTAAAATGTATCTTGCATTAAAATGCTGAAGGATCTGTTCAGCAGTACCACAGAATAAATAAATAAACAAATATAATTTGCAATTGCATTATGAAATCAGTGGACTGATTAGAATTCACTGTTCTTTGATCACAGTATCAATACAAAAAAGCATATGAGAAGGCAAGAGGCCACCATGTTGGCTTCCGTAACCTCCGTGACGATCCCTTGCTGGTGCACTACATGGATGTGGCTAAAATGCAGAGCGAGAGGAACTACAAAAAGGATTATCACAAGATGAAGCTGAAGTATCATACCCCTGTAGACATGTTGAGTGTTTTGCAGGCCAAAAATGCCTCAAAGGTTCAAACAAATGCAGGATACAAGCAACACTTCCATCATTACTCCCTGCTGCCTGATGCCATGAACCTGGCGTTAGCTCGCTCCATGAACATCAGCTCCAGTGATGTAAGTCCACCCTTTTTCAGATTCACACATCCCACCATGGGATTAACAAAGGATTCAACACTACATTTGTTGTCTACCAGGTTGAGTACAAGAGTGAGTACAACGCCACCATGAAGGGTGTGGGTTGGGTGCCCATTGGTTCACTAGGTGTAGAGACCGCAAAGATTGGAGGAAAGATCCTGAGTGAACACAACTACCGCACTCATCCTTCCAACTTCAAGTTCCACAAACTTATGGACTCAATGGACATCGCTTTGGCTAGCGCCAATAATAAGATCATGGACAAGGCAAGTCTGGATTCAGTGTATTTTCATTGGTTTGACTGGTCTAAGTGGTCAGTCTCTGAAAATGTAAATGCTTTTGGTTGCAGCAATCCTACCATGCTGCCTGGGAAAAGGACAAGCTCAAGGTTCATGTGATGCCTGACAGTCCTGAAATTGTCCTGGCCAAGGTCAATTCATTGAACATGAGCCAGGTAAGACTAACTATTGCCTTCATTCAAACGATTCTAATTAATAATCAAAAGCAAAAAAGTCCGGTGGCATATATTCCATTGCCTTTCTATGTATTTTCAGAAACTCTACAAAGCTGGCCTTGAGGAAATGTATAAGAAGGGCTATGATCTCAAACCAGATGCTATTTCGATTGTGGCTGCCAAAGCCGGCAGGAATATTGCTAGCAATGTAAGTGTCCTGTCATCCCACCAATTGTCGTCTTAGTACTTTCAATTAAATGTTTGCAAAATCATTCATGTGTTGGCATGACAGTGTGATCTTTTCTGATAAATCCATGTTTCTGTCATGATAGTACAAGTACAAGCTGGCATATGAGAAGGCAAGAGGCCACCATGTTGGCTTCCGTAGCCTCCGTGACGACCCCTTGCTGGTGCACTACATGGAAGTGGCTAAGATGCAAAGCGAGAGGAACTACAAGAAGGATTATAACAAGATGAAGCTGAAGTACCACACTCCTGTGGACATGTTGAGTGTTGTGCAGGCTAAAAACGCCTCAAAGGTTCAGACAAATGCGGGATACAAGCAGCATTTCCATCATTACAACCTGCTGCCTGATGCCATGAACCTGGCGTTAGCTCGCTCCATGAACATCAGCTCCAGTGATGTAAGTCCATCTTCTTTTAGATCCACACAACCCATATGGAGGGGGTAGATCATAACCTGTGGAACTGAAGTATTGACGTTCCAAAGGATTCAACATTATATTTGTTGTCTCCTAGGTTGAATACAAGAGTGAGTACAACGCCATCATGAAGGGTGTAGGTTGGGTGCCCATTGGTTCCCTTGGTGTAGAGACCGCAAAGCTTGGAGGAAAGATCCTGAGTGACCACAACTACCGCACTCACCCCTCCAACTACAAGTTCCACAAACTTATGGACTCTATGGACCTTACATTGGCTGCTGCCAACAATAAAATCATGGATAAGGTACACTTTTTAATTAACTTATATAGTAATGATCCATCATTTCTGAGATTTATGTGCATCTAATCTAATTTATAGAATTTAAGTGGATTATTTGGCTGGTCAGATCAATAAATAATATTTTGAATGTGTTTTATTATAGCAAGCATACACAGACGCATGGAACAAGGACAAGACAAAGATCCATATCATGCCTGACAGTCCGGAAATTCTTCTCGCAAAGGTTAATGCAATCAACATGAGCGAGGTAAGTGTACTCTGTGTATTTGCAGAATCTTCACAATTTTTACTAGAATGTTTTAATCAGAAATACTTTTAAACAAAATATTCCCAGCTTTTTCTCCACCAATGATCATTGTTCTCAGAGCAGAATCAGAAATTGTTGATTTAAATAAAACACTCGTCACTTACTGATGTAACAATGTAACTTTTGAAAAGAGTCAATGAAAAATCCCCTGTTTCCTGTAGCCATTTTATAAAATCAGTGTTGTAACTTGTGCTTGAAACATGTTTTAACTACAGAAAGCCTACAAAGCAGGACTGGAAGCCCTGAAGAAGAAAGGTTATGACCTCAAAGCAGATGCTGTATCAGTGATTGCTGCCAGGACCTCCACAAACATTGCCAGTGATGTGAGTTACTTAGATCAAATGTTTCTCTCACTAGTGTAATCCAAATATTACCCTTTCTGACCTCTACAAATGCTTCTCATTATAGTACAAGTACAAAAAGGAGTACAATAAAGCAAAAGGTCATCACATTGGCTTCCGTAGCATCCAGGATGACCCCTTGCTGGTGCACTACATGGAGGTGGCTAGAATACAGAGTGATAAGCTATACAAGAAGGATTACCAGAAAGCCAAGCTGAAGTACCATTCCCCTGTGGACATGCTGAGTGTTGTTCATGCTAAGCAGGCTACGGCTGCTCAAACCTTTGCTGGATACAGACAGATCCTTACACACTATAAAGTTCTTCCTGATGCCATGAACCTACAGCTAGCCCGCAACATGCAGACAATCGCAAGTGATGTGAGTGTTTATTATGTATTTCTATAAAATGCTGGGGATTTTTTCGATTTGATTTTACATGGTGAATTTGATGGCACCCTCTCTAATTCTGCAGAACATCTACAAATCTGAGTATAACAATTACATCAAAGGAGTTGGATGGATTCCCATTGGATCCCTGGATGTGGAGAAAGCGAAGACCGCTAGCCGGATAGGCAGTGAGAAACTATACCGCACACATCCCAGTAACTTCAAGTTCACCAAAGACATTGATTCCATGGATCTAGTCCTAGCTTCGGCCAACAATGAAATCAAAAACAAGGTGAAAATTAAAACCATTTGACTTGACACTGTGCTTTGCTTTTGATTATCTATGTTTCAGAACAATTTAAAATGGACCCATTTATTCTTCCTTCAGCAAAAGTATACTGCAGCCTGGGATCAGGACAAAACCAAGATTCACATTATGCCAGATTCGATGGAAGTGGCTCTTGCTCGTCAAAATAAAGTTACCTACAGTGAGGTTAGTGATGTCGCCCGATTCATGACAACAGCAATTGACATTAAGTCACAGTATTTAAATATTTTTTCTTATTCTTCTTTAGAAACAATACAGACTTGCCAATGAACAAGCAAAGAAAAAGGGTTATGATCTACGTGCTGATGCCATACCAATTCAAGCTGCAAAAGCATCATGTGCTATTGCTAGTAATGTAAGTTTTTTTCCCCTTATTGGACCCAGAATGTGAATACTGAGTACTTATCAGATTGTAATGGATGTTTTAATGGACTTTTCACAGTACAAGTACAAGGCCGGTTATCGCAAGCAAGTTGGCCATCACATTGGAGCCCGCAGCGTCCAGGATGATCCTCTGCTCATGCTGGCCTTGAACTCTGCTAGGATTGCTAGTGATGCTCTCTACAAGAAAGACTTTAACAAGTCTAAGACCAAGTTCAACCTTCCAGTGGACATGATATCTTTTGAGCTGGCCAAGAAGAACCAGATCCAGGTCAATGATGCCAACTACAGAACCTACCTGCATAACTGGACCTGCCTGCCCGACTCCAATGATGTTGTCCAGGCCAGACAAGTCTATGACATCCAGAGTGACGTAAGTCTGATTTTACCATTTTTTTTGGTGGCTCATTTTTATGAGGCTTGTAAGCACTCTTTTCACACTCTTTTCTGCTCTTAGGCGGTGTACAAGGCAGATCTGAAATGGCTTCAAGGTCTCGGATGGGTTCCCATTGGTTCACTTGATGTTGAGAAAGCAAAAAAGGCTGGTGAAGTCCTAAGTGAACAGAAGTATCGTCAGCACCCAAGCAACTTCAAGTTCACCCTGACAACTGAAGACATGCCACTGGTCTTGGCCAAAGCCAATAATGAAATTATGAACAAGGTATTTTCACAATTACCTAGACTCATATGGAAAATGTCTAAAGTGTTGTTTGTGACTTCAGTTTTGATGCTTAATTCTCTCTTCATTCTGGCAGTCAAAATATGTTGAAGCTTGGAACAATGATAAAACAAAGATTCACATCATGCCAGACGCAATGGATGTGCTTCTTGCAAAGCAAAACAAAATCAACTATAGTGAGGTAAGTATATCAAATTAAGAGTTGAGTATTCAGTTTTATATCAGAGTATTATTTTTTGGTTTCAAGTCAACAAAAGATAAATGATATTCTGCTGTTGCCAAGTTTGTTTAAATATTATGTTATGTTCATCAGAAACAATATAAACTTGCCAATGAACTGGCCAAGAAGAAGGGTTATGATTTGCGCAATGATGCCGTATCTATCATCGCAGCCAAAGCCTCCAGGGACATTGCTAGTGATGTAAGTACAACAAACTGATAAGTCAATATATGGCACATATAATATATACTGTCATTTGCTATACTTAGAATATTATGTTTCTTTGCAGTACAAGTACAAGGCTGGTTATCGTAAGCAAGTTGGTCATCACATTGGAGCCCGCAGCGTCCAGGATGATCCTTTGCTCATGCTGGCTTTGAACTCAGCTAGGATTGCTAGTGATGCTCTCTACAAGAAGGACTTCAACAAGTCCAAGACCAAGTTCCACCTCCCAGTGGACATGATATCTTTTGAGTTGGCCAAGAAGAACCAGATCCAGGTCAATGATGCCAACTACAGAACCTACCTGCACAACTGGACCTGCCTGCCTGACTCCAATGATGTTGTTCAGGCCAGACAAACCTATGACCTCCAGAGTGATGTACGTGAGATCCAGATTCTGTTAAGCAATATTCATTTATGCATTTTTGGATCTTCATGCAATTGACTTTCCGTTTTATTTTTCAGTTTGTAGCTATTATGTCTTCCTAATGTTGAGAAAGAGATCAAGCTACAGAAATACTGATGAATAAACTGTATGGAGTCACTAACAGGTATTCTTTCTATATATATGTCCACTTAGGCTGTTTACAAGGCTGATCTGAAATGGCTTCAAGGTCTTGGATGGGTCCCCATTGGTTCGCTTGATGTTGAGAAAGCGAAAAAGGCTGGAGAAGTTCTGAATGAAAGGAAATACCGCCAACACCCAAGCAACTTCAAATACACCATGACAACTCAAGACATGCCAATGGTCTTGGCTAAAGCCAACAATGATGTTATGAACAAGGTAACTTCTGAACTGATAAAAATATGCAATTTCCTCATTTATTTCACAGTTATTGTGTGGTTGTGATTTTTTACATTTTATATTCCTATTTGACAGCAACAATATGTTGATGCATGGAACAAAGACAAGACAAAGATCCATGTTATGCCAGATGCTATGGACATTGTACTTGCAAAACATAACAAAGCCAACTACAGTCTAGTAAGTATGACACAACATCAGCCTCTTGATGGTGCATAATAGATGTTCTTGGTTAATAATTTATGTATATATTCTACTTTTTCATTTTTTATAATAAATAAAATAACTATATTTAAATGTTTTTTTTAAGAAATTATACAAGCTTGCAAACGAGGAAGCTAAAAAGAAGGGCTATGACATGCGAAATGATGCCATCTCTATCAAAGCAGCCAAGGCCTCCAGGGACATTGCCAGTGATGTGAGTGTTTTGAGTTATACCATCTGAAAGTGAACAAAACATTCCATAGAACTAATTTACAGTATGCCTTAAACCACTGTTTCTCTTAAACAGTACAAGTACAAGACTGGTTACCGTAAGCAAGTTGGTCATCACATTGGAGCCCGTAGCATCCAGGATGATCCTCTGCTCATGCTGGCTTTGAACTCAGCTAGGATTGCTAGTGATGCTCTCTACAAGAAAGACTTCAACAAGTCCAAGACCAAGTTCCACCTCCCAGCCGACCTGCTGTCTCTTGAGCTGGCCAAGAAATGCCAGATCCAGGTCAATGATGCCAACTACAGAACCTACTTGCATAACTGGACCTGCTTGCCTGACTCCAATGACGTTGTCCAGGCCAGACAAGTCTATGACCTCCAGAGTGATGTAAGTATGTTACATGTAGAGATGCTACATTTAGAGGCATATCATTTCATTGCCTAATGGTAATTTGTATCCCATGTTTGTTCTCAGGCGGTCTACAAAGCTGATTTGAAATGGCTTCAAGGTCTCGGATGGGTTCCCATTGGTTCGATTGATGTTGAGAAAGTGAAAAAGGCTGGAGATATCCTGAATGAAAGAAAGTACCGTCAGCACCCCAGCAACTTCAAGTTCACTTGCACAACTGAAGACATGCCTCTGGTTTTGGCGAAAAACAATGCCAACGTCATGAACAAGGTAGCCTGCTTTGATCAACAGCATATCTTCTCTTTTCCAATGTAATATGATAAGACACTTTCCATATATATTTCTTTTTATTTTTCCTTACACTATAGAAAACCTATGTGGAAGCTTGGGAAAAGGATAAGACCAAGATCCACATCATGCCAGATACAATGGAGATTTTGCTTGCTAAACAGAACAAAGTTAACTACAGTGTGGTGAGTCATTAATTTTAAGTCTCGAATTGAAGAAGAGATGTTATATTTGTTTTTCCTCAGATTTCCTTTTCTACTTAATCCTATTCCAGAAACAATATAAGCTTGCCAATGAGGAGGCCAAAAAGAAAGGCTATGACATGCGTGGTGATGCCATTTCTATTAAAGCAGCTAAAGCCTCTCGGGATATCATCAGTGATGTGAGTGCTCTCTTTCTTTGTTCTTCATTCATAGTCTTATAGTTCATGGTCCAGAGTGTGTTATCTTATTGTTCTTTAATCTTTTAACTGTAGTATAAGTACAAGACTGGTTATCGTAAGCAAGTTGGTCATCACATTGGAGCCCGCTGTGTCCAAGATGATCCTCTGCTCATGCTGGCTTTGAACTCAGCTAGGATTGCTAGCGATGCTCTCTACAAGAAGGACTTCAACAAGTCTAAGACCAAGTTCCACCTCCCTGTGGACATGTTAGCTTTTGAGTTGGCCAAGAAGAACCAGATCCAGGTCAATGATGCCAACTACAGAACCTACCTGCACAACTGGACCTGCCTGCCCGACTCCAGTGATGTTGTTAAGGCCAGACAAGTCTATGACCTCCAGAGTGACGTAAGTCTGTTGAAAGCACTCTTGACTTTTATTGTTTCTTTTTACTGTCAAATGTCAAATTTTTCATTATTTTTTTGGATGATCATTTAGGCGGTGTACAAGGCTGATCTGAAATGGCTTCAAGGAATCGGATGGGTTCCCATTGGTTCGGTTGATGTTGAGAAAGCGAAAAAGGCTGGAGAAATCCTGAGTGAAAGGAAGTATCGCCAGCACCCCTGCAACTTCAAGTTCACCCTGACAACTGAAGACATGCCACTAGTTTTAGCTAAAAGTAATGCTACTACTAATAACAAGGTAAATCTGCTCACTAGGTTTCTCAACTAAAGAACCCTCACGAATAGCTTAAAGATTTAAATATCTGTTGTCTAATTGTATTCAACTCTTACAGAAACTTTACACTGAAGCCTGGGACAATGCTAAAACCAAAATCCACGTTATGCCTGATTGTATGGAAGTTCTGTTGGCAAAGCAGAACAATTTAAATTACAGCGAGGTATGTAAATGTCTTAAAATGTGTAATTTTTTCTCCTAAAAGCTCTTTAACATTGTTGTAATAAGTCTTGTTTTCCAATTTTAGAAACGTTATAAACTTGCCAATGAAGAATCTAAGAAGAAGGGCTATGATTTGCGCAGTGATGCTGTTGCTATCAAAGCAGCTAAGGCATCCAGGGATATTGTCAGTGATGTGAGTACTTATTAGAATATAATTTGTCAAACACATACTGTGCAAAATTATCTTCTAAAACCCTTGTAAAATTCTTTTTAGTACAAGTACAAGACTGGTTATCGTAAGCAAGTTGGCCATCACATTGGAGCCCGCTGTGTCCAAGATGATCCGTTGATCATGCTAGCCTTGAACTCAGCTAAGATTGCTAGTGATGCTCTCTACAAGAAGGACTTCAACAAGTCTAAAACCAAGTACAACCTCCCAGCGGACATGTTGTCTCTTGAGCTGGCCAAGAAATGCCAGATCCAGGTCAATGATGCCAACTACAGAACCTATCTCCACAACTGGACCTGCCTGCCTGACTCCAATGACGTCGTCCAGGCCAGAAAAATCTATGACCTCCGTAGCGATGTACGTCTGTCAAATTAAAGTGTCATTTAAATGTTTTTAAATGATTTTTAATTTAATATTTACTGTATAGTTCTGCAAAATCACATTTCGTCTCCACCTCAGGCTGTGTACAAAGCAGACATGGAGTTTATGACTGGTGTAGGATGGGTGCCGATTGGCTCGCTTGATGTCCTGAAAGCAAAGAAAGCAGCTGAGATCCTCAGTGAGCGACTCTACAGACAGACACCAGACAAATTTAAATATACACAAGACATGCAGTCCATGCCTTTGGTGCTTGCCAAGGCCAATGCCCAAGTTATGGATCAGGTTAGTAGAATAAAAAAGTCAAATGATTAGAATCCAACTAAACAAAATTGAGAACAATTTAGTCACAATATCAATTACTACATGAAGTTTAATATGTTTTGGTTTGTATAAATTATTCTTTTCATGTTATTTTTGATTAATTGCAGAATGTTTTCATTTTCACAGTATTAAAACTGTCACTATTTTTTTTCTTTCTATTTTAGCGTCAGTATCATGCAGCATGGGAGAGTGACAAGACCAAGATCCATATCCCTGCTGATACCCCAGAGATTGTGCTCTCAAGTGCTAATGCATTGAACAACAGTAGGGTAGGTATCACTTCTAAACTATTGTTTTTTTTATTCATTATATAATTTGTTTTAGTTGTTAAACTACACATCTCAAATTCACGCATTTTGTTTGATTTACAAAAATTAGTCCTATTCATTATTTCACCTAAAGTAGACCTATTATGCCCCTTTTTACAATAAGTCTGCGGTGTCCCCAGAATGTGTCTGTGAAGTTTCAGCTCAAAATACCCCACAGATAATGTATTACATTTTGAAAATGCCTATTTTGAGTAGAAGCAGAAACACGCTGTTCTCGTGCATTACTCTTTAAATGCAAATAAGCCCCGCTCCCTTTCCCAGACTAGGACTGTGCCTTTACATCAGATACTCTGCTAAAAAAACATCTGTTTGGGTTTGATTACCATGTCTATCATGCTGCAATAATGCATTTTACAGCCATATCAGTTTAAACTTCTGATATACGGTTTTCTGTGCGCACACATTGAAGCGTGCGCACAGAAAGTGGCTGTCACACAGCATGTGAGTACTAAACTAAGTTCTCTTTCATGTCTTGTTGCGCTTAAACTGTCAAATACAGTTTAAATAAAGTTGTCAAATAAAGTTTATGAACGCACATGAGTTATAAAAACAGTTATAACAATAAGTCAATAAATCCACTGCTCTCTTGTCTCCTCTGAGGCTGGGACTCTAAATAGTGTTCTGTGCTTGTCTGTGCAGCCAACGACAGAACAGTTAGCATGCTTTGCTCAAACTTTGCCATGGTGTTAGAACTGGTACACTGTTATCACTTGTGAAAACAGAATGGAGGCGCCGTGGGTGGAAACATGCAGATTACGGGGCGGTAATATTATATTAAGATCCCCTTTTTACGTCACTGGGGGAGCGAAATCTGCAAGCTTGCAGAGAAAGGATTACCAAAACAAAGTTACTGGGTTGTTCTTTTTCATATTTTCTGGGTTGGACCAGGGACCCGATTATAGTATCTAAACATGGAAAAAGTCTAGTATGATATGCCACCTTTAAAAAATGTATTATATATGAAATCAAAATTTTGCTTGCAGAAACTGTACAGACAAGCAGTTGAGGACATCTTCAGGAAAGGCTACGACCTCAAATCTGATGCTGTTGCCATCAAAGCTGCTAAAGCATCCAGAGACATTATTAGCGATGTGAGTATATACCTTCTTAGCATTTGCTTATATTACTAATTCAAGCTAATTCATACATTTAATATTTTTTTGCCCTGTCACATAAATATAGATAGGAGCCATCTTTAAAGCTAATGTGGTTACAGTATGTAATAGATGTTTTAATGGACTTTTCACAGTACAAGTACAAGACTGGTTATCGTAAGCAAGTTGGCCATCACATTGGAGCCCGCTGTGTCCAAGATGATCCTTTGATCATGCTAGCCTTGAACTCAGCTAAGATTGCTAGTGATGCTCTCTACAAGAAGGACTTCAACAAGTCCAAGACCAAGTTCCACCTCCCAGTGGACCTGCTGTCTCTTGAGCTTGCTAAGAAATGCCAGATCCAAGTCAATGATGCCAACTACAGAACCTACCTGCACAACTGGACCTGCCTGCCTGATTCCAACGATGTCGTCCAGGCCAGGAAGGTCTATGATCTTCAGAGTGACGTGAGTTTCTGTGGAATTTTAATTTGTAACTATAATAAATAAATAAACCTACTTATTTTAACATTTCTCATGTATCTTCTGCCATCAGGCTGTGTATAAGGCTGATATGGAATGGATCAGAGGTACAGGATGGGTACCTATAGGCTCAGTTGATGTAGAGAAGGCTAAAAAGGCTGCTGAGATTTTGAGCGAAAGGAAGTACAGACAACATCCAAGCAACTTCAAGTATACCAGCAAGACAGATGCTGTACCTTTTGCTCTTGCCCAGGCTAATGCCAAGATCATGGACAAGGTATTATTTTCCTAGGAAATCTTACGAATCTGTGAAAATGTAATCTGTGTACAAGAAAATCACTGTTGCATTATTATTGCCTTTCAGAATGCATATGTTGATGCCTGGAATAAGGAGAAGATCAATATCCATGTCATGCCAGACACCCCTGAGATTATTCTTGGACAACAAAACAAACTGAACACAAGCATCGTAAGTACAGTGTTGTAGTGAGCAATAAATCAGAAATAAACACACACTAGTTTACTTTTTAATCTGTATGTGTTGCTTCATCATGTTCTTTGCAGAAATATTACCGTCAAGACTATGAGAGCAGCCTTAAGAAGGGCTACTTCCTGCCTAAGGATGCTGTCGCAGTGAAATCTGCCAAGGCCTCCAGAGACATCATTAGTGACGTAAGTCTCATTGTGGATCTTATCTAACACATTAAACACACACTGTTAAATGATAGTCTTTTGACTATTAAATGATTTCTTTTATGTTTTAAAACCTTGCAGTACAAGTACAAAGCTGGATACAGGAAGCAGCAAGGGCACCACATTGGAGCCCTCAGCATTCGTGATGATCCCTTAATCATGCTAGCCTTGAACTCAGGCAAGATTTCTAGTGATCTTTTGTACAAGAAGGACTTCAACAAGTCCAAGACCAAATATAACCTCCCAGCGGACCTGCTCTCTCTTGAGCTGGCCAAGAAATGTCAGATCCAGGTCAATGATGCCAACTACAGAACCTACCTGCACAACTGGACCTGCCTGCCAGACTCCAATGATGTTGTCCAGGCTAGGAAGGTCTATGACCTGCGCAGTGATGTATGTATATGCCTTATTTGACATACTGTGCTGTTTACATTGGTTTGTTATATTACTACATTAATACTCATTTTGTAAACTTTCAAACTAGGCTGTATACAAAGCTGACCTTGAGTGGATCCGTGGATGTGGCTGGATGCCACACGGATCTATTGACGTCGTCAAAGCCAAGAATGCTCAGACTATCCTTAATGAGCAACTGTACCGCCAGCATCCCAGCACTGTCAAGTTCACCAGTGCTGTGGACCTGCCTGTTATTGTCCTCGCCAAGCAAAATGCTGACATTCTCAGCGATGTAAGATTATTGCCTTTCCTTTTCATTAGTACTTTAATTTATTTGACTGCTCTGATAAGTGAAAGGAGGACAAACACCGGGTAAAATAGTATATTTTTCTATTTTAATTACAGTGAATTATTTATCAAAACTTTTAACTATTGAAATAAATATAATTATACAGTTAATTATAGTAATTGCAATTATAAATTAATGAATGTGCTAGATTAATGCAATAGATGTGTCTTTTTATTTTTGCATCAATATGTGCCAAACAAAGCCTTTAACCTTTCTTTTTTTTAATTATTTTGTTCTCAGAGGAAATACAGAGAAGCATGGGACAAAGATAAGACAACTATCCACATCATGCCAAATACACCTGCCATCGAGTTGTCCAGAGCCAATGCCGTTGCCGTCAGCAATGTAAGCAATCTCACATGCAAGATTGCAGAGTATTACGAAAATGAACTCTATTTTGTGAGCTTGTTGTGCTATTATTGTGTTTTGAGTTTCCATCTTTTTTGTCCTGTTGCAGAAAATGTATACCAAAAACTGGGATGCCACGAAGGCGAAGGCGTACCACATCAAAGAGGATGCCGTCTCTGTGATCAAGGCTAAAGCCTCCAGAGATATAGCCAGTGACGTACGAAATCACAATTATATTGCAATTAGCTTAAATTTTACCTTATAGAACTTCTTTTCTGCTATTTAAGACTAATGCTTACAACTGATTTGATCATCTTTCAAATGTAGTACAAGTACAAGGCTGGTTATCGTAAGCAAGTTGGTCATCACATTGGAGCCCGCTGTGTCCAAGATGATCCTCTGATCATGCTAGCCTTGAACTCAGCTAAGATTGCTAGCGATGCTCTCTACAAGAAGGACTTCAACAAGTCCAAGACCAAGTTCCACCTCCCTGTGGACCTGTTGTCTCTTGAGCTGGCCAAGAAATGCCAGATCCAAGTCAATGATTTTAACTACAGAACTTACCTGCACAACTGGACCTGCCTGCCCGACTCCAATGACGTCGTCCAAGCCAGGAAGGTCTATGATCTGCGTAGTGATGTAAGTGGACCTTTAATTATGTTTAAAAAAATCGATAATGCAGTGTTTTACAATGTTATATGTTTCATTTGATTGTTTTTGATGTTTAGGCTGTGTACAAGGCTGACCTGGAGTGGCTCAGGGGATGTGGATGGATTCCCCATGAGTCTGTTGAAGTCGTCAAAGTGAGGAATGCCCAAAAGGTTCTGGCTGAAGTAAGTCCTTTAGCACTATACTTAGTTTTTCTTGATTTTATTTCGGTTCATGCAATAGAGAAATGTAATGAATTGCTGATTTTATTTTGTCTGATTCACAGAGAGGCTACCGTGTGAAACTGGATGAGCAGAAATACACAACACCCATTGAAAGAATTGACTTTGTGCACTCCAAAAACGCTGCTGACGTGCTCAATGAGGTAAGCAGTAAGATATACACTGTACTTTGGGTACTATGAATATTGTTAGATCTGTGATTAATTGCATGTTTCTTTGCTGTAAGTTGCTTTGGATATAACATAGTCTACATGGATAAATACTTGATTCATTTGTCTAAACATAATATATAAATATTTTAATTAATAATATGCGACCCTGGACCACAAAACCGGTCATAAGAGTCAATTTCTAGATTTATTAAATTAATTTATTAAACTGTGTCTGAAAGCTAAATAAATAAACTTTCCATTGATGTATGGTTCGTTATGATAGAACAATGTTTGGCCGAGATACATCTATTTGAAAATCTGGACTCTGAATGTGCAAAACAAAAATCTTCATGGAACATGATCTTTACTTAATATCCTAAAGATTTTTGGCATAAAAAAAAATCTAAAGTTTTGACCCATACAATGTATTTGTGGCTACTGCTACAAATACATATACCCGTGCTACTTGGTTTTGTGGTCCAGGGTCACATATAATAATATATGCAAATAAAGTGTGAAAAAACTCATATTTAAGGTCAAGAATCTAAAAATTAATCTGAAAATAAACAAAGAAATAAAACAAAAAAAAGAAGAAATATAAATGTGAATATAATAAGCATTGTTTCTTTCATAGGTACACAAACAACAGAACTATTACAGTATATTTATTTGACAAACTCATGCTCTCATCATTGAAATGGTGTCATCCTCAAGACATTAGTTTCACATGGTTTTTGGATACAACTGTTCACCAAGTATCCTCTTTTTTCTTCCCAGGCTAAATACCGTGAGGCCTGGCACCACGACAAGATTAAATACACGTTGACAGACTCTCCAGTTTTGGCTACAGCCAGGGAAGTGGCTAAAATGTACCACCCGGTAATGCATTTTTTATTTTTTGAGATATAACTGCTGTCTGTAATGATTGCTTAAAGTTGAGTAGTAACAAAAATGTCATATTAAACATCACTCATAGCATTTCTACACCAAAACCTGGAACAAGACCAAGGCCAAATCATACTTCATGCCCGGAGATGCGGTTCCGATTAAGCAATGCATCCATACCAGTAAAGTACAGAGTAATGTAAGTAAATAAATAAAACTATACCTAAACCCATTTCACCTTAATGTTATTCATGCACACAAATAAATGCTCCTCTGTTTTCGCAGTACAAGTACAAAGAGGGCTACCGTAAGCAAGTTGGTCATCACATTGGAGCCCTGAGCGTCCAGGATGATCCTCTTCTCATGCTGGCCCTGAACTCGGCTAGGATTGCTAGCGATGCTCTCTACAAGAAAGACTTCAACAAGTCCAAGACCAAGTTTAAGCTCCCAGTGGACATGGTGTCATTTGAACATGCAAAGAAATGCCAGATTCAAGTCAATGATGACAGATACAGAACTCGCTTGCACCAGTGGACATGCTTGCCCGATCAAAATGACGTCATTCAGGCCCGCAAAGCATATGACTTAGCCAGTGACGTAAGTATTGGGTGAAGAGGTTTTTAAATCAAAATAGTTTTTCTTGTTTTTATAAAATATGAAAATGAAGGTAAAGTTTTGTTTTGTATAATATAATACTCTCCCTCCAGAATGTATACAAGGCAGATCTGGAATGGTTACGTGGTTGTGGATGGGTGGCTGCTGACTGTGTGGATCATGTCAAAGTCCGAAAAGCCCAAAAGATTCTGAACGAAGTAAGTTTGACCAAAGTTTGCACAAAGTCTCAGTTATTTTACAAACCTCCATTAACTTACCACAATGACTGTTGCTTTTTTCCCATGCAGAGAATTTACAAGAAGGATGCTAAGGACAACTTTAGCAAATTTACCCACATTGTGGATCGCCCTGAGGTTGTTCTGGCAAAGGTTAACGCCTTTAACCTCAGTGATGTAAGTGTGTTTCACATTTGGCCATTTTCATCTTTATAGGGCAAAACTGGTGTGAAATGGTTAACTTATCTACCATGTTTCTGTTGTTACTTAGCTAAAGTACAAAGAGTCATTCAACCTGGAGAAGGGCCACTACATTGGATCGGAAGATACACCACAGCTGGCCCACAGTAGAGATGTCGCAAAGATGATCAGTGAGGTAACAATCCCCATTCCAGACTTATTTGTATATATTTGCATTTTATTTATGTGATGCATTACATTTTGAATGTTTTGTTGTTGTTATTCTAGAAACTGTACAAAGTCAGCTGGGATGAGAGCAAAGCCACTGGCTACCAGCTGAACCATGAATATATTCCAGTACAACAAGCCAAGAGGACCAGAGACATAATTAGTAATGTAAGTACCAAAAATGTAAAAAATATTGAATAAAATTGACCTTTTTATGGTGTAGAAGTGATATATACAATTGTTAATTGTTTCTTGTATTGAAATACTGCAGTGTAAGTACCTTGGTGCTCACGAGAAAGCCAAAGGTCACTACATGGCTTCAACACTGGTTGACTTCCCTGAGGTGGTTCGCTCTGGCCAAATGGAAAAAATGAAGAATCTGGTGAGTTGTTTCTATTATGACTACAGTCATACATACAAGCCTGAGTTGCTGTTCTTTGGTTTTCACTTGTTATAGTTTATATTTTCCTCATTAACCAGACTTTTATTGATCTGTCCAACAGAGAGACTATCACAAAGCCTACAATGAAACCAAAACTAAGCTCCACATTCCCGCTGACATGATCAGCCACGTGGTTGCCAAGAAATGCCAGGAAATCCTGAGTGATGTGCTATACCGTACACACCTGCACCAGTGGACATGCCATCCTGAGCAGAACGATGCCATCCGTGCACGCAAGGCTAATGAGATCTTGAGTGATGTAGGCTATGGTTACAGTGACATTTAGACTGGTTTGGGTTTGTTGAATGGCTACATTTGACTAATTTCTCCCTGGCAGGTGTTCTACAAAGAGGACCTGAACTGGATGAAGGGTGTTGGCTGTTACGCCTGGGATACTCCTGAGATTGTGCGAGCCAAGAAGTCATATGAGCTACAGAGTGATGTGAGTAACATTATTGCGACTCATCTAGCAATTAACAATAAAGAAACATTATGTTTTCACCTGTTTGAAGGTTTATTTTTGTTTCTGCACAGATTAAATATAAGGCAGAGGGCAAGAAGGAATGGAACAACTACTCCATTGTGACAGACACACCTGTGTATGTGACTGCCGTCCTGGGCCACACTTGGGCCAGTGAGGTTAGTACTCCTATTATTTTGATCACTGAAATACTAGTCTTGTCAACAATCACAATTAATTGTTTTTAAATATACTTTATGAATGAAGGTGATTGGTATCACTGATACCAATATAACTGACGTCTCTAGGAAATTGTTCTTTTTTCTTAATAGTGAACCATTGACTATAGCCATTCAACATTACAGTATAATTGAGAGCCATCAATTTTCACATTCATTACTTAAAATAAAAATTTAAGTGAACTTTAAACTATCTTTACATAAACCCATTATTTACCTGTACCCTTCAGCAAGTAGGAAATATACAGAAACTAAATAAAGTTATCAAACACTAAATACTAAATTATATATAGATTAATCCTTAAAGCTACAAAAGTTATTGATTTCCTCTGTTTTCTTTTGTTCTTTGATTAATAGACATCACAGCAGCTGGGTTAATAGGTTACTTGGCTGCTATTACTTTAGGAGCTGCCGCTGCTGAACATGACGCGGATTTGACATGCATGCTCGTAGTTTCATTAGCACTTTAATATGAAATTATACAGGCTACAGCGTGCACCACCGCATTTGCGTGTGCAATTGAAGTGTGCTTGCTACGAGCACAGTATAATTCCTGACAGAACAGGTAAATTCAATTTTACTGACATATGGCCTCACAACATCTCATCTGACCGCAGTTCACTGTTGTTCTAATGAAGCTCCCTTGTCCCTTGTTACTGCGCTTGTTTGACAAGCACGTGGTGCTGGAGTGAAGTTATAGTGTGCGTCTGAAAAGTCTCCCATTTGATGTGAACGTCAAGACAATCTGTGACTAAATAAATGCAGATCTTGTCAAGAAAAAAAAAAAAAACTAGAGCAGCAGTTGTGAGTGGGGTGGCCAAGCCTTGCCCTGCTCCTGTGTTCACTGCATTAAATATTCTTAATGCCGTTAAACTGAAAAAATCAATCGCCTGTTTATTGAAAAGTTAATGCGCTAATTTTGACAGCACTATGAAATACTTGATTATTATTAGAAGCGCATCACTTTTTAGTTCACTTGGTAATATGCTGCATATTTTGTTTTTTATCCACAGTTGAACTACAGAGAGGCGTATCATAAGGAGAAACACATTTACACCACTGTTCTGGACACCTGCGACTACGCAAGATGCTTCAACCTGAAGGAGATCTACAGCACCGTAAGCCTGCGTGAAAAGCTCTAAAATGCAGAGTTACTAGTTTTATTTGTTGTCCCAGTTTCTGAAATATCTTTGTGTACATCTAGAAAGCCTATTCTGCTGCTTGGGACAAGATCAAGGCCAAGAGCTACAGCCTCCCTCACGATTCCCATGCCTTAGTCCATGCCAAACAACAGAAGGTCATCCTGAGCAAAGTGAGTCCCCTTGTCCAATTCTTACTAATGCCTCCATAGAAGGAGAATTGTCTGATTGTCCTAAACATACTGGATTTTAAACCTTTTTTAGGTTAAATACAAGGAAGATTATGAGAAGTTCAAGACCCTGTACAGCCTGCCCAAGTGTCTTGAGGACGACCCTGCTACTGCAAGATGTATCAAGGCTGGAAAACTGGTTTTGGATGTGAGTAAAGCATCAGCTGAGGTTCAGTTATGTAACTTAGTAAATGTCAAAATAATTGAAACTTTTTTGTAACACCTTTTCCATTAGCGCCTGTACAAAGACAAATATGAGAAGACCAAGGCCAAGATCCACGTACCTCCAGACATGCTTGACATCGTATCCGCACGCAACACTCAGAAGACTGTCAGTGGGGTGGACTACCGTAAATATCTGCACCAGTGGATCTGCCTGCCTGATATGCAGGTGTACGTGCAGGCCCGTAAGGTCAACGAGCAACTGAGCGATGTGAGTTACACCTGCATATCCAAACACACTTCATAATTTCTGTCATACGCAAATGGTAAGCAAGTTAGGTTCCACTGGTTTAAAAGAGATTGCTAACCTTCACATTGCATCTCATTTCAGATCTTCTACAAAGATGACCTCAACTGGTTGAAGGGTGTTGGCTGCTATGCTTGGGACACTCCTGAGATTCTTCGTTGTAAGCAGTCTATGAAACTGCAGAGCGAAGTAAGACTCATTTTTTTTCTTTTCTTTTAGTATACTCCTCATTTTCCATCATCTCACATGTTGTCTTCTTTTCCTGTGTGCTGTTCTCTTTCAGAATCTTTACAGAGCCAAGGGAATCGAGCACTTTAAGGACTACTCTGTGGTTGTAGACACCCCTGTCTATGAAACATGCAAGCAGAGCGCTAAGAACTTGAGCGAGGTATCTCCTCAAAAGCATGTACAAAGTGCCTTTACTGCAATTTGATTGAGAAGCTTCTAACTCATATACTTTGTCTACAGCTCAACTACCGTCATGACTACGTCACAAACGTGATGGGTAAAAACACCGCTCCTGCTGTGACCGTTGATACTGAAAGGGCCCGTCAAGCCAACTACATCCAGAGCGATGTATGATGCCTCCTACCAATACATAAAAATGCATTCTAATCTCTCATTGATGTATGCTTCATATCACTTACTTTTTGTTCCAGAACTTCTACAAAGAGGCCAATAAGATGATTATGCCCACCGGTTACAGTCTGCCCTACGACACTCCCCTAAACAAACAGGCCAAGTCCAACAGCGTCATCACCAGCAATGTACGAAAACACCTACATTTTCAAAATAAAAAGAGATTAAATGTTATGAATGCATCTCAACTGATATTCTAATCTTTGTAGATGAAGTACAGGGAAGCCTATGATCTGATGAAAGCCAGGAATTACAAACTAGATCCTGAAGGTGTCAACTTCGTCACCATTAGGAAGGCCAACAAGGTCATGAACGAAGTAAGTCCAATCTAGTGCTTTTCAATTTAGAAACTGTATACTTTATCACAAACGAGAGTATTAAAAAAGTTTCATTTTGTCATAGCGACTGTATCGTGAGAAATATCATAAGGAAAAGGACAAGATCCACTCTGAGTATGACACACCTGAGATCCGACAGGTTAAGGCCACTCAACACGCAATCAGTGATGTAAGTATGTCTTTATTTTGAAACAAGAGTTCTGTCTCGCACGTTATTTGACCAAAATAATTAGGTGCTCTAATAATGCTTCATTTCCACCTACAGCTGTGCTATAAGGAGAAGTACTTCAACAGCAGAGGAACTCTTCTGCCCATGCCCATCACCCCACAGCTGATGCACTGCTTCCACGTCAACGAGATCAACAGCGATGTAGGTGTCACCCATACAGTACATCCACCTAAATTTACTGTGCCTTGACATTTCCAGGTATGTTAACTGTGTTTTTTTATTTTGCAGCTGAAATATAAAGAGGATCTGCATTGGCTGAGAGGCATTGGTTGCTTCATGGTGGACTCCCCTGAGATGCTCCGAATCCGTGAGATCACCAAGTTTAAAGTAATTATTCATTCACTTATGATCATGCATGTCATATTTCTGATTATTTTTGGTACTAATCAGCTGTAATGAATTTGCTAGAAATCATATGAGGTTGATGCCAAGAAGAACTTCTCCAACTTCAGTATAGTCCTGGACACACCGGAGTACAAGCGTGTGACTGAACTCAAGACCCACATGAGTAACGTGAGTGATTTTATATCAGCCTCAGTCCTAACATCTCACTTACAGACTTCATTATTTCTGTTTTAATGCCTGTCCACATTCTTCAATGTCTCTATCTGTTTCTATCCACAGATGGTGTACCGAGCTGAGGGCAATAAGGAAAAGACAAAATGCACCACCACTGTGGATGGCCTGGAAATTAAGAGAGCCAAGTGGGCACAGAGTCTGACCAACAAGGTAAATCACTTTTAGCCCTAAAATTTAATGTAAATAATGACTTGCTATAATGGGTCAAATTAAAAGATCATACTCAGGGTTTTTGAATTAAATATGGCAGGTTTTACAAATGACAAAAACAATTTCCGGTCGAAGATATACAAAACATTTTCTTGAAGAAAACATCTTTCATGACTTAAAGCTGGAATTTACTACATGACTTTTGCACAGATTTGCAGTCTTGACAGAAATATGAAGAAATATTTCTTAGAAATATAGAGATTTTACCATAAAATGATTGTGTCTCTTCACAGTACCAGTATGTTGACCTGGCAGCCAAGGAGAGGGCCTTCTTCACCCCAGAATCACACACTCCCATCCTGAACCATGCCCGTTCCATGAAAGTGGTGTACAGTGAGGTAATTCAAGCTTTTCACCACACTAAGATCTTTTTAGCACAAAATAACATGTATGTATGCAGGCAAGTCTGTAAGTCATCTTTTGTATCAGAAAAAGTACAAGGAACAGTATGAGAAGATGAAGCACAAGTATACTCCCATCCATGACACGCCAATCCTGGTTCGTTCCAAGAAAGCCTACCTCAATGCCAGCGATGTAAGTCAACCAGATGCTTTATTTCTTTCTTTACTGGCCTGCTCAATATCAGTAACAGAGCTCTTCTAACAATCTACATCATTCCTCTCCAGCTGCGCTACAAGGAGACCTTCGAGCTGGCTAAGGGACACTACCATGCTGACAAGGACGCCCTAGATATTCTCTGTGCCAAGAGGGTCAGAGATGACATCAGTGAGGTAAATAAACTAACTTTTGGGTTGCTTTAAACATGAATGTGATTTAGTGAGGTATTAGTCTCGTGTAGCCAGACCTTCTGGGATCCTTGGATGCTTTGAATGGCCATGGACCATAAGACTGACAAGTAAAGCAACCAGTCACGTTTTTTTATTTTGTGCCCTGTCATGTTTAAGGGCTTCTATGTCATTAACTCTACATATTTCACAATCTTTTGAAAGTCTAGTGTTTAATTGATCCTGATACAGTAAGTGCTTATTATCACAGTTGTAAACACAACCGCATTTTTTCTTCCATGAGGGGATTTGGTGTCACAGCATCTTTGTTTCCAGGTGGGATGTTAAAGAACGTGACACAAACCTCTCCCAGAAATCCCATCAAAATTCCTGAAGTGTTTTTAATTTTGTGTGCCATATGCATTAGATGTTCAGTTAACAGTCTGTGGCTGTAATGTCTGAGGCTGAGACTAGTGAGGAATCATGTCACTCACTCAATTCTTTTACAGGTCAAATACAGGGAGAAGTACATCAACTCATTGGGCACCTGGAAGTCTATCCCTGACCGCCCTGAGTTCTTCCACAGCAAGATTGTGAGGGACTGCATCAGTGACGTAAGTATAGCTACAAATCATAATTCTTGTTTCTATAATTTCTCAGCTCACATTGACAGAAACTCATCACTCTCACATGTTCTTATCCACATTAGATCAAGTACAAAGAGGATCTGGACTGGATCAAGGGAATCGGTTGCTATGTTTGGGACACACCTGCTTTGGTGCATGCTGAACACAACAAGGCCCTCTACAGTGAAGTAAAGAGAATCCACCATTTTATTCATTTCTACTTATCCCTGCTCATTTACTCGGTACTATGCTATATAACAAATCCTGCTCTTACTATTTTCTATCTGTTTTTGTCAACAGAGACTCTACAAAGCATCATTCGAGAAGAACAGAGCCAACTTCAAGTACACATGTGACACGCCATTCTTTGAGGCTGCCAAGAACGCTTCACTTCTGATCAATGATGTAAGTCAATGGAAGCATGACTTTATATCATAATACTTTGGTATATTAATGACTAAGAACAATGGAGAAGCAAATAAAATACAAAATGGATGCTTACATAACCTGTGTTTTTTTTCACTGCTTCTATAATGGGTACAGCTTTAAAGGTATTACAACATGTTTATTACCATCTGAAACTGACGTCATATCTTTATTAAGATTTTACTTTGAGTTTACCTGTTATGACTTTTTTCTCACCTAAATGAGTGCTAATTTTTACTGCTCTCGAGGCCGTTGTCTTTAACTTCTGTTTTGAAATCCTGAGCAGAGGTCCTACCGTTCAAGCTATGAGAAGTCTAAGGATAAGTACACCGTAGTTGTAGATGACCCTAGAAACATCTTGGCTAAGGAGGCCAGCAAGTTGAGTCAGGTAAAACCACCAGCTCCAGCCGCCCCCTATGGGTTCATCCCCTGCCACGGGGGCCCGAGCATGAGGTCGTCTCCTATCCACTGGATGGCTCTGTCGCATGGCTACAGTGTCTCTCGATCGTGTTTTTTTTTTTTAATCCCGATTTAGGATTTTTTTGCATCTGCACAGTTTGGGCCAAAATCTGTGTGCTCTAGATACCACTTCATCTGAACAGCTTGTTAGCTAAATCATGAGTTAAGGGATAAGGTTAAGGTTACTCTTTTAAAATCTCTTGTCTGGAGTACACAGTTTGGTACCGAGCAACTCTACCTGAACTTCAGGAGCCACGTTTCGTCTCTGTCGTTTTGTCATGTGTGGCATGATTTGTCCGTCTGTGTGTTTTTTCAATGAACAGGGAAAATACAAATTCAAGGCCAAGGAGTTACTCAAGAGTGGCTGCAATGAGCTGCTCCGTCCTGACATTCTAGGTGCCATGTACAACTCTGGCATGTGGAGTAAGGTAACCATCTGCCCAATGGTAGTCCACTCCAAGCCCTGTAAAAATCTCATCTATTCATTAACGCATTCCTAACTTCACCTTTAATGGTCATATGTACCCATTAACTATCACTAGTTTGGATTTTCTACCCTACCCTGCCTTTAAAACACATCCACTGATCACTGTCCATAACTCCATCGAGTTTGCTAGGAAAAACAGGTAAAGTTTCAGTATACAGGCCGTATGGCACTGTAATGCAGTATTTTCATGCTGGCATACATACATGCAAGTCAGCTACATAGTAGAGATAGATTTTAACTGAAAGTTAAACTATGTTAGGATAAGGATTTTTTCATAATGTCAAATCACAGTTTGTGGGGGCAAGATGTCACGAGTAAAAAGTGTGACAACTAGCCCAGTCTCCCTTAATTTAAGGTTATTATTTTACAAGAAAAAAAGAAACGATACAATGATGATTTAAATTATTTAATTAAAATATTATTTAATAAAATAAGTAGTTACTGCTTCAAAATATATTTAGTTAAAATGTCAATGTTTAATGTGAAGTTTTGTTTTATAAACAGAAGCACTAATAAAGGAAAAAATGCATTCAGTCAGAGAAGATATGCCATGTTCAAAAGTTTGCAGTAGAATGAGCATAGAGATGAAGACATTATACGGTAGCCTTAACAAAGTGTAACTTGTAAGTGTCTTTCTGTATATTGTTGCCTGAAGTTGCTTTCCACTTCTTTTGGCTTACTGCATATTGCATGTTCTCTGTTGCATGTATGTATGTATGTATGTATGTATGTATGTGTGGTTGATGAGTATCTTAGTATCCATAAGCCATTTTTGGCTTGCTTTCCACTGGATGAATTTTGTGGAAGGCAAGTTTTAATTTAACTGAAGACTGTCATCATAAATCCTTCCCTTTTAACCTTTTAATGCATGATATTGCCAGTTATTATACAACTTGCTGTAACTTTTTAATAACCTAATTAAGATTCAGAATCATGCTTTTTCTGACTATCATTTCTTTTCCATCACTTCCTGTAGTGGAAGTACAGAGAGAAGTATGAACGTGCCAAATCGAAGTACACTGCAGTGCTGGATACCCCTGATTACCAAGTTGCCAAGCGCAGCAAGCAGATCAGCGATGTAAGTGTGTTATCATCATAATATTAAAAGCATTTGTACACTTAGTAGATATTCTTAATTTTTAGTGTCACTTGAGAATTATTCCAGTCATTGTATGTGAATGCATTCATCTGTTCTCCTCTTTAGATCATTTATAAGATGGAATACAACAAGACCAAAGCGACAAGTTACACTCTTGGGCATGACACTCCCACGAGCCAGCACATGAAGAAGGTCAAGGAGATCACCAGCAATGTAGGTTTACCCTTCTTTACATTTCCAGAAAGAAACAAAATTCTTTTTATGTCAGCATATACATAAACTCAGTCTTCTGTGTTTCTTTTTACAGCTGAAATACAAGGAAGTGTATGAAAGAAACAAGGCTCACATCAACATGGCTCCTGACGCTCACGACATTCGTGCCGCCAAGGAAGCCTACAAGAACATCAGCAATGTGAGTCTGCATTGATCTGCTTGAGCATCTGTGAAACTGAATTGCAAATCTTATTTTTAATCTCATTATTTTTGCTTTTTTTCTCCTTGTAGCTTGACTACAAGAAGAAATATGAAGCCACCAAGAACAAATGGATCTGGACTGTGGACAGACCTGATTTCATCCATGCTGCTAAGAACAGCTTCCAGCAGAGTGATGTTTGTGCCACTCCATCTTCTACCACAGTTTCATTTATAGATCATTTATAATTGCAGATTAATGAATTGGTTTATTTGTAATTCACAGGTTGAGTACAAGTACGATAAGGAAATGTTGAAGGGCTGTGTAATGTCTGTTCCTGATGATAAATACACCATTCTGGCTAAGCAGAACTCTGAGCTTGCTAGTGGTGTGAGTGCCATTTTCCATATTTGAGAATCAACATACAATATATAGACTAGTTAAACTAACGAAAAATGTTATGGTTCTTCAGGTGAAATACAAGGAGAAGTATGAGAAGGCAAAGGGCCAGTACATTTCTGTCCATGACACTCCTCAAATCCTTCATGCTAAATCAGTGGCTAAACTTGTGTCTGAGGTATGGCACACTCTAATGTTATGTGTGTAGATTCATTTAAGCGTTGCAAAATATTTTTGAAAATTCACGTTCAAATTTTTGTACAGTCTAAATACAAGGAGGCCAGCAAAAAGGATCTCCAGTCAGGCGGCTTCACCACTCTGGCTGAAACCCGTGAGACTGCCCACAGCAAAGAGGTTGCCAAAATCACAAGTGCTGTAAGTCTAAACACACTTTTCTTTCACACCTTTATTATAAGAAACTTCATTTATAGCGATTGCATTGTGACTGCCAATCATAATCTCACGTGATCTTTTCACAGAAATTGTACAAGCAGAAGTTTGAGAAGGAGAAAGGAAAGTCTAACTACAACCAAATGATTGCTCCTCCTGATGTGCAACATGCCATGGAAGTGGCCAAGAACCAAAGCAATGTAAGGAATTAACATGTATCTGCCTCAAATAATAGTCTCGGATGGAGATGATTTCAAATCACACGTCTCTTTTTGTATAGATTGCCTATAAACAGGAGGCTAAAGCCAAGTTGACGTACACTTCAGTTGCTGACCGCCCAGATATCAGAAAAGCCACTCAAACTGCTAAGCTCGTCAGTGAGGTGAGGGTCTCTTTAAAGGGACAGTTCAATTACTCACCCTTATGTCATTCCAAACACATAAATAAGACTTTTGTTTGCAGATATAAGTTTATATGTGAGTAAAAGCATATATTAAATCTGTATACTATATAAAATGATTGTCTCTTCTGAAAAACAATCTCTTTATGTACGTTTTAAAATGTTTAAAATGTTTTGGGAGAATGGACTTTAATGAAGGGTCAGAAATTTATGGAAGGCAGTTTTCATTACCGAATAAAAAATTGTGATTAATTATCTCACAGTTCTGACCTTTTTTCTTGCAATTGCAAGTTTACGTCTTGCAATTCTGACTTTTTTCTCAGAATTGTGAGATATAAACTCACAATTGCAATGTCAGAACAAACTCACAATTCTGAGAAATTAACTTGCAATTCTGAGAACTCGTCTTTCTCAGAAATGGGAGATATAAACTCACAATTGTGACGACTTTTCAGAATTGCAAGTTTATATCTCACAATTGGAACTTTTCTCATAATTGGGAGTTTCTATCTCATAATTCTGACTTTAAACATGCAATTGCAAGTTATTAAGTCAGAATTGTAAGACATAAACTCACAATTCTGAGAATATATAATTTATTTTTATGTCAAAATTGCAGGATATAATTTATAACAATTGTGAGACAAAGTATCAGAATTGTGAGATACAGACTTGCATTTGTAAGAAAAAAAGTTGCATTTGTGAGTTTATATCACGCAGTTATGAGAAAACAAGTCTGAATTTTAAGTTTATATCTTGCAATTCTGACTTTATAATTTGGAAGTTACAAGTTTATATCATACAGTTCTGAGAAAGAAAGTCAGAATTGTGAAATAAAAAGTCACAAAAACATTGTACATATTTTATTCAGTCAAGAACAGGCCATAGAAATCCCTCAGGTTTCTCTGAAAATATTTGTTTCAAAGATGAACAAAGGTCTTATGGGTTTTGAACCACATGGTGAGTAAATAATGACAGAATTTTCAATTTTGAGTGAACTATTCCTTTAAGTTATGTAGTCCTCTGTAGTAAAGTCTTAACAAAAAAGCATGTATTGTTGTAATAGTAAGTAGTAATGGTTGCAAAAACTGTACTTGTAGATCGGATACCGCGATAAGGCTCGCCAGGAGGCCAGCCGTGGTGGAACGCTGATCGGCCGTCCTGATATCGCACTGGCCACTGAGGTGTCCAAACTGACTAGTCAGGTAATACCGTTCGCAACCCCACACTAACGACTATCCAGTCCATAGACTTGTTATAATTTATCCACAATGAACACAGGGGTTTAACTTAAAGCCACTGGATATGTATTTTGACACTGATTTCCTTACACCTTCACCATCATGGCAGCTGCATGTCTTCATTATGCAGTAGTACTCAAAGATAGCAGTAGATTTAAATGCCTCAGCAGTGCTTCTCATGCCCATCAGCATTAATACCGTCATTGTCTATGTGAGCCCTGAGTGTCTCTTGTAATCTCTACCACCTCTGCTCACTCCTCTCTATCTGCCCTGTATTTATTCATGCCTCTCCACCTCACTCGTTCCTTTCTCTGTAATCCATCCATCTGTTCATTCATAAATTCATTTTCACTGTTCTGTTCCATCTCATTGATGTCACCCTGCCATTTCACTGCGCTTTTTAGGTGGAGACATCCCTCCATGGTGCTGCCTCCTTTGACACTCCTCAGATGCGGCACATTAAGAAAATGAGTGCCCTGACTAGTGATGTAAGAAGGGTCCCTGGCCCCTGGGGGTGACATTTGCACTTCTCTGTCTGTCTGATGTCTATGTTCTCTTTCCCATTGACTCACCCAGTTGTTGAATTCAGTGGCACTCAACTTGATAAGACTTGATTTCTGGGTCCTGTAGAAATTGAAATATTTTTGTTGGTTTTCAATGTTTTTGCCAACTCAGTTTTACATTCCCACCCATTTCATTTTTTTTTTGTCTTTTTGTTGCTGATTTTGTCTCTTTTTGTGTTTGTCATGCAAGCTTTTGCCTTGTTGCCAAGCATAGGCTTATAGGCCAGCACTCTCATTATTTCTCATCAATAGCATTTTTCCTGGCATGCAAACTGTTTTATCTCTTGTCTCTCATTCCTTTGACATGCTGTTGTATTGAGGAGTGTGCAGATTCAATAAACAACTCTATTATTTAACATTAATTAAAAAATGTTAAATCATTCATGTCACTGCTGTTGTAGAGACCAAAAACACACTTGTCACAACTGATGATTGATTTTATTTTGTACAGTATTGAAAGCAATCATTTGGTCTGTACACTCCTTATGTGACTCTGTTTGCTTGACGTCATAAATTTGTTTCCTCTACAGATCTGGAGCTTTTTCAAAATCTCTTGGAAAAGATTTAACCTCTCTACCACCTTCCTTCCAGTTAAAGCTGAAGTGTGTCATTTTTCCTTAAGTAGGCCTATTTTAAGGGGTAGTTCATCCAGAAATCACCACAAAGATGTTTTGTATTAGTTAGGGGCCAAGCACATGTAACGGAGGCCAGCTAGTAGGTGCTGTGCAGGTAAACCTCAGTCCCCGATCTCAAGAGACGCACTAGCGACTGACGCTTGAGGTTGCAGCGTTTAGCCTCCTTGTAGTGCGTCCGCCTCCCGTGCCGGAGACCTGGGTCCGAGACCCGCTCGGAGCGGGTGTGGTAGGACCCGGGGGTGTAGGGGTTACACACAGAAGGTGGGATGGTGCCTATTGTATCTGTTGGCGTTCTTTTTCTTCTTCTTCTGCTACAGAGTCTATGTCTGCCCATAGAATCTATTGCAGGAAAGTTTTAAAATTTGGCACACTGGTTAAGGACAGTCCCAACATTAACCATAGCAAGTTTGGAGTCTCTAACTCAAACTCTCTAGTGCCACCACTTGTCCAAACATTCACTCATGTTTATGCTAATACCTTTTGAACCGTAAGGCACAGAGGGAATTTTTTTTAACTTGTCCTAGACGGTTTGTCTGATATTCACTAAAATTGGCTCAGATCATCTTCAGACCATGCTGGCAAAGAGTTATGTAATTCAAGTTCATTCGTCTAACCGTTCTCGAATAACACACAAACGAATCCTACAAAAAGCATGCAAACATGGATGTAAGGCTATATCTCTGCAATGGTTAGAGGTATTGATAAACAAAATAGGTATGTGTTATAACAAGCATGACCTGAGGCTACCTGCAGTGTTTTGGCGCAGTGCCACCTAGTGGTCAGGAGATATGAAAAATAGCTATTTTTGCTTATAACTTCTGAATGGTTTGGCCAAAAATCTCAAAACTGCTCTCTTTAGATTCGGTGCATGGTGTCAAGTGGAACAATACCCATGTCAGTAATTTTTGCCTTTGTCAATTTAGAATTTTGTTGTAAAGTGCTATATTTTACGAACACATAGAAGTATCGTTACGAATCTCGGTATGCATCTACAACACCATGCCCTGATGGTTCTCAAAAAATTTTGGAGTAGCGCCACCTTCTGGTCAAAGGTTATTATGAAAATTCAAAAAATGCTAAGAACTTTTGGTTACGCTAGCCTATTATAATAAAACTGATGTTGATAGATTCCTTGGATCATGCCGAGAATTTTGCCCTAATTGGCCTAACTTCCTGTCCGCCATTTTAATTCATGTTGAAAACCTACTTTTTTTAACTCCTCCTCGACCATTCATTTATCACCAAATATGACTCGGATCATCTTCAGAATACTCCTTGGGTCATGCTAAAAACATAGATATAAATAATGCCTACTTTTTCAAAACTCCTCCTCTACCATTGGTCCGATTTTTACCAAAATCGAATCACATCATCAGACAGTGCTGATGAAAAGTTATGGAATTGTTGTGTTTGTATAGCGCTGCAACAAATTTGAGGCATAATGTCAGATTATGTCTGAGGCTGTATCTCTGCAAAGCTTTGACATATTGACACCAAAATTTGTGTGTGCCATTGTTACCTCACACAGAACACGTCACATCAATTTGATAACAGTGCCACCTATTGGTCAAAAGTGATAAGCCGCTAAATCATTTTACCAGTGGTTGTATTTATGATTTTTCAGCCATTTCAATTATAATCATCCTAGCAATTCCCGCACACTATCGTAACTTGCAAAGAAGTAATATTTATTGACACAACGTTTCAGTCACACGACCTTCATCAGGAGGAAGGTCGTGTGACCGAAACGTTGTGTCAATAAATATTACTTCTTTGCAAGTTATGATAGTGTGCGGGAATTGCTTGTTTGTTGAAACGATCCACCTGGTTGGTCTTATTATCCTACGCACCTATCACTTGCAGGTGTGCGATGGAGTTTGTTCACTAATTATAATCATCCTAAAATTGCTTTAATTACTCATTGTTGCAGTTGGACATGAGTGCGACAGTCAGTTTCTAGAAGTAAAAATCTCTCTTTTTTGCTTCAAATTCAAAGGGTACAGAAATCATACACTTCAGCTTTAATACCACAAACAGTATATGTTAATGTGATGTTTTTGAATGCTCTGAACTTTATGTTGGTCTTCCCATTTGGGGCTAGTACAGTGTGAACATGATTTGAATCACTGTATTAGACTCAACTAAAACCCTGTTGTAACGAGACTCTTCAGTGTCACTTTTTGTTTCCACTGATGATTGCATGAAACGATTTATTTGTTATTCATGTGCATTTGCAAGCATTTTGGCTCATGTGACAAATGTAAAAACACTACCAGCAACTAACAGTGTCACTGTTTTTTGTCAAAAGTTGAAGTACAAGGAGAAGTTTGACAAGGAGATGAAAGGAAAGAGACCACAGTATGATTTGAAGAACAGCAAGATTTACCAGACTCTGAAGGATGCCAATGATCTTGCAAGCGAGGTGCTCTTTTAAAACACTTTTATTAACAGTATTTTACCAGTCACATTTTAAGAGTGTTTCATATCATGGTGCATTTTTGCATGTATAAATCATGCAGGTGAAGTACAAGGGTGACCTGAAGAAGATTCACAAACCTGTTACGGACATGGCGGAGTCTCTGTCCATGCAGCACAATCTGAGCACTAGCAAGCTGTCCAGTGATGTAAGAGCTCTACAGCCGGCTTCATTTCCCTCTCATCACACACTGTAACAGTGAAATATCACATCTTCATGTAATATCACAAGACCCATCTATCACCTTATAGAAAGCTCTCATTTAAACATTTTACTCATTCCAGGCTATCATTTGGTAGTGACCCCTCATCATCTGATTTTAAACATACTACTACTAGCATTAGATTGCATTTTTGCTCACACGTCACCCTAGTGCTATTCTTTTTTTTTTCTTCTTCTTCTTCTTCTTCTTCTTCTTCTTCTTCTTCTATTTTTAATTAACACGCCTAGTGCCTAAAAGCGCTCTAACGTCTAATTTTTTCCCTTTTTTTCCCTTTACCAACATTCCCTGCTAAATCTTGATTAACTTTTCCCTGGATGCTGTTTTTTTCTATCTACATTTTTTTTGTGCAGTAGAATGTGTGCATATAAACTAGAATAGGAAAGCTTACCAATGCAACCTTGAATGTTGGCTTGACAGTTTATCAAAATATTTAAATATGGATAACAATAGGGATGTTCTAAGTTGCAAGTTATAAGCCTTGTGTAGATTGAATACTTAGTTTAAAAAGAGATTTAAGTTTGAATGTAACATATGCTTTATATACTTCCATAGCTAATGTGTTGAGCATTATGGGTGGTTGGTAGGCAGTCGTTAGGCCATTCTGTGTGGCTTTTCGAGCATTAATAGGTGGTTACAAAGCCTACTGAGCCAAAACAGGATGAAGGACTGTGCCAAGTTTGGTGGACACAGCTTGAAAGCTCTAGAAGGAATTATTCATTCATTATCAAAGGAAGTCTAAGAGATTATGGGGAATTTTATGGCTCATTATGGGTAAGATGTACATCTGATGAATTAGAATAGATGTAACACAGTAAGTCAGAACAGTCTGTAAGTCTAGTTTGAATGCTCTAGGAGGAGTGGGTTAAAAAAAATCTTGGGTTAGCAATTTTTATATTAGAATATTTAATATAATATACACTTGCATCATTACACCAGTCACATTATCCTTCAGAAATTATTCCAATATTCAGATTGCTGCTCAAAAATATTTATTATTATTATGTTGAAAACAGCTGCGTAGATTTTTTTCAGGTTTCTTTGATGAATAGAAAGTTCAGAAAAACAGCATTTATCTCAAATAGAAATCTTTTGTAACATCATGTCTTTATTATTACTTTTGATCAATTTAAAGCATCCTTGCTAAATAAAAAGAAAGAAAGAAAGAAAGAAAGAAAGAAAGAAAGAAAGAAAGAAAGAAAGAAAGAAAGAAAGAAAGAAAGAAAAGTTCTATAAAATGATACTGTTTTTGAATGGTATAGTGTTGAATGGTAAATGCTGATCTTTGGATCTGTTTATTCATCAAAGAATCCTGTTTTAAATATTGATAATATTAATAATGAAAAACGTGTCTTTAACAGCAAATCCGCATATTGCAATGATTTCTGAAGGATCATGTGACACTGAAGACTGGAGTAATGATGCTGAAAATTTAGATTTAATCACAGGAATATATTACATTCTAAAATATATTCAAATAGAAAGCAGTTTTAAATAGTGAAAATATTTCACAATATTACAGCTTTTGTTGTATTTTGGATCAAATAAATGCAGGCTTGGTAAACTGAAAAAGAAAAACATGAAAAATATAACTGTCCAAAAACTTTTAACTGGTAGTGCAGTAATATCTGATATTAGAATATTTGACTTTAAATTATTTGAAGTTTACAACATCTTGTTCATTCCATTATCAGTGTCATTATGTCATTATATGGCCTCTTTCATGTTATGTGAACATGACAGCCGTTATTCTCTCCTTTCTTTTTTGCCGCGCTTTCTTTCATTTTTTTGGTCAGTTTTGGACTTTTTAACATGGGAGAGATGAAGCACTGGATTTCCTTTTTGTTTTATTGAGCTGCTTTATTGGCCGTTCCTCCTTAGTACCAGTACAAGAAGAAGTTTGAGGAGAGTAGGGGTCACTACCATATGATACCCGACACACCTGAGCAGCTTCACCACAAAGAGGCGTCAGAGTTGCAGAGTCAAGTAAGTTGCATACAGTTCTGCAGCTTTCCGCAGCCGACGCCATCTGCTTCTCTGTGTAAAACGAAGACACATATTGGACCTGTTTATTTCATCAGCCTTGTCAGTCTCGTTTAGCTATAACAGATAAATTGATAATTTACATTTAAGTTGTTTGGGTTAGTTTGTCCTGTAAAACTGCTTTACAAGGACTCACTTGTACATTATGTAAGAACAAAGTTGTAAAAACACATCAGTTCATCATTAAAACCTCAGACATCTTTTATATTGTGAAAACACCATAAACATCCATTGTGTTTTTAATGAATTTTCCACACTGTTAATCCTATAGTAAACTCTATTCTGAGTTTCAGTCTTTAAAGGGATAGTTTACACAAAAATTAAAATTAATCCACCCTCAAGCCATCCTAGGTGTATATGCCTTTCTTCTTTCAGACGAATACAATTGGGCTTATGTTAAAAAATGTCCTGGTTCTTCCAAGCTTTGTAATGCCACTAAATGAGTATTGAGAGTCCAATAAAATGCATTTGTGTAAGAAAATATCCTTATTTACAATTTTATAAACCGTTGTCTCTAGCTTCCGCTTACTGTTGTATTTAGAACGTAACCGTGGCATTTCTGTGATAACATGATAGTCTCTCGAGGAACAAGGTTTGTTTACAGCAAAGGAAAACCAATTTCCTCTTGGCAAACATTTTTCTTTACAAATCCTCATTTTGTACTTCTGATTCGTGTTTTGTTTTGCTCTCTCCGCTCCGCGTTCGTCATTTCGTGTTCGTCACTTACACATTAGCCTATGTCCTACGTTATCAGCTGGAACGGCAGTTAGCGGAAGCTAGAGATTACAGTTCATAAAGGCATCAATTTGCTTCAGAAGGCTTTTATTAACCACTTGGAGCTGTGTAGAGAACTTTTTATGATGGATGGATGCACTTTATTGGTCTTCATAATCTCAACACCCATTCACTGCCATTATAAAGCTTGGACATTTTTAACCCCTTAAGCTCTGGCCACGCCCTAGGACCCACCGGTGGGTCCGCAGGGGGGTCATTGTATTATTTTAAAAAAATCTATTAATTGTTAAGCACAAAACTAGACATATATGGTATTTTTTGAAAGCTTAGAACCTCTGCTTTCTTGCGAATCCAATGATATTTGCATTAATTTTACATAAAAAAAAAAAATACAGTCTAAATTTGTTATTGCGCAACCTCCCCCCCCCCCTCGAGAAAATCAGACAAATAATGATGTTTCATATTTATGGCACACAAACTCACTAAAAATAGACAAGTCATATATCAAATGAAAGCTCTTACTCTCAGGAATATAAATATGTGCTTCACTTCACAGATTTTTCACATTACAGTAAAATATCGAAGAATAATTTCAAAAGAATCACGAAAACTGAAATGACTCCTGTGAACAAGCAAACTTTTGCATCATATTTCTGCACTAATAACTACATCTGTGCTCACATACTAGCCTAAAATCCTATATCAACTTTTAGCTTAGGTTGTTTTCTTCAAAATGAGACCATTTCTGTCAGTTTATTCCGAAGTATATGGGTAGGGCGCCCTTTGGTGTGTCTACTGCTTTCAGAAATTGAAAAAAAATTACTAATGCAAAAGCACAATCGGAGATTCTTATGCCTCCTTTCAGTCAAAGCTAAATAACTTTTGCTTGGAAGATGTTATCAACAAAATTCTTTTTTCTCGTGTTTCCTGCCACCTTGTGGAATCAAAAGAAACTTTCTGCTGGGAAATAGACCAAACAGGTCCTAAATTACAGACTTCTAAATATCAACTAAAATCTCTTCAGCTCTGGCCACTCCCTTGGACCCACCGACGGGTCCACGGGGGGGGGGTCATCTTATAATTTTTTTAAAATCTATGAACTGTGAAGCACAAAACTAGACATATATGGTATTTTTTGAAAGCTTAGAACCTCTGCTTTCTTGCGAATCCCATGATATTTGCATTAATTTTACATAAAAAAAAAAAATACAGTCTAAATTCGTTATTGCGCAACCTCCCCCCCCCCTCGAGAAAATCAGACAAATAATGATGTTTCATATTTATGGCACACAAACTCACTAAAAATAGACAAGTCATATATCAAATGAAAGCTCTTACTCTCAGGAATATAAATATGTGCTTCACTTCACAGATTTTTCACATTACAGTAAAATATCGAAGAATAATTTCAAAAGAAACACAAAAACTGAAATGACTCCTGTGAACAAGCAAACTTTTGCATCATATTTCTGCACTGATAACTACATCTGTGTTCACATACTAGCCTAAAATCCTATATCAGCTTTTAGCTTAGGTTGTTTTCTTTAAAATGAGACCATTTCTGTCAGTTTATTCCGAAGTATATGGGTAGGGCGCCCTTTGGTGTGTCTACTGCTTTCAGAAATCAAAAATGAATAATGTAAAAGCACAATTGGAGATTCCTATGCCTCCTTTCAGTCAAAGCTAAATAACTTTTGCTTGGAAGATGTTATCAACAAAATTCTTTTTTCCTGTGTTTACTGCCACCTAGAGGAATCAAAAGAATCCTCCTAAAGGAACATAGACCTAACTGGTCCTTATTTACAGACTTCTAAATAACAACTAAATTAAAACAATAATAATTTTTCTTACTTTTTCTTTGTGTTTATGACAATATTGTAAAAATATGAAATCCAAAATATGCAATATTTTACCCATGTTTTAAAACACTGAATATTTCCTGTCAAATGAGACCATTTTTATCAATTTATTCCAAAGTATGTGGTTAGGGCGCTCTTTTAAGTTCAGGTGTGTCTACTGCATTCAGAAAAAAAAAAAAGAGAATTAAAGGAGACTCCAATGCCTCATTTCAGTCAAAGCTAAATAACTTTTGCTTGGAAGATGTTATCAACAAAATTCTTTTTTCCCGTGTTTACTGCCACCTAGTGGAATAAAATGAAACCTCTTGCAGGAACATAGACCAAACTTTTCCTAATTTACAGATATATACATAAAAAAAATAATAAAAAATATATATAAAAATCTGACTTTTTGACTGTGTTTATGACAATATTACAAACATATACAATACAAAATATGCAAAAATTTACTCATGTTTTAAAATTCAGAAAGTTTCCTGTCAAATGAGACCATTTTTATCAATTTATTCCAAAGTATGTGGTTAGGGCGCTCTCTTAAATTTTGGTGTGCCTAACTCTGAAAAAAATCCAAAATATGCTGCAGAGCTTAAGGGGTTAAACTCTGATTATATTCATCTGAAAGAAGAAAAGAAGAAAGTTGTATACACCTAGGATGGCTTGAGGGTGAGTAAATCATGAGGTAATTTTCATTTTTGGGTGAACTGTCCCTTAAAGAACATAATATGGCAGATTAATTGATAGCCAGTAAAAAATACAGAACAGACTCTACAAAAAGATTCAGTAAGCAAAGAATGCTTTGGTGTTTGCTTAATAAGCATTGTTCAGCAAACCATTAAGCAAATCACTTTTTTTTATTTGTCTGTTCCTCACCTTTGAGCTTTTGTTTGACTACAGGTGAAATATAAGGAGAAATATGAGAAAGAAAGAGGCAAAGCCATGCTGGACTTCGAGACTCCTACTTACGTAACTGCTAAGGAGGCTCAACATATGCAGAGTCAGGTAAATACTGCTGCCCAAGCTTATTGTATTCAATGCAAAACAAATTGCAGCATATATTGCTCAAGTATTCTTTGTAACCCAGTGTGAATGACTGAAAAATGCTAAGTGAAATTCAAACACTGTGCTTTATGTGGATACAAATATTGTAATGCTGGTAAGTAATTGGGACACCACAATTTCCAACCAGGACCTGTGGATTTATGGTAGGCATTTATGTGTGTCATGTGTTTATAGTTTAATAGCTGTTTTGATAGTTTCACTGTACATACAACGTGAACTTCAAGATACTCAAAGCCAGTGCTTTAAGTGGCCCAAAAGAGGTGCCGGTACTCTATTTTTTTTCCGCCTCCCCTGAGGTAACAACAACTATATTGAATGGGTTTTATATACAACAGTCAACAGACAACCTTATACAAAATAATAAATCATTTTATTAGTTTGTGGATTTGCTTGAGCTAGAAAGAGCTACTGAACATAAATAAAATGTGCAAAAAGGTATTGATTTTTTTTTTAACAAAATGTACATAAAATAAATTATAAAATAATTTGTATTTTGCTCTCTCTCTTGAGTCCCTGCTGGTATCAACAGCAGCACTTGTAAAGTGTACCTGCAGAGCTTGGTAGTTCTCCCATACTACTTTCACTGTTCTCTCACTTGAAGCAACCCAAACATAATAACCATAGAACAGTAGAACATAATCTTGAGTCTTGAAGATGGTTCATTTCTTTACCCCTGAAAAATATACAAAAGCAGATTCAGCAAAATACAATCACAGTACACCAAATGAAAAATGAGAAATACTGTACAAATCATTTTACCTAGAAAAGGCTCCAGCACGTTTTGGGCTCCACTTTCCTTTCACTTTGGGCTTCGCAGTTTGCGGATGCTGCACTTCTCCTCCCTAGTGCCAGCCATGTCTGCACATATGTTTGTGCGTTAAACCGATCCAAGGGTGGTCCGTTGCATTTCAGGAAAATCAGATTTGAAAGCCTTTTGATGTCGAGAGAGTTTCTTTTATCTGTCAAAGTATCATTCATTGAGCTGAAAGCTCGCTCGCATTCACTTGTTGATACTGCAATGGTGTGGACAGCTGTAAGAAGCGGCTTCAGGGCTGCTGGTGTCTTGGAAGCTTTAAGGTCTTTATACTCCCTAAATCCTAGGACACTTTCCCTCTCCCCAACTCTGAATCTCTGACATAAACGTCTGACCGCTGCATCCCCATATTGAATATCTAGAGATGCAGGCCAGGAGTCAGACTGGAGGACCTTGATGTCTGAGAGGAGGTGACTATCTGTCTTTTCAGATGAGGAAGTTGTTGGAGTCATCCTGCACTTAACATTTTCAGCCAGGCTACGGAAAAATTGGCCATGGTTGATTTTTATAACCCTCTGATTTTCATGCAGGCATACATTTCTGAAGATTTTCTCCTTTTCAGCTTCAATGGCAGTTTGTGTGTAGGGACCAGGTGTGGATACCATTGACTCAAACACCCGGATTTGTCGGTCCAGCTGCCTGTCGGCTTGATCCAAAGTCATGTCCCGTCTCTGGAGCATTCTTGAGAGGTCACTGAGTTCTGTGAGAGCGTCATACATGATGCCAAGATTGACCACAAAAGAAACAGTAGTGAGAACATCATTGAGTCCTTTGTATTTTGCTCTCTCTCTTGAGTCCCTGCTGGTATCAGCAGCAGCACTTGTAAAGTGTACCTGCAGAGCTTGGTAGTTCTCCCATACTGCTTTCACTGTTCTCTCACTTGAAGCAACCCAACGCACTGATAAAACACGGCCTATCACAAGGAGACGTTGTCCAACATTGTGAGCACTCTCGGTTAACTCCCTTTGGTTTTTTGGTGATGCATGGTAGAGGGAGTAAAGCTGATCTAAAAATATTTTAAAGTGGTTGATTCCTCCTACCTCCTTCAAAACATCACAAACTGCCAGTTCCAGTCTGTGATTGGAACAATGCCAGACAAACAGGTAAGGGAATTTGGAACAAAGCTGCGCAGCAACTCCTGCTTTCCTCCCAAGCATCACTGAGGCTCCATCACAAGCAAATGCCAACAAATGTTCCTGTAGGTAGTGAGGGTCAAAGCCATTATTATGAAGACATCCTAACAGTGCTTCAGTGATGTCCTTTGCTGTGGTCCCCTGCAGCTCAATCAGTTCAAAAAATATTGTGTCTGGATTTTCACTGGAAATAGCTGACCGCAGGCACACGACAAGCACAGACTTTCCACTTATTGTAGTGGATTCATCAATGAGCACACACAATTTTCTTTCATTCATCACTATGTCATTGACTACCTTCTTTTTCTTTTCAGCTGCAATGTGATCCAGTATATTTGCACATGAGTTATTAGAGTGCAAAACTCTGCCCATCTTGACACCATTTAAGACTTGCAACTGGACATCTATTGGCATGTCTGTAAAGGGACGCCCATGCTTGCCAATCTTATAAGCTGTTCTAAACACATTGCAAGTTGAAGCGTAGTCAGCCTTTCTCATATCTTCAATGTGTTTTTGCATTGTATTTTGTGTTGCCTTCTCTTTTATTTCAACTGCTTTCTTGTGATAAATTGAGTCTCTGTGCTCTTTTATTTTCTTTCGTAGTGAGTTTTGTTGTGCAGCCTTGTCCCTTCCAAAAGACGAGATTAAGCACCCACTCCACTCCTGCGACACTCTCTGCCCTTGCTGCATGTCCACGCGAGCACAAACTTGACTACACACACTACAACCCAACTTTTGATTTCTGCTGATCAGCCACTTATAATTTGTGGAGAAATACCGGACTTGTGCTTGGGACCAACATCCTGGCCACTCATGCTCGCTAACGCGGCTGTTGTCATCGGTAGAAATGGTGTCATTCTCGTCCTCGTCGCCAAAAGTGCCGTCGTCCGCGGCTGCGGCACTAGTGCAGCTTTCATTAGCTTGCGTCTGACCTGCAGCGATATCATTCTGGCTTGGTGGGGTGTCAGCCAGCGAGTCCTCTGATTCTGACCTTGTTCTTTTACTACTCAGAGTCTGAAGCCAGGAGAGCATATTAAGTGTTCATTGTTTTTGTATTTTAACCGAGCAGCTGTTTGCGCGTTTTACACACCCTCTCCGGACCACGTTGAGTTGTTGACATGACAACGGCAAAAGCGGCGCATGCGCTTTTCACTTGTAAAACACATTGGTGTATGGGTAATGTAGTCTCTGCTCTCGGTGGGACGAATTAGGAAGCGTGCTTGTGAAGGGCGCTCTGAAAAGCGGCAGCGCAGCCAAACGATTATAACAGATGTGCAAATGAGAGTACCGGTACGCTAAAAGCACGTTCTGGGCGCATGGAGAGGTGGCGGTACTCTCAAGAGCTATATTTAGAAGTGGCGGTACTGAGTACCGGCGCGTACCGGCCCACTTAAAGCACTGCTCAAAGCATTATGAACTGAAAAAATGTCACCGACTGAGGAACCAGTTGGACCATGATATGCTGGACGCATATTCCAGAAGCTTCATGTATCTCTCACTCTTCTATCTTTGCGGAGGATAGAAAGAGTATAAGAAGGACTTTGAGATGACAATGAAAGGAAAGAACCTCTCTGGGTTGGAGGTCACCCCTGCCATGATACATGTCAGACACGCCACGAAAATTGTTAGCGAGGTAACACGAAGCCCTTATATTCTCTTCCTTCCATCCTGGTAATAATACTAAGACCACATACACGTTATAATCCTTACATGAGTGTCTTTGACGTTTCCATTACACCCGAGTGGGTTATGGTTAGTATGCATGAACCATCCTTCCGCTGTAATACACTCTTAGTAATTCCCTTCCCCTTTCCAACATCTGGGTGGTTGTGTGTGTGTGTGTGTGTTTTCTGTTGTTTATTTTCACAAGGTTCCCACAATAATAAAAAAAACCTGGAGATATTAGGAAATTAATTCCATGACAGGATTTCCAGGTTTTCAGAAATTGTGTTCTAAAAAGTCATTTAGATTTTTATAGTAACTAGTTATGCGCTGCTCATAATGCAACATAATGCAATCTCTTTTAAATTATTTGTAATGATTTCTCATGATTGACTAGTAATTGAAATTCGTTGATCAAAAGGTGTGGGAACCCTGTTATTTACTTTGTCAAAACTCTTATGATCATATATCTTTGATTTTTTAACCAAATTTAAATGTTTATTTCAAAATAACCTCTTTAGATGTTGATTACCATGAGCATGTACATGAAATATAATTTCTTTTTTTTTTAACCTCTTGGTTTGGCTTCAAAATCGTATGAATGCTGCTACAAAATGAATGTACATGTACAAGTTCTCAGACCATGTTTTTTTGTCAATATTCTTGCCTGTGAGATTTCTGATAAACATTGTTTATGTCTTTATCATGTTGCTTTTCAAACTCAGCAATGCCTTTGCTCTGAGTAGATTATGCTCAGTTATTTTAATGATGTATGGACATCATGCACCCTGATTATATTCTGGATGTGAAACTTGACCTTAAACCCAGAGCAAATGCTTGGTGATCTTGAAATGTCAGTGAGCGCAGTACTGTCCCAGTACTGTGTCTATGTCTGTGTGTGCTATGTGTCTGCAGTATTTCTGTTCTTCTCCGCCTTGTAGAAAGAGTACAGGAGGGATCTAGAGGAAGGGGTGAAGGGTAAAGGGCTTACAGTGCTGGAGGAAACTCCTGAGTTACTGAGAGCAAAGAATGCTACTCAGATCCTGTGTGAGGTAGGATGGCTAAAGCTCAGCTCAATTATCTTACCTGCAGTCAACAACGCCACTTCCTCCTCAACACACTAATCAGGCAGAAAGTAGTCAATTTGCCTCTTGCTAATAAGAAAACTAATCAAGCTAATGGAGTTCCCCTATGATCCGCCATCTAACCAGGTTTGGAAAAGCCCATTGAGACTCCTACTAAATGTCATTTTGTCTTTCAGTTCTAAATGACCTCCCTCATTTTTTTATTTTTCATTGACACCTCTGATGTGAATATCCTCTCATTCTTATCCGTTTTTATGCTGCTTTGTAGCCCACAGGAATGATTCTTGGTGTGAATATAGAGATCACTGATAGACAAATACATAGAATGGTCACACTAATGTTTGCCTGATTCCTGCAGAGAGAGTACAAGAAATCATTGGAGCAAGAGATCAAGGGAAAAGGCATGTTGGCTTTGGCTAATGACACTCCAGACTTCTTGAGGGCGAAGAATGCCACAGATATCCTCAGTCAGGTACACAAATGATCCCTGATCAATTATTTCAGTATTTCAGAGGTGATTCCTCCAAATGTCAGTGCACCAAAATGTCAATACATTGATTTGTTTTGAACTGGTTTTTCAGGCCAAGTACAAGCAGAATGCTGAGCATGACAGAGCCACATACACCACAGTCATTGACACCCCCGACATCATCCACGCTCAGCAGATCAGGAACATTGTTAGCCAGGTATGAGGGTTGCTTCTTGTAGAAATGCTGTGGATTTTTTATAGAATGTGTACATTTTGATGTTAATTGCATGTGTGATTAAAAACTACAAATTCAAACTAATTTCAGATTCTTTTTTCAGAGACTTGTTTTAGTAGCAGTTTATGTATTTTATCAGCTTGACCTCTTGAGGTTGACAACTAACAGTTTCTGAAGGCTATTCACCATTACGTTCACTGACTATATGTTGAAACATTAAAAAAAACCTATTTTTAGACAATTTTAAAAGTTTTAGGCTTTTTTTAACCTTAGTAAAAGAAAGTGGTTAGTCTTTAAAGGATTAGTTCAGTCCAGAATTGAAATGTGACCCTGGACCACAAAACTTTCAATTTACTGAAATGTATACATCAAAAAGCTGAATAAATAAGCTTTCCATTGATGTATGGTTTGTTAGGATAGGACAATATTTTTTTGAGATACAACTATGTGAACATCTGGAATCTAAGGGTGCAAAAAAATATAAAAATATTTAGAAATTCACCTTTAAAGTTGTCCAAATTAAGTTCTAAGCAATGCATATTACTAAAAAATGAAACTTGAAAAATGAAGTACTTACTTACTTGATGCTGGCATAAAAGAAAAATCTATCATTTTGACCCATACAGTGTACTGTTGGCTATTGCTACAAATATACCCGTTTGACTTATGACTGGTTTTGTGGTCCAGGGTCACAAATGTCCTGATAATTTACTCACACCTATGTCATGCAAGATGTTCATGTCTTTCTTTCTTCAGTTGAAAACAATTAAGGTTTGGGAGAAAAACCTTACAGGATTTTTCTCCATATAGTTGACTTCAATGGGGATCAGCGGATTGAAGGTCCAAATTGGAGTTTCAGTGCAGCTTCAAAGCGCTCTACACGATCCCAGCCAAAGAATAATGGTCTAACGATTTGTCATTTTCTAAAAAAAAAAAAAGATGTACAACAAATGCTCGTCTTGCACTAGCTCGACTTCAGCCAACCCAGTGTTTACAAAGGGAATGTGCAAAGAATCAGTGGTAAAAAACAATGTCGGACAATTTAAAGTTGGAGGAGAAAATGAGATTTCTTCCTAGATAAGTCCCTTATTCCTTGGATGGGATCGTGTAGAGCCCTTTGAAGCTGCTTTAAAAGTACAATTTGGAGTCTTAACCTGTTGATCCCCATTGAAGTCCACTATATGGAGAAAAATCCTTAAATGTTTTCCTCCAAAACCTTAATTTCTCTTCAACTGAACAAAGAACGACATGGGGTTGAGTAAATTATAAGGAAATTTTAATTCTGGAGTGAAATGATCCTTTAAGCTATTATCCTGTGCTTCCGTTTTATAAAAGATATTGTTGATTATTTAGGTGTAATCTCGTGAGCAACTCAATTTTGTATTTTATACTACAGAAAAAGTACAAGGAGGAGGCTGAAAAGACCATGTCACACTATGTGCCTGTGTTGGACACTCCTGAGATGCAAAGAGTGCGTGAGAACCAGAAGAACTTCAGCACTGTAAGTGTTTCTTCAAGGCTTTGGGCCAGTCCGTATTATGTCTGTTCAGTCCATATTATGTTCCTGCTTATTCATCGTAGCTAAAATCAGATTTTTGTTTTTGGTTGTCTTCTGTCCCTGTCTTTTCTGTTTGTCTATGAGAAACACAAATGAGAGACAGTAGGCAGGTTCCACATTTCTTATGTTGGCTTAGTAACACTAGATGTCTATATCGCAGTTCTCTTTGAACATTTTTGGTTGCACTGTTTTCTCTTGCTGCATTTTTGTGTCATTTTTGACTGCCTTTGTGCTCTTTTCTTTTTAGCTTCAGTACCAGATTGACCTTAAAAAAAGTAAGGGCAAAGTTTCAGCAGTAAAGGACACTCCTGAAATGCTTCGCGTTAAAGAAAATTCAAAGAATTTCAGCTCGGTACCTACTGCCTAATTGAGTATATATTTTTCACTACATTCTAACCACAAATCTTTTTTGCTCCTTTTTTCTGTTCTCATTTCTTGCTTCACACCACCTTTTCCTTTTTTTCTCTACTGCAACCACAAGTTAACATTCCTTGTTAACTCTTTTTTTTACATCATGCAAAAGTAGATATCCTAAACAGACTTTAGTCTAATATAGTCAATTAACTTGTAGTCATAAACTAGCAAAGCCACTAACGGTAATCATCAAATTTGACGCTGTTGACCTTTCTTCATCCTAAACGATATCTCTAACCATTTTACAAACTTAATATTTACATGTTTTACATCTTGTATTGCTGGTTTGTATCTGTCTTCAATTATGTGTGTTTGAAATGTTTTTGTTTCTCTGTTTGTTTATCTTTTCTCAAATGTTTAGTCTGTTTTTATGTTGCAAGGGCACATTCTGAAGCACCCCCAGACAAAACAAATGAAAACTACTTATCCCAAGAGATAACAAAAACAAATGTTAATGCCTCCTTATGCTTGTACAATCCCAAAGATCCAGTACAAAGAGGAGCCTGGGCAAGGAACAGCCATTTCTAAAACCCCTGACATGGAGAGGGTTAAACGCAATCAGGAGGCTATTAGCACGGTACACTGCGGTGTGACCCCATCATTCACCCTGCTTCCTGTTGGAGTGACCCCAAAATGCCTCCTGATTTTAATCAAAATTCTATCAGCACCCTAAGAAATTTAATATCAAACGCAAACATTCATGTTAATATATACCATCTAATATCAAATTGTAATTTCGCTTAGTTTAAAATAAATAGCCACCTCCTCTCATCATTTTAAATAACATAAAAATAACATGGCCTATACATTTATCCATCTTCATTTGACACTGGTCCCCAGACTTGACTAGTGTTGCACTGTTTAAAACCTTCAACCTCTTCCTAATCTTCTGCATATTTGTCATTTATATTATCTTGTCAACTGTTCCATGCTCCTAATGCACTGAAATGTGTATTAGATTAAATACAGGGATTCACTAAGTCAAGGCATATCTATACCCGACCTTCCTGAAGTGAAGCGTGCACGGGAAACTCAGAAGAACATCAGCTCGGTAGTGTTTTTTCTCTTTGAAGAAGACAAATTAATACTCTCATTCTTCAATGGTTTTTTAAGTCTCATTTCACCCTTCTTCAGTTTTTAAGGATAAACATCCCTGAATAACCCAAATATTCCCCTCCACTATTTTATTTTTATTTTATGTTCATACACTACTGTTTAAAATGTTTTTGAAAGAGGTATCTTATATTCACTAAGACTGCGTTTGTTTGCATTTGTGGAAAATACTGTAAAACCAGTAATATTAAATATTATTACAATTTAAAATAACTTTTTTCAATTGTAATATTTTTTTCAGATTTTTTTAATTAATAGAATATTCAACGAAACAAATCTTTTGTAACATTCTAAAAATCTTTTCTGTAACTTTTGATAAATTTAATGCTTTGTTGCTGAATGGAAGCATTAAAAAAATGTTTCTATACATTTGAACAGTAGTGTTCATATGATACTCAAATGATACTCTCTAACGCATTTTTTCTTGCTAGAGATCCTTATTCTTTTTCCTGCATATTACATTATCTTCACTTGTTTTCAGGAGTTTTGTGTTTTATTTCAACAGTTTTGTCTTTTGTTTTTACATATTAATATTTGAAGATTATTGACATTTTGACCTTTTTGTGCCCTATTGCTTCAACATGCTTAAAGATCCAATACAAGGAAGATTTGGGAGTAGGAACAACTGTTTCCAAAACCCCAGAGATGGAGAGAGTTAAACGCAATCAGCAAAATATTAGCACGGTACACCGCGGTTGACCCTCTATCCCACCCTTAAAACATTCCCTGTTCTACGTCTCTCCATCATCTAAGAAACCCTTTTATCCTCCATCTGTTTTATACTAGTTCTTCTAGTGATCCCCAAGAATAAGTCACTGCATCAGATCCATAATTTATAACAATATGTGTAACTCTCATCTAGCCCATGTGACAAAATCCTGTTTTCCTTGGTTTTTAATTTAGGCTAATAATTAGCAACTGATTATTTCATGTAGTAATTAGGTAGCAAACCAAAAACTTTAATTATTGTTTTTATTTATTTATTCTACCAAAACCTTGTAGGTAATATCTAATTTCAGTCCGATCTCATGGCAATTTGTACATATTTTACGAATGAGGTTGTGCAAATTTGTATGATTTTTGCCCCAACCCCTAAACCTACCTAAACCTACCTACGATTTGTCTAGACAAATCATAGAAAATCATACAAATGAGGTCGTACGAATTAGCTAGCTCGTAAAAATTATGTATGAATTGGTCATGAGGTAGCGTTGGTAGTTTCAATTTTGTGTTATCAACAACATTATCGATTCCTTAACAAACACAACAGCTTTGCTCCAAAATCTAGCAGGCTGCCTATGCAGGAAGCATTTTAAAGCATCATAAGCACACTCCTGACCCAAAAGCTCTTATGAAAACTTTATGTAATTTAATACTGTTAGTTTAGAACATGAAGCAGCTGCCAAATACTGCACTTACAGTTGAGTTCAAAAATTCACATACACCTTGCAGAATCTGCAAAATGTTAATTATTTTACCAAAATAAGAGGGATCATACAAAATGCATGTCATTTTTTTTATTTAGTACTGACCTGAATAAGATGTTTCACATAAAACATGTTTACATATAGTCCACAAGTGAAAATAATAGTTGAATTTATAAAAATGACCCAGTTCAAAAGTTTACATACACTTGATTCTTAATACTGTGTTGTTACCTGAATGATCCACGGCTGTTTTTTGTTGTTTTTTTAGTGATAGTTGAGTCCCTTGTTTGTCCTGAACAATTAAACTGCCCGCTGTTCTTCAGAAAAATTCTTCAGGTCCCACAAATTCTTTGGTTTTCCAGCACTTTTGTGTATTTGAATCTTATCACACTGAGGACAACTGAGGGATTCATATGCAACTATTACAGAAAGTTCAAACTCTCACTAATGCTCCAGAAAGAACCACAATGCATTAAGAGCTGGAGGGTGAAAACTTGAATTTAAAGATCAGGGTAAATTTGACTTATTTTGTTTTCTGGGAAACATGTAAGTATCTTCTGTAGCTTCTAAAGAGCAGTACTAAATGAAAAATAAAAATAATGAAAAAGTTAATGCTGTTCAAAAATTTACACCCCTGGATATTAATGCATTGTTTTTCCTTCTGAAGCATCAGTGAGCATCCTTCTGTAATAGTTGCACATGAGTCCCTCAGTGTGAAAAGATAGATCTCAAAATCATAGTCATTGTTGAAAAGGGTTCAAACAAACAAAAATGCTGAAAAACCAAAGAATCACTAAAAAATGCAGCTGGATCAATCAGATAACAACACATTAAAAATCAAGCATATGTAAACTTTGTAAACAGCGTCATGTTTATAAATTCAACTATTATTTTCTCTTGTGGACTATATGTAAACATCTTTTATGTAAAATATCTTATTCAGATCAGTACTAAATAAAAAATATAATTCATTTTGTATGATCCCTCTTATTTTGGTAAAATAATTAACATTTTGCAGATTCTGCAAGGTGTATGTAAACTTTTGACCACAATTGTATGGCCACTTATAATAAAACTTTAGAAAGCAGCAGCCTTTGTAGGCAGCTACTGTAAGGGTTTGGAACAGAGCTAATATTGTTGTATATGTCATCTTTGTGGATGTTCTTTCTTTTGCTGTTTTGGTTCATGTCTTGTTTATTTGATATGTTGAAATTAATCCTTGGGTAGATAAAATACAAGAATTCGCTGGGTCAAGGCACAGCCATACCGGACCTCCCCGAGATGAAGCGGGTCAAAGAGAATCAGAAGCACATCAGCTCGGTAGTGGAAGCTCCACAGGGTTTACTTGAGAGTGGCTCTGATCCCATTAACACTTCCAGTATACAACTTCATTTCCAACTTATACAATCCTATGATTGATGCAAAACAATTGAAGCGTATGAAATGGAATGCCGTAACCCCATTTCATCTAATGGAATTGACCACATCATACTCCACCCTAGTTAGGTCCCCTTTCTGCTGTGAGTTCAAACTTACAGGATTATTCAACTCCAGCCAGTGTTTCTAATCCAACACCAGATGAGCTCTTGTATCCTTCATTTGTCTTTTCCCCTTCCCAACCAGGTTCCTATTTCTAAATCTGGGATATAAGCTCATTGTGTGTTGTGTGTGATGTTTGATGTGACTGTGCTCTCCAAAAACCCCTGTGTCTGTCATTGTGTTTCGTGTCTGACTGGCCTCTGGGGGCGCTGTTCTTTTCTACTCTAGGTTTTGTATAAGGACCTGTCTGCGAAGGGAACGCCTGTGGTGTTTACTCCAGAGATGGAGCGGGTCAAACGGAACCAATTGCAGATTAGCTCGGTACTCACAGCCATAGGAAATTAGTGTGTGTGTGTGTGTGTGTGTGTCACGTGTAAATGTAACCGCTCTAATACCTTCATTTCACTTAGGAGGCTAATAATATTAACTATACTCTTCCAAATGCTGAATTTAATGCTGTAACTGATCATCTTCACCACTACAAACCTTTATCCCGGGACCCATCTACTTTTAATCCAGCCCTCTAAAGGAACCTTCTAATTCATCTGTCTGAAATCACAATAACACCCAGGGTTGTGCTGATGGATGTTGTATTCATGTGCTTTCTCTGTCTAATGTTCTGATTTCCCGGCGTGTCTTCCACAGGGTTTTGATACATGATAATGACCAAGAATGATATGGTTTCTAATATATATATATATATATATGTGCTGTGGTGTCTTTTATCCAGGTTCTGTACTCAGACAGCTTCCGTAAGCAGGTGCAGGGCAAGGCCGCCTTTGTGCTGGACACCCCTGAGATGAGACGTGTTAAAGAAACCCAGCGTATCATCTCTGGAGTAAGATGACTTTAAAATCTTGAGCTTTATTAATATATTGCAAGAACTGATTTTTCTGTTTTATATTAAGGTCAACCTGTTGCATTCAAAAACGCTTGGGAATTGAATGCTACCAAAAAATGTTACCAAATGTTACCAAAAATTGCGCAAATTATGCAATATTATCTACTGACAGTAGTCTTGAAGAACAAAAATTCTCCACTTGTATAGATCTGTGATGGGTTATTATATATGCTACTGTACTTGTTCAGCAGCAGTATGTCTTAAATACTCACAGCATCAAATCAGCGTATGCATTGGCAGTAGCAAGTTCCTGTACTTGCTTTGCTTTGCAGTGGCAGCGATAATCTACAACAACAGCAATAATCAACAGCAGCAGCATAGATCTATTCAAGCAAGACCAAATACATTAACATTGTCATACACTGTAAACAAAATCTGTAGAAATTACAGTATTACTGGCAGCTGGTTGCCAGTAACTTACTGTAGATTTAAATTTATGCTATTTACTGGCAACAGTTTGTTCAAAGTTAATTGAACTTTAAACATTAACAAGTATTTATCTTTACAGAATAAAACTAAAATAACAGCCTCATGCAAAGCATTCTGGGAACCAAAATCTGAAGAAAAAAAACAGAAAAAGGTTGATGAAGGTTTCTGGTTCCCAGAATGCTTTGCAGTAGGTTGTTATTTTATAGTTTTATTCTGTAAAGACAAAGACTTGTTAATGTTTAATGTTCATTTAACTTTGAACAAACTGTTGCCAGTAAATAACATAAATTAAAAATCTACAGTAAGTTACTGGCAACCAGCTGCAGAACTACAGCAAATTTTTTACAGTGTATCCATTACCATGCAAAAATTATATGGGAGTTAATTGCAATATATTTTTCTGTTTTTTTTTTTAATGAATAGAAAGTTCAAAGAAATAGCATTCATTTGAAATTAAATCTTTTATAGCATTATAAATGTCCTTGCTGTAACCAATTTCAATTTAATGCATTCCTGCTGAAAGTATTAGAAAACCGTTACCAGACTCCAAACATTTGAATTATAGTGTTCATATCTCATGCCATATATAATTACTCTACCACATTTTTTCTTGCTAAAAATCAAGATAAAGAAAAGATGTTCTTTTTCCTATGCTTTACATTTTCTTCAATTTGGTGTTTTATTTCAACAAAGTTTTGTCTTGTGTTTACATGTTAATATTCAAAGATTATTAACACGTTTACCTTTTTTGCCCTATTGCCTCAAAATGCTTAAAGGTACAATACAAGGAAGATTTGGGGATAGGAACAGCAATTACAGACACCCCAGAGATGGAGAGAGTTAAACGCAATCAGCAAAATATTAGCACGGTACATCGTGGTGTGACCCTCTATCCCACCCTTAAAACATTCCCTGTTCCTTGTCTCCCTCGTTCCCCATCATCTAAGAAAGCCTTTTAGCCTCCATCTATTATACTAGTCCCTCTAGTCTAGTGATAACTAGAAACAACTCACCGCATCAGATCCATCATTAATAACAATATTTTTAACTCTCATCTAGCTCTTGTGAGAAAATCCTGTTTTCCTTGATTAGTAGTAGAAGTCTAATAATTAGCAACTGATACTGAAAACATATATTTTAATTATTGTTTTTATTTATTTTACAAAACCTTGCAAGTAATATGTAGTTTCAACTAATTAGCTAATTAGCCACCTCGTAAAATATTTAAAATTTTTTGCTAAATTGTACATATTTTACGAGTTCTCCAAATTTGTATGAATTTGTACGAATGACCTACCCCCAACCCCATCCCTAAACCTACCTGCCACTGTGGTCTAGACAAATCATACAAAATCATACAAGTGAGGTTGTATGACTATCTATTGACAGTGGTCTTGAAGAACGAAAAAAAAACCTGAATTTTTATGTAAAAAAATAAATAATAATCAGAATTGTCATCAAATTAATATTCATAATTAGTTTAGCAGTATGGATGTATAGTATGAGTTGAGTGACAGCATCTTAAAGATCTTATGCTCTGCAACAAAAGACTGAAAAACATTGTACAACTTTTAAATGCTGAAGTTTTAGAACACTATGGCCTACTTTCACAGACAGAGCTTAGACTAAGACAAGATAGTAATTTTTATAAATGTGTCTTAGAAAATGTCCCATAAGGAGTCTAAATGCCCCTGGATATCAAGTGAAACTAAGCTGAGAAACTCCTTTAGTGGCTGCAGCGTCATGACAAGTGTTGGCATGTTCACATCGTGTCAGGATGGCATCTACTGGTTTTTGTCTCTGCTTGAGAACCATATATATATATATACCATATATAATTACTCTACCACATTCTTGCTAAAGATCAAGATAAAGAAAAGATGTTCTTTTTCCTTTATGTTTTACATTTTCTTCACTTTTGTTTTCTGGTGTTTTGTGTTTTATTTCAACAAAGTTTTGTCTTGTGTTTACATGTTAATATTCAAAGATTATTAACATGTTTACCTTTTTTGCCCTATTGCCTCAACATGTTTAAAGGTCCAATACAAGGAAGATTTGGGGATAGGAACAGCAATTACAGACACCCCAGAGATGGAGAGAGTTAAACGCAATCAGCAAAATATTAGCACGGTACACCGTGGTGTGACCCTCTATCCCACCCTTAAAACATTCCCTGTTCTACGTCTCTCCATCATCTAAGAAACCCTTTTATCCTCCATCTGTTTTATACTAGTTCTTCTTGTGATCCCCAAGAATAAGTCACTGCATCAGATCCATCATTTATAACAATATGTGTAACTCTCATCTAGCCCATGTGACAAAATCCTGTTTTCCTTGGTTTTTATGTAGATGTAGGCTAATAATTAGCAACTGATACTGAAACCATATATTTTAATTAATGTTTTTATTTATTTATTTCACAAAACCTTGCAAGTAATTTCAACTAATTAGCTAATTAGCCACCTATAGTATGACTTCAGTGACAGCATTTTAAAGATCTTATGCTCTGCATCAAAAGACTGAAAAACAATGTACAGCTTTTAAATGCTGAACTTTTAGAGAACACTATGGCCTACTTTCACAGACAGAGCTTAGACTAAGACAAGATTAGGCCATAGTTCAATAAGGACATTTAAGTAATTTTTATAAATGTGTCTTAGAAAAAAAACATTACTGGTGTGTATGTTGAGACAAACCAAAGGCATATATTTTAAGATCAGTCAGTGCAAGTTTTTTTTAAGTTAAATCAGCTCAGGCTTACATTTTAGTCTAGGACTAGGCTTAACTTAAAACTTGACTTTTTAAATGGTTACAAAAAAAAGCTGAGCATCATACACTTGAATGAAACCCTGGGTATTAAGACTTGTATGGCTTAATATAATGTGAATGATGTTTCTTACTGAAATATGTAGTAGAAAACCCATGAAAGATTTACATTATTTTAAAAATCCACATCGTTCCACATGTGCATATTTTGGACTATGGGGGATGCAATACCTGTTGCTATATTAACCGCAACACAACTACTGAAAGAGCTTACAGGTGGCGATGGATATAAAAACCAAATGCCGATCTATCTATTTTCCCCATAAGGAGTCTGAATGCCCCTGGATATCAAGTGAAAACTACGCTGAGAAACTCCTTCAGTGGCTGCAGCGTCATGACAAGTGTCGGCATGTTTACATCCTGCCAGGATGGCATCTACCATTTTTTGTCTCTGCTTGTAAGCTCTTTCAGTAGCTGTGGTCTACTAAAAGTGTCAAAGGCATCAGGACTAAAGTGGAGAGAACAAAGACGCTGATCTTTAAGAAGTTTTATTCGTCCACAGACATCTTCCCATTCTTTTCTCCTCTTCTTATCGCTAGTAAAAGCACTTACTAGAAAAGGCTTACATCGCTTCTCTTGTTTCCTTTCAACTGAAAATTACAACCAAAAGCCGCTCAATGTGGCATCATATCAGTATTTTATTTTTCGAGTTGTGTAGTGGTAAAAATAGCAACAGGAGGTGCAGGTAGCTCACCGAATGCAACCATTTCACCTCATCGAAATAATGGCACCCCACATAGTTGCAAATATCTGTAAAACTAGATTTTGTAAAAGTCTTAATACCCAGAGTTCCCTTTTGACAACTGAAGATCAAAAACCACCAGAGTCATTCTTTCAAGTCATTCTGAACACAACTAACTCACTTAGAAACATGAGCCTCATGACAAACGAAAACAACATATGTTCTAAAATAACTTTAAAATATCAATGTTTGATCTTTTGGATAAAATTGTAGTCTGAGTCTGTGCCCATCATACACAATGTGATTTTCTGGACAGAAGTCTTATGAAATCAAACTTGACACTTCTTTATTTTTATGGAATATTGCAGAGTTTAAACTTATGTGCTCTCTAATTATTAATCCAAAACATCAACTTCTTCTTGCCTTTGTAACAACATATATTCTCTCACGATGAAAGATTATTTAAAAAAAACAAAAACAAATCATTTTATACATATTTTGTGCTATGGGGGGTGCAGGTTTTAGAACAGCATGAGAGTGGAACAATATTCTCACCTCTCCAGCAACCTGTCACTCTCATGAGAGTATAGCAGATAGCAAACATTACCAAGTCAATTCCCAGTGGACAAAATCAAGTCTAGTACTAGTAACTGCAGCAGTTTCTTTGTGTCTCCTGTCTCATGTTTTGCTGTCTGTTGGTGCTTTCAGGTCAGATACCACCAGGACTTTGAGAAGAGTAAGGGCAGCTTCACCCCCACCATCTCTGACCCTGTCACTGAGCGTGTGAAGAGAAACACCCAGGACTTCAGTGACATCAGCTACCGCGGCATCCAGAGACGTGTGGTGGAGATGGAGAGGAGACGTGCAGAAGAGCACGATCAGGAGACCACCACTGGTCAGCTGACACATACTGTGTCCTATACACACTAAACACACTTGAATGTAGAAACAGATTTCTTTTATTGTAAATATAGAAAAGCATGACACTTACGATATGTAAAGACTGATATATAAAGACTGATATATAAATATCCACAAAAACTGTGTTTTGAATAGAGACATTCAATAAAACTGGGTTTCATTTTTCTCAAAGACCTGCGTGTGTGGCGCACAAACCCTGGCTCTGTCTTTGACTATGACCCTGCCGAAGATAACATCCAGTCCAGAAGTCTTCACATGATGTCAGGTAGGCCACTCCTCTGCTGTAGCTAAACTAAAAAGGCCTCATTAGTTGTGCCATTTGTATTTAATCTGCGCTCAGGTCATTTGTTTAATGACTGCCAAACTGTATAATGACCTGCTGTTTGTACATTATTACTTACACCATATACTGTGGATGTATATTCACCTGCCACTTCTTGATTGAAGACAGTCTGTTAAAGAGGAGGTAACGTTGACATGTTTGTCCAAATGTTTAGTCCAAGCCCAGCGCCGCAGTAAGGAGCACTCCCGTTCCACCAGCGCAATGAGTGGTGTGGGAGATGAGAAATCTGAGGTGTCTGAGAACGTGGACCACCACGCTTCCCTCTACAGCAATGGATTTGGTGTCTCCGCTTTACATGGTACATGTTTAAAAAGCTGATTTGTCTTGATACTAGGTTTGGTTTGGTAGGCATTGGCAATTTATTTTCTGAATACATGTCAATGTATGTAAATGTGTTTTGTAAATTACGTGAATAAAGTCCAAATATTTTAAGAATAAAGTACAAATATTTAGGGAAAATAAAGTAGAAATATTAAGTGAATAAAGTAAAAATATTTTGAAAATAAAATCGAAATTACGTGAATAAAGTCTAAATATTTCGAGAATAAAACTGAAATATTCTGAGAATAAAATTACGAGAATAAAGTAGAAATATTACGTGAATAAAGTCTAAATATTTCGAAAATAAAGTTGAAATTATGTGAATAAAATTGAAATTACGTGAACAAAGTCGAAATATTTCAAGAATAAATTTAAAATATTTCGAGAATACAGACGAAATTACAAGAATAAAGTTCAAATATTTTGAGAATATTCTCAGAATTTTGACTTCATTGTCGAAATATTTCAGTTTTAAAGTAAAAAATTACGAAAACAAAGTAGAAATATTAAGTGAAGAAAGTCAAAATATTTAGAAAATAACGTCAAAATTACGTGAATAAAAGCAAAATTTGAATTGTCTCTGCAAGACACTCTGGCATCGAGCAATGATGCAGGTTACTGCAATACGTAAGCAATTGTGGGAACCAATCAAATCGGTGTATCTGATGTAGGCGGGCCAGAGGCGAGCTAAGCTGATGATGACAGCACTGCGACGTCCGGAATCATGTAGTAAACTTTGAAAGATCGCTGTCGCTACAGATGAACAACAAGTTGTTTGAAACGGCTTTGGCCGCTACAATGAATGAGTTAGTCTTGGCTTTCCATATAAAAGAGGAACAGAAAACCGAAAACTCGAATCGTTCCTTTGCAAGAAGGACGTTTTTGCTGTTTTGCCGACTGGATACGGCAAGAGTTTAATCTATCAGTTCACGAGTTCACGCTTACATATAATTAGCCGGAGAATAGTAGTGCATGTTTGGCGTGCTGTCCGGTGAAGGGCTCCGAGCTCGGGAGTGGCCCGAACCCAGAGTACGTTACCCCCCAATAGGAGTAGCGAGAACTGAGAGTGATGAGATGGGGTGGTGGAGGTTTACTGATAAACCATCGAGTGAATTGAGGTGAGTCAGCTGTATTTAAACCTATGGCGCTGATTGACTTGTGATGTTTACGCTAAGTATCTGACGCGCTTCTCCCGAACTTTGTTAATGAAACATCATTTAGCTCTGCTGGTAGCTAAGTGTGTATTGTTGTGATTGGTCGTGGCGTTATCCAATTGCGTGCAGTTAGAGTTTCAAATGCATGCTTGGTGCCGCCCCTCGAGTTAGGCAGTTTTCATTGCTCGATCCCAGACCCTTAATCTTAATAGATTAGGGTCTGGATTTTTCCAGGCTACAAAATTACATGAATAAAGTTGAAATATTTTGAGAATAAATTCTAAATATTTTGAGAATACAGACGAAATTACAAGAAAACAGTCAAAATATTTTAAGAATAAAACTGAAATATTTCGTCAATGAAGTTCAAATTACGTGAATATAGTCGAAATTACGAGAATAAAGAAGAAATATTACGTGAATAAAGTCAAAATATTTCGAAAAAAAGTTTATGTGAATAAAATTGAAATTATGTGAATTAAGTCAAAATATTTCAAGAATAAATTTAAAATATTTAGAGAATACAGATAAAATTACAAGAATAAAGTTCAAATATTTTGAGAATATTCTCAGAATTTTGACTTCATTGTCGAAATATTTCAGTTTTAAAGTAGAAAATTACGAAAACAAAGTTAAAAATAAATATAATAATAATAATAAATATTAAGTGAAGAAAGTCAAAATATTTGGAAAATAACGTCAAAATTACGTGAATAAAGTCTAAATATTTTGAGAATAAATTCAAAATATTTTGAGAATACAGACGAAATTACAAGAAAACAGTCAAAATATTTCGAGAATAAAACTGAAATATTTGGACAATGAAGTAGAAATTTTATGTGAATAAAGTCAAAATATTTCAAAAATTAAATTGAAATTATGTGAATAAAATTTAAATTACGTGAATAAAGTCAAAATATTTCAAGAATAAATTTAAAATACTTTGAGAATACAGACGAAATTACAATAAAGTCAAAATATTTCCAGAATATTTTCAGAATTTTGACTTCAATGTCGAAATATTTCAGTTTTAAAGTAAAAATTATGAAAACAAAGTAGAAATATTAAGTGAAGAAAGTCAAAATATTTAGAAAACAACGTCAAAATTACGTGAATAAAGTCGAAATATTTTGAGAATAAATTCAAAATATTTCGAGAATACAGACAAAATTACAAGGAAACAGTCAAAATATTTCAAGAATAAAGTCAAAATTATGAGAATAAAGACTAAATGTTTTGCGAATAAAGTCAAAATTACGAGAATAAAGTCAAAGTGTTTTGAGAATGAAGTGGAAATGTTTTGAGAATAAAGTCAAAATTACGAGAATTAATTCGTAGCTATTACGAGATTAGATTAGAAGTTATAATATTTTGAGAGTATATTCTAGCCTATTGCGCATGTAAATGGTTCAGATTGGGAGCACTGGGAGATATTCAAAGTCTCAGTTTTCAAAATCTGTCAGTTTTATACAGTATGTCTATTACAATAATGTGTTTTTCACGCTCTTTAATGTGGCATGACATCTGTATTCGCTCCAGTTTAAGCAGCATGTGAATCAGTCATCTTTCTGCTTACAATGAGACATTTGTTTCTTGCTATAGTATAGTATAAAGAGCACATTTATCATTTGTTTCGTAATAAAACTGACATTTAAAAAAAATTAGGACACAATTTACATTTTTTTTTATATATTTATATTTATATATTTATATATATATATATATATATATATATATATATATATATATATATATATATATATAAATTATGTACCAGTCACATTTTTGGGTTAAATAAACATTACTTACACTAGCAGAAAAAAAAATCTATTTTATACTTTTGACATTCAACAATGTAATCAATATTCTATTTATTAAAGCCAAGAAAGAATCTTATCAAGTTAGTGTTTATAAGCATTTTACATTTATTCTAAAATAATAACAATTTAAACAATATATTTTATTTGTGAACTTCTTTTCAGCTATTCTTTTTAATAGTTAACTTCTAACCACTTGTGAATTTTTTTTTTTAAATATTTAAATATTGGTCACAGAGACAGAGATTAGTTTTAAATTTCACCAAGCTGATTCCTCACTAAAAACTCCTATATCCTATAACTCCTTTCAGGCTATTTCAAGTCTTATTTTGACATAAAGTCAAAACAGTGGACAGTTTTACTTTAGAAAAACAAGTGACTTGCACAATTGTTAGTCATATTTTGTAATATTTGCATTGTTTTATTTTTGTGTTATGAATTAGGTTACACACAGACCAAGACTGTTGAAGTTCAGCAGAGATCCTCCTCTGTGGCAACACAACAGACCACCGTTTCTTCTGTCCCCTCACATCCCTCAACCACTGGAGTAAGTACCGAGAGAGCACTGGCAGTTTCAAAATCAAAGTAGTATTATATGTGCATTCATATATTCTGCATACAATATAGTAACAGCATATTCACTGTTCATTTGATGTAATGGTTGTTTAATACTCTCCCCTTTGTCTTCAACAGAAAACTGTCCGTGCCATGTATGACTACGCTGCTGCCGACAATGATGAAGTGTCCTTCAAGGACGGCGACGTCATTGTGAACGTGCAGTCCATCGATGAGGGTTGGATGTATGGCACCGTGCAGCGTACCGGAAAGACTGGTATGCTCCCTGCCAACTACGTGGAAGCCATCTAAAACAACTACTGCCCTCTCAAACTCCCTGTGGTTGAGGGAGTTTGATATCCACTCAAGACAGAAAAAAACTATTTTATGTGTACCATTGTTAGTCAAAGTAGTTAAGCTACTGTTTGTCCTCATTACTGTTAGGAAATTTCGTTTGTGCCCATGTCACAAAGTCTATTGTGGTTGTGGCATGAGAAACTGACACTATACATACCTATTTAAGTCACAGACAATTGTATTTATCTTTGTTGTTCTATTCTAGCAGTTAAGTAACTAGAGCCCATTATTTTTGTATATTGCAATCACTACATTCAAAAAAGGCCATCCTGAAAGTTTTAACGTTTGCAGAACGAGAGATGGGCTCATGGTTCACTTTTTACTTGAAAAGGAAAATCGGAAATTCAGCGTTTTATAAGAACCGAACAGAGGCACTAATGTTGCCAAAATGAAAATGAAAAAGAAAAAACTTAGAAAATGTTGAGGACAGGCCATCAGTTCCTCAAAGTGAAAATGGATTGATGTTCAAAACAAGCCTCCTCCCTCCCTTGCTGAAGGCTGGCCACTATTTGCATGTGTGTTTTGTTTCTTTGATTCTGTAGGTGTGGCGTTAGAGGAAGATGTATACCTTGAATCAGTAGCTAATAAAGCACACCACGCTTCTGCAATCAACCTGTTTCCTGTCATTGACTTGAAGGGTTTGTTTCCAAATTGACCCAAAACAAAGGTTTAAAATATATCTTTAAGGAGCAGTTCACTTAAAAATGAAATTTCTGTAATTTGCTTACTCTTTTGCGATCCAAACTTGACTTTCATTCATCTTCCAAACACAAAATAAAGATAATTATCTACCCCTGACCAAAATTTTCCAGGGTTTGTACAAGGTGCTTAAAATGCTTTAAATACTTAAATTTGACTTGATATTTAAGGCCTGGAAAAATACTTGAAAAGTGCTTGTATTATTGAAAGACAATGTATCTATGAAATAAGTGTTTAATTTTTTTTTTCAAAAAGCACTTATTTTTTACGCGAAATTCACACAATTAAAAAATCATACCTTTTCATTTATTTGAGTTAATATCATAACTAGTGAGCTAAGCCAGTAGTAGTACTGACAATGTCGGGTAAACATGGCTGAAGAACTAAAAAGAGAAACAGATGAACCGCTCCTGGGGCCTCATTTATAAAACTTTCTTACGCACTGATTTGATCTTAGAGTGTTCGTACGATCAAATCCACGTCAAAGTACAGATTTATAAAAACCGTCTTTGACGTGGAAAAGTACTTATCTCCACGTCAGACTCCAGCTTGGCGTACGACCGTTTCCTTGTGGTAATGCCTGGTATTGCAGATAGTTCAGCCTCACTATAATTTGATTTCTTGCGCTCCTTTTTACTTGCCATTGTCACAGAGTTTTTGCTTTAGGAATGAGCTCATTTTATATGTTAATTAATTAAGCAGGGGCGTTTCGACGGCGGAACATTCAGCTGCACACAATTCCACGATCATTTGTGATTTATAACCGAATGACTGGCGTACGCATGGATTTCGTGGTACGTTCGTGTTCTCTGAATCGCTCTTACGATCAAATCAGAAAAGTTCTTAGATAAAATCAAGGATGGTTTCTACGCAAGTCTTTATAAATGAGGCCCCAGGACTGGAATTTTTTTCAAGTGATTCACCGACAAAAACCAGATCAAATAAAAAAAGCCACTTATTTTCAAATTTCGACATCGCTTGTAATGATTTTAAAAAGCACGTAGTGATGGGTGAAACAGAGCTTTTCAAAACTCACTTCCAGAACAAAAATTTACAGATAATTTTTACTCACCCCCTTGACATCAAAGTTGTTTTTCTCTCTTCAATAGTAACGAAATTATGTTTTTTGAGGAAAACATTTCAGGATTTCTCTTCATATGGTGGACTTCTATGGTGCCCCTGAGTTTGAACTTCCAAAATACAGTTTAAATGCAGCTTCAAAGGGCTCTAAACGATCCCAGTCGAAGAACGGTCTTATCTAGTGAAAAATTACAATTTATGTACTTTTTTTTTTTTTTACCTCAAATGCTGGTCTTGTCTAGCTCTGCATGAACTGTGTATTCTGGTTCATGACAGTTAGGGTAGGTCGAAAAAATCTCCCATCTCATCTTCTCCAACTTCAAAATCATCCTACATCGCTCTTTAACCTTTTTTTGTAAAGGGCATTTGATCTACTTTGCATGTTCACTTAGTAAACACTGGGTCAGTACTTCTGCAGCGATGTAAGACAATTTTGAAGCTGGAGGAGAAAATGAGATGGGAGTTTTTCCACATACCCTAACTGTCTTGAACCAGAAAACAGTTCACGCAGAGCTAGACAAGATGAGCATTTGAGGTTAAAAAGTACATGATGACAGTTTATTTTGCTTGGCTGGGATCATATAGAGAAATACATGAACATCTTGGATGAGATTGGAGTGAGTAAATTATCTGTAAATTTTTATTCTGGAAGTGAACTTCTTTGAACCAGTGCGCCGCAAAATGATTCACTATTTTGAAGCGCTCCAATCAGATTGCGTATCACAAATCATTTGTTTTAATATCAGGACTTCAAACCGCGCATCACGATTAAGATCAGAACTTCATGTGTAAGGAATCATCAGATTCAGATCGGAACTTTCATTTGATTTGATTTAGATCGGAACAAGTTCGTGAATCATTTTGCAAACTAAGTGAATCAAATCAAATGACTCGCTATATGCAATTTGAAGTGCTGATCAAAATCAAATAATTCACAATACACAAAGTTCTGATCCAAGTTAAATGATTTGCGATCAACGCTCCAAGTCTGCAAATGATTATTCAAATCAGGACTTTAGAGTGTGGATCACAAATCTTTGATTTAGATTGGACCTTCGGAGCGGGTTCGTGAATCATTTGTTTCAGATCAGAATTTCAGAGTGATTTCATGCATTTTTTATTTTCAAACATCAAACCATTAAGGCAGTACAGTTATAAAAACAAAAAGTATATGCAATACAAATCCCTAAAGAAAACTATGGTTTTAATAGTGATACTTTCCATGTGCTTACCTTTATTTTTGCCATTTATCTTTTAAAAATTTGAAAGAGCATTGTTTGATTAGTGAGATCACTGAATCTCAAAAGCAGGGCTTGAAAGTCCTTGAATTTACAGTATCTGTATAAACCTAAGAATAGAGGAAATTGTTGAATAAAGTTTTGTTTTTCTTTGCACAAAAAAGAATTCTCATTGCTTCAGAACATTGAAGTTAAAACACTGTCGCACAGACTACTTTAACAACGTCCTTACAATCTTTCTGGGCTTTGAACATGGTAGTTGTTGCAAATGCATGGGGTCAAAAAGTTTTTGGTTTTCATCAGTAAGTATCTTGTGTTCTGAAGATAAATGTCTTGCGGGTTTGGAATGATATAAGGGTAACTACTGTAAATAAACAATAGGCCTTAGCAGCAATTAAAAAAAGGCATCCTTGTTTGTAATTTGGTGGGTTGTACAAGAAACCCTTGAAAAAAAATGCCTCAAACATTGAATGAAAACAGATAAATGAAGCTTTATTAATACTATAACTTTATTTTTTTTAAAAAACGTTTCCTTGGCATCTCAGCACAATTTTACAGTCTTAAAAATCACTCCATAAAATAACATTGACACTTAAGTAGCAATGGAAATGGCTTTTGGCCATTTAAGTCTATTCTCTGAAAGAGCATAATTAGAAATTGATCTACTCTAAAATTCAAGCTAAAACTCGAGAAATAAGCAGTCCTTTGTTAAACTTCAAGTTAAAAGTGAATTCTGCTGTCAGGAAAATGTGTCAGCAAATGTCCTCAGGGCAAACTATCATCCAGATTACTCAGCAAGCGGGACTGCATATGGGTCACAATGTTTCTCATCATTCCACTCAGATGTTCATGCATCAAGCCCAACTGGTTGGGTGAACAGCAACCAAGTTCCTCTGAAGTCAGGCGTCCACTTAGGGCGACAACATCTGAGAGCAAATCACTAGATTTGTTCTCCTCAGCCATGGGTTCTGAATCTACTTCCGCTTCTGATGGTTTGTCTTCTGCAAAAAGTTAAAATTCAATGAGTTAAGTCGTTATGTTGAATGTGTCACCAATGATGGTTGACATAAGAAATAAAATAGCTAACCTTGAGCCTCTCCTGGAGTTTGTTCTTCATCTTGGTTTTGAGGAAGCTCCATCTCTTCAGGCTCAGATGTCATTTTCTCCATTTCGTCAAAACTCTTCAGGTCATCAGAACGCCCTTTTTTCTGTACAGCCAAATGTGAGAGGTTCAGAACAATCTCCCATAATAAAGGGACAATACTACTGTAAACAAGACATTACCTGCTGATCATGATAGGTTTTAAGTGCTTTCCTCACATTGGACAGCTTAGGTGAACGAATAGGAAGAGACTTGATTTCACTTGGGGTAAGGGCACTCAGGTCTCCAACTGTTTTAATGTTTCGAGCTCTGACAAGCTGACCAAAGCCACGTGGCCTAAACACACAGGAATAAACAATCAGTTACCTTTATTTTAAGATTAGGTCCGTACAGAAACTGTAAAATGAAATTACTTTTAAGGACTTTAAGCACTTTTTTTTTAATTATTTTTAAAGGACTTCAATCAGATATCTCACTTATCAAACAACGTCTTCTCCAAATTCTAAAGATACACAGATAAATAAAATGGCAAAAATAAAGTGAACACATGCAAAGAATCACTACTAAAGTATTACAAAGTATACTAAGTATACTACACTTTTACTATAGTAAAACCATGGTTACATTTGAGATTTGTATCTACTGAGGAAAAATAATAAAATAAACACAGAAGTTCCAATCAGAATGAAATTGTTGGAAATCCATGCTCTGAAGTGAATCATTCGACTTTGATCGGGACTTTAAATTGCGTATAGTGAATTTGGAATTTAGGAATTTGATTTGAATCACTCAATTCGTAAAAATGATTCATAAACCTGTTCTGATCTAAGCCAAATGATTCATGAGCCCACTCCGAAGTCCCCATCTAAATCAAATGATTTGCGATACGTGATTTGAAGTCCCAATCTGAAACAAGTGATTCGTGACCCGACTGGAGCAATATGAAACAGTAAATCATTGTGCAACGCAATGGTTTAAAGGTTGTATCAGCGATTTCTAGCCTAAAACATAAAGTGTCAATTTCAGCTGACCTTTCTTCACGATCCGCTCGCTGCCTGCCCCATAAATTGTCTGTGAAAAAAACACGTCTCTCTGGTCAGCCTAGGGTCCGAGGTATGCCAAAAAAACAATCGGCGCTATCAACTATTCCACAGATAAACAAACAGTGTTCCAACCAATCAGCGTCAGGGGTTTGGTGTTGTGGACTTTCCTACTGGTGCAGGGATGTGAGGGAGGCGGAGCGAAAGTCCACAACACCAAACCCCTGACGCTGATTGGTTGGAACACTGTTTGTTTATCTGTGGAAAGGTTGGTAGTGCCGATTGTTTTTTTGGCATATCTCGGACCCTAGGCTGACCAGAGAGACGCGTTTTTTCACAGACAATTTATGGGGCAGGCAGCGAGCGGATCGTGAAGAAAGGTCAGGTGAAATTGACACTTTATGTTTTAGGCTAGAAATCGCCGATACAACCTTTAACCAATTCGGAGTTTCAAAAAGCTCAGTTTTACCCATCACTTCGCATTTTAAAACTATTGCAAGAGATGGTGAAATTCGAAAATAAATTGGTTCTTTTAATTTTATCAGGTTTATGCTAGTGACTGATCGATGTAACGAGTTTGAATCAATCGGAGCAGCTCCAGCGAAAATGACTCGATTTATTTGATTAATCTGTTCCTCTTTTTGCATCTTTAGCCATTGTTGCACAACTGTGTCAGTACTACTACTGGCTTAGCTCGCTAGTTAAGACATTAACTGAAATAAGCGGGAAAAAAAAAGTCTTTTTGAATTGCGCCAATTTAGTGTGAAAAGGTGTGCTTACAGAAAAATTAACACTTTCATTGATGCATTGTCTTTCAAAAATTCAAGCACTTTTCATGTACCTCTTCAGTAATATTGCTATTTTCAAGGGCCTTAAAATTTCAGTCAAATTTAAGTACTTTAAGCACCTTGTACTAATCCTGTAACATCAACACCCAAAAAAACAACCTTCAGATCTTTGATTAAATCTATTAAAGAAAAGAAATAACTTGCACCATTTGCTCTTCTCCCAACCAGTACATGTGCATTAATCACAGAGAGGTCTGTCAGCTGCACTAACCAATACTTTAACAAACGTTCTGACCTTGTGAACTCCACATATTAAAAGATTTAAGTTAAAACTGAGAAATTAACTTCTCAGAAGAACTGAACCCAAGCTGTAAAGAAAGGGAAATAGGTGATCTGGCTTACCACATGTTAGAGGATATCTGTGGTAATACAGCCTCTACAGGTGTAGAGCAGCCAACAAGTGCTGGATAAACACAATCTTTAGCAATAGGACGTGGCTCCTGGCTCATCTCTGAAATCTATGATTAAAAAAGGGGAACGTTTTAACATCATTTCCACTTGGAGCTAGTGTTCAAATAAACTGAAGTCTGATGTAACTGAATGACAACGTTAATTTTTCAAAATTAGGGAAAAATAAAAAAATTATATGGGTTATATAAACAGGGGGAAAAAAACTAATGTGCAAGACAAGACAAATTACCAGGCATTTTTTAGAGCTTTTGGATCCAGGGCTACGGAGGTTACGTGGACTTAGACTTACATAGCCTTTTGTGGGTGTAGTGATATACTGTAATGAAATTGAAGACATTTAATAATAATAATTCATGAAAAGTGGAAACTGAATCAGTTTTATAACCAAATGTAAAATCAATAATTAACTCATATCACACACCTTTGACTGTCCACTCAAGACTTTTGACCGAGGTGAACTTGTGCGAATAACTGGACTACGGCGATCAATATCATCAGCCAGTTCTTGATGATAAATTGGAGTTGCAAAAGACACTCGACGAGACTGCAAAAAAAAAAAAAGTTATATAAAGTTTCATAAGAAGAGAAAATAAGATTGCATTTCACTCGTTTCAGGTGGTTAAAAAGATAGCTCACCCAAAAAAATGAAAATTATGCGATTAATTACCCTCATGTCATTCCAAACCTACAAAACCTTTGTTCATCTTCAGAACACAAATTAAGATATTTTCGATAAAATTTCTTTATAGACAGCAGCGCTGTCAACCCCTGATGTCACATGGACTACTTTAATGATGATCTTACTACTTCTCTAGGCCTTGAACGTGGTAGTTGCATTGCTGTCTATGCAGGGACAGAAAGCTCTTGGATTTCATAAAAAAAAAAAAATCTTAATTTGTGTTCCGAAGATAAACAAAGGTCTTACAGATTGAAATGAGGATGAGTAACTAATGACATGAAATGACAAATACCTTATGAAGAGGGGAGGGTGTATCCTCTTCACATGTTCTTTTCAGTCCCTTTTTCAGAATACTGGTAGAAGGAGAAGCGGATGGTGACCAGGCACGAGATCGGGTTCTGCTCGGACTCTGGCCAATCTCTAGCTCACCGCTGAGAACGTCCAAAGGTTTAGGCTTGGGTGGAGAATCCAAGCAGGCTCCAGAGGTACTACTTTGAGGCGGCACAGGTGACTCCTCTTGTGCGTCCTCAGGAGGATCCTGGTCGTCTATCTGAGCATCTCCATCCTTCTCGACAAGAGCAGCATCCTTGTCAAGCAGTTCTTTTCTGTGCAACTCTTCCAGCAACACAACCTGTTCTCCACTTGACTCTGAAATGGCAAGGTCTTCACTTTCCTTCACTACTGGGTTAACTGCATCTTCCTGCTGGACATGGGAAGACTCTAGTTGCTCTTGGCAAATAGGTGCCTCTTCTACTGGGCGACCTTGACTTGGAGATGTGTCTTGAGGTGTTGAACTCTGGAGAGGTTCTGCACTTACTGAAGTGTTTTCTAATCTATCTTCTTTTTTGTGCTTTTGACTACCTGTGCACCCAGAACTATCCAATTCATTTGTCCCTGCCTTCAGGATCTCTACAGGCTCCTCCTTTGTTTCATCTGCCGGTGTGGATAACTCAAACTGTGCTTGTTCCTCTTTTTCAGTCAGCTGAGAAACAATTACCCCAAGCTTTGCAATGGGACTTTCAGAGGGCAAAGTCTCAGATGGGAGTTGTTCAGGCAAGGCTGAAAATGGCTGAACATCAGCATCTGAGACATATGCAGAGTTCTTGCTTTCTTCTAAAACAGATGTAGAGCTCGACTGCTCAGGTTGAGAATTCAAGGGATCAGTGACAACTGGAACCTCCTTCAGTTCCTGCGATTCTTGGAAGTCACTATCCTGTGAGAACACCTCACGGTTGTTTGAGAAGCAGTTGCAGCTTCTAGATCGTCTACGCCCACGGCCCCGTCCCTTAGTATGTGGGCATTTATGCAAAGTGTCAGGTTTCTCATTTAAATCTTTCAACCCAATCTGTGAAGATAAATTTAATTCTTCACCCTCAGACTTCTCACTAATGGCCGCCTTTTCATCCGTACCAGTTTCAGCCCTCAAATCTATCCCAACTTTGATATCCTCTGCTTCTTTTTCAGAGGTAACCTTTTCATGTGGTACACCATCAGGGGCAGGGACCTCTTCTTTATACTCAAGTTCTTTGGTCTCAAAGACTAAAATATTCAAACTAGTTTCAGATTCTGACTCATCCTGGGACACATCCATTGAAACATCCTCCTTATCTGGCACCATCTCAACTTTGGGTTCTGTGGCAACTGGTAGCACGTCTGTGGGTAATGGCTTCCGCGGTCTCTTTTTAGGCCTTGGTCCATCTTCTCGGGTATCAGTGTTTTCAGACTCTGTATTCTCGGTAGGAGCCAACAAACCTTTAGATCGTCGAGTTCTGTATCTACCAAGACCTTCAGAGGATTCTTGGCTTGCAATTAACTCCTCAGCATTTACAGTAGATGTGGCATCTCTAGTAGAGTCGGTCTCTTCTTCTGCAGTTCTCCTCCTCATAGCTCTACCCTTCACCGTTGTCAGCGTTTGAGAGTCTGTCGGACTCTCATCTTTGGTCTGCGAACTAGACATCTCCAGTAATTGAGATTCAGATCTCCTTGTTCTTCGTGTTCGGACGGTTTGCTGGCTGTCAGCCTCAGAATCAGAAAGAGGAGTCTGTGAATGTTTCTTTCTCAAAGCAGATGCAACATTTTGAGGATCATTTTGTAAGTTTTCATGTGCTTCCTTGTCTGTTGATTCCTCAAGGTGCGCTCTAGTCTTTCTCGTAGGTCTACTCGGGGACAGACCCTCAGAATTGAGAGTTGGCAAACTCTCTTTATTTTGGCTATCCGATTGAGTTACAGGAGAACTCTTGGAAGAGGACTGAGTCTGGCTTGGCTCTTTATTAACGAGCATTCCTACTGCCTGTGGAGGTGTCTGTGAAGATTCTCCAGAGGAAATCTGTGAATTACTTTGGCTAAGCTGTCCTTTTCCTTTATTGTTAGGCTGATCTCCTTCAACTTTACTGTCCTCAATAACCCTACTTCTCCTCCTTCCAGCCAAAGTGCTACTTGGTGGAGACAGAGTGGGCTTCTGTGTGTTTGTCACCACAGAGTCTGCAACTGGTTCTTTGCTTTTCGTCTCCCCTGGATCTTCCCCTGGGCGTACAGGTCTACTTCGCCGTCTGCCTGACCTTCTCGGTTCTTGACTAGCTTGAGAATCTGTAAGACTCTGCGAATATTGTTCTGGAGAACCTTGTTCCTCTACAGTGGGATTGTTCTTAACACCTGATGCTTCACCAGATAATTGAGTCTGGGTATCTGGGACCACATCATCCTCTTCCACATCTGTACCTTCACTATAATGACCTTCCATTGACATATCATTTGCTTCCTCATTTTGAGTGGATGTGTCAGCGCTCCTCTTTTGAGATTCCTCAGTGTGCTCTTTTGTAGTCTGAAGTTGTGAGTCATTCAGAGTAGCCTCCGAAGCCTTCAAAGAACTCAGTCTAGTTGATTTGCGAGTGGGTGGACCAGTAAATGCAACACTTGCAGGACTTGATGATTTCCCTTCAACATATTTCTCTAAGGTTATGAACGACTGACGCCTGCTATTGGATTTAGGTGGTGTACCTGATATCATATCAGATGAACCTGAAACATTAGGGCTGGCTCCCTCGAGTCCACTTTTCTCAAGCCCACTCACATCAACTGAGATGTCACTAGATGGTGACTGATTCTTCTCTGAAGTTTGATCTTCATTTTGCGTAGCTTTCTCTGGTGTTCCTACAACTGATCCGGTGCCGCCTTGTTTTGCTGTAACATCTATGGTTGGTTCCACAATTGTGGCAACCTCCTTGGGGGCAGGAAACAACATTAGAACCAATTAATACCCTTAACAGAAACCATGCACTCATATCCTTCATATAATTAAAACAGCAGTGCCAGAGTTTTAAAAAAAGCCGTTTTACCTTTAGCTGAACATCAGCCTCTTCCTCTGGATAATCCTTTTCATCTTTTGTTAATTTGTCCCTAATAAGAAACATGTTAACAGTGGGTAAAAAAAAAAAGTTGCGTAATACAAAAACAAAGCCATAATTCCAATACATACATGGACTCCCCCTGACTCTCCTGAGTATACTGTGAAAACACTGTGGTGTCCAGGGAAGCATCCAGATTATTATAAAGCGCAGGAATGTCAACGCTTATGGGAGAAAAAAAAAAAAAATCAAGACAGGATTTAAGACATCATGACAATTTCTTATTTTTCTTAATTTTTTTAAAGACATTTAAACTACTAGACTTTGACCAGAGACATCACCACTAGGCTTTACTTTTTCATTAAAAAACAAAACAAAAACACAATATGCCTTGACAATTTTAGATGTCTGCAATGCCATGAAAAAAAACAATTGTGAGAACTTAAACCAAACTTACCGTTTAGTCCTTTTGACCTCTTTCTGGTGCTCAGTTAGCACTCTCTCCTTTGTCTCAGGTGGAATAAAAACAAAATCCACTGATGCCTCCTCCTCAATAGCTTCTCGCTTCGAGGGCTTGGGTGATCCAAAATCCAGCTTTACCTAGAGGGGCAATAGGCAATTTGTTGATGGAACTTGTTGCGTATTAAGTGCCAATTAAATTTAAGTTTAGATGCATTTTTTTACTTATTCAAACTTACAGACACCGGCTTTGTTACAGATACAGAGCCTCTTCCTTTTAGCTCTTCTGCCCTCGCCAGAAGAGAGTCTCTTTTTCCCACAGAGGTCATCTTTACCCCACTGATCTGAGGGTCCAGCTGAGAACTCTCACCCTTAGAGAACAAAACATGATTAGAACACACTTAGGAATGAAAGAAAAAACACCAAGCTAAATTCACATATTGCATCACTGTAGAGTCAAGCTCTGAATGAAACGTTGAACCTTACCGTATACTGTCCACTGTAATCATCTGGTGCATCAACGGCTTCAAAACCAGGTAAAATCAATGGAGTCTTTTGCTTAGCTTGACTTAAAACAGACCTGAGGGAAAAAAAAAAAAATTACAACAACAAATTTGAAGACTAGCATACTTATGGACTTAAGATCTGAAAATCAATAGCATGAAAACGTACTTGAGAGGCTCAGGGTAAGTCAAGGTGAGTGCATTTCCAAAGGTGGCATTCCAGAACTGTGTGACCACAGAGCGAATTTGCTTGCTCTTGTGCGGAAAAAGCACACAGAGCAAGGGCGACAACATAGCAAGCATCTCATCGTCATGCAGAGTTGACTGTGTCTGAAGGCTGCCAAACAGGTCCGTGGCCAGTTTCTCCAACTATGAGATGAATAGCAAATAAGTCAGTCAACCTAACCATACATATAAAAGACTACACATCAGACCTGTGAATTGATTTCAAATTCACAGCTGGGTAAAAACTTACCTTGGGTCCTAATGTTGCACTGAGCTTTGATGGTTCATCATGACTTTTATAAAGAAAAACAGTATTAGACAATGAATTACGATGTTCAAAATATGAAGGATGAGAAAACATCACACACCTGGAGCACTGTTCAAAAAGGCGTGCGAGGGGTTTGGCGAGGATGGTCAGCACCTCTTGTATAAACGTGGGCAGTGAGATATTAGTGAAAAGAGCTGACAAGTTAGAGAGCAGTGTCAAGCCAATTCCATTTAAAACTCCACTGGTAGATTCTACAGATGCTCCCGAGAGGTCCACAGAAAGGAACGCATCTAGAGTCTGCACCAGAAGAGCGTGGAAGGTTGAGAGATTCCCCAAGGCTTTGCTTCTCTTGCGTACCCAACTCAAAGGTGTATGAGGAGCTATGGATTAACAAGAAAACATGGTGACACAGTGCCATTACACTACTTTGCCCATTTGAAATTGAAGCAAAAGCCTTACATTTTGACTTTTGCTGGAACTGTGGGGTGTAAGGAGAGAAGTCCATACTCTCAATGATGATCAGCAAGATATTTGCTATTGCATCTAGCATAGACGGACTCTGAGAGAGAGAAAAAAAACCCCACCATAACAATTAGGTACACAGTTGAATACATCTTCTACACTTATTACAGAGTTGCAAAGTCCGTACTTTCAGAGCCTTGCTGTCGAGAGACGTAGAGATCTTGGCACATAGTTCCTCACAGCATATGTTCTCATCTGCTGTGGCTACCAAAGCTGAACAGCGAGCAAACGCCTTGTAAAGCCTGGACCACGTACTGATCAGTGCCTTCTGAGTGGTCTAATAAAAAAAATAAAAAAAAGTAAATGTCAAATAAGAGCGCATGAAGCATTTGCATAATACTGCAGAAAGCATCTGCATGAAAGATAAAAATCTCTTACTTGGGGCAGGGGTGAGCCAGGCAGCAGGTGAATAACTGGGAACATCAAGGCACTGTAAATGGCACTGAAGTTATGCTCCAGAGCATCTCCTTGATTCACTTCATTGGTCTGTGTTGGAGCAATTTTTCGTTTAGCAGTGAAATACAAAGTTTGACTGCCAAATGCACATTCGTTCTACAGTACTGATGATCTGAGTTTAGTACCTGAGTGATTGTGTCCGTCAGAGGGTTTACCACTATGCTCCACATCCTCCAGAGCTGTGTCTTGTTCTTAACAGCCCCCACACTCCCACTAATCGCTCCTAAAACAGCCTCTCCAAACGCCAGGGGTGACGTAGGTCCACAAAACCCACAGCTCACAAGGGTCTCCAGGCTAGAAAAAAACCTGTCAGATGCAAGAAAAAGTTGCCCCAGTTAAGCAATAGAAACAAAAATATGAGTAGTATCACTTTTTTTAAAGGTTTATTGCAAGAATTCTCTGGAACAAGCGTTTGTGTTACAATATTAGGTATTAAGACTTATTTTAAAAGGATTTATGCTTACCTCTCATCTTCAAGAAAGGATGAGAGCTGGTTACTCTTGTAGAATAGCAGTATTAGGAAAAGTGCAGGTGTACCCTGAAAAAGATGTGGAGAATCTTTTCACATTCATGATATATAGACATGCAATAATTCAAGGGTGAAAATTTATAAAAATGCTGATAAATTTAGCTATGCTGTACAATAAGGGGTAAAAGGCACTTACATTTAATACATCCATGTTTGCCACTTGATAAGCTGCAGAACCAAGCACCTTCTGAGGTATTCCCTTAACAGTGGCTTCCAACAAAATCTGCAGAAAAACAACAGTTGAACCAACTACCTACATAACCTTTTTAATTGAATACACTAAAAAACTAACCCCAGATATTTGAACTGTGAAGCTTTTGAAGTCTCATGCTCACCAAAGCAGCATTTATGATTAAAATGCAGTAAAAACAGTAATAGTAAATTCTTTATCATTTAAAAATAAGATTTTTAGTGTCATTTATTACTGTGACGGCAAAGAATTTTCAGCAGACATTACTCCAGTCCTCAGTCTTACACAATTCTTCAGAAATCATTCTAATATGCTGTTTTTGTGGAAATTGTGATACTTATTTCCCCAGTTTTTTTCTATTTGATGAATAGAATGCTCTTCTCCTACTGAATTTAAACTTTTGAAAGGTAGTATGTTCAGCATGCCAGACTGCAGCTGGGTTGGCTAACACTTTGAGCATTCAATTCATTTAGCAGGTAATTTTCACCATCGAGAGCCATCTTACCAGGGTCCGTTCAGGAGGCAGACTATCTGAGGTCAGGACGGACTGCAAAGCCTGTAGAAGCAGCGTGAGAACCTCTGACCCCTGTCGTTCCTTCTTATTACCTGTTGAAATAGGTAACAGGAAAATAGAGATGCACCGATTGCAATTTTCTTGGCCGATTCCGATTTTTCAGTAAGTGTGACCTGCCGATTCCGATTTTTGCCGATTCCAATTTTTTTTTTAAGAACTGTAACGAAAGCATGGGCATATACAGAAATATTTTCTTTTATTAAATTTATTTTATAATAAAATAAATTTTTAAACATTACAGGATCTTCTTACAACTAAATAACTTTAACAAAGTAAAGTGCTTTGTGCCTTTGAAAAAGGTATAAAATTAGTTCCTGTAACTAACATAGTATATAGTTATACTAGCAAAAATCTTTTCCTCAATGTTTTTTTTATTTTATAAAAAAAAGAAATGTATAAACATTACAGCATCTTCTCATATTAAAAAAAAACTAACAAAATAAAGTGCTCTGAGCCTTGAAAACATTAGAAATAAAATATAAGTAACAAAGCAGGCATACAAAAATCTACTTTTCTTCAATTAATTTTATATGGATTTTTTTTTAAAACATTACAGGATCATCTCACAACAATAGCTTTAATAACAAAGTGCACTGTGTCTTCAAACAGGTATAAATACCAATGCTAGTACTAAATGCTATTACTTGAGCATTAATAGCAAAATTTTCTTGATAAAGAGAAGCATTTCTGCCTTGTCACCAGTTAATCCAGCGGTAACGTTACTACACTTCGTAACATTCATTCACATATTTGCGCTACGCCACCGCATACAGCGTCTTCATACACAGATGAAACTTACTGGAGAAGTGTAACAAATGCATCTGTAAATAAATACAAATTAAATTCACGTCGCGCACGCTTAAATTACCTTTAAATGTAACATATGCTGGCTTCGAACTATTAGTGTGAGAAGACGCTGTCTGCGGTGGCATAGCGCAAATATGAGAATGAAAGTGTAGTAAACTTCAACGGATATCCCCTGCTCAGGGAGTAGGGAGCAATGAACACTGGGCAGGGACTGTCAATCGGAACACAGTTCATTCACAAAGCTTACTTCTAATGAGCGGGTTATCTGAATCAGGTGTGTTAACTAACAGAGACATGCAAAATATGCAGAGCGGGGGCGCGATCTACCACGTGTCCAAACACACGCGTGGTTCGTGGTTGTTCCCTTACGTTGTATTTTGGCCTTATAAATGTTACAAACTGCGATCTTTGTCTCATCTTCACTCACACCAAAGACATGTTTACACTCGACTGTGCGTGCGCGTGTGTGGCTGTGACATAATTGCATGCGCCGCTGGCAATAAAAGGATCGGCTAGGAATCGGCAAGAGGAGAAATTGACCGGCCGGTCATGCAAAAAAAACGGCCGATTCCGATCACTAGCCGATCAATCGGTGCATCTCTACAGGAAAACTTTCTAAATTACTATAAGCCAGTATCCACAACAGAAAGTGTCTATGTAAATTATCTTTGACTTTCTTAGAGAGTGTAAATGTTAACATACCGGCTTCTATTGTTGTACTGACAGAAGAGATCAGGTTGCTCCATATGAGATTAAGCAGCGCTTCTGTGGAAAATAAAAACTCATATTATGTGATGGACATGGAAAGCATTAGCATTCCTTTCATTTCCTGATGACCTCAATAATAAACATTTGCTTTTAAGCAGGCCAATAAGAGAATCAGCCAAGACTGGCATCATGACTCATTGGCTACATTGTGCAGATGATGTTAAATACCTGGAGCATGTTTTCCCACAGTAATGAAGCCTTCTTTGCTGGCTGATATGAGGGTGGAGGCATGTCTACTGAAGGAGGAAGGGCTGGTAAGAAGCGGGTGCGTCAGTGGCTCTGGAAACAAACAAATGGTACACTGACACTGTCAACATAAAATAATTACAATAACGAGGTTCAATAAACCAGGGTGAACTAACAGGGTTCATATATGAGCATCTCTAGATTACTAATCAAATGACATTTACACTGACTTTGTACAGATTGGCAAATTGGATCCACTTCAATACAAAAGCATCACTGACAGAAAACAACTCGTAAAGCTTAGATAATATGCATATGATTACCCAGACTGAGCTGAAGATTTTCTCTAGCTGCTGAGACAGTAACCTCCGGACCCACAAGCCAGTGCAGGAGCATCTCTAGTCCTAAAAGCTGAATGGAACGGTAGGACTGAGCCGCCTGCATACTGCTGTTGAGATTCATGCGAGGAGTAGTGCTTGGTGTACTGCACGAGGGAATGCCTGGAGAACAGAAAGACAAAAGTTTTAAATATAAAATAAAATTTATATACACACACACACACACACACACACACACGTTGTTGATTGGATGGAAGGATTTATGCCAACTAAATGACTGAAGTCCAGCAAATGTCACCATAGAAAAGCCTGTCGGCTCAAAAGTAAAAAAAAAAAAATTAAAATTAAAGCACAATGAGAGGAAATGAGTTGTACCTGATTTAGGGGTGTTAGAGGTGCCATTGCTTGGGTTAGGGGTTCGAGCAGGTGTAGTCGGGGACGGCAGTGGAGAATCAGATGGAAGTGTGCTGTGCAGTAGTGGTACACCAACCTTTAAGAGAGAGTGATGGAAAGAAGAGATAGATATACAATGCTGTAAGCAATTAATATGACCAAGGTCATACATAGGTTACAATTGTCTCCAAGGACCAAAAAGCATTATTCAATGAAAGCACAGTAAATTTTACCTGCTCAAAGTTAATGGACAGGTTGGGTCCGAGCTTGACTACAAGGTACCACCACACCTCTAGCTTGGTGAGCAGAAGAGCTTCAGTCCTAACTTGGATGGAACTAAGGGGCTGCATGAGGAGCTTCAGACGCTTGCTGCTACACAAGATATCTGCTCAAGAGAAACCATTACAACTTAGAAAACAGCTGAGAAAGAGCAAGATGTTTGAAATACAAATAACAGAAATGCCATGAATTGTTGCTATCTGGGTTTGGAAGATTATTTTGGCCAATGAATTTATCTAATTTGTGACCCTGGACCACAAAACCAGTCATAAGTAGCACGGGTATATTTGTAGCAATAGCCAAAAATACACGGTATTGGTCAAAATTATAGATTTTTCTTTTATGCCAAAAATCATTAGGATAAAGACATTCCCTGAAGTTATTTAGTAAATTTCCTACTGTAAATATATAAAAATGTAATTAATTAGTAATATTCATTGCTAAAAACTTCATTTAGACAACTTTAAAAGGTGATCTTCTCAATATTTGGATTTTTTTTTTTTTTTTTTTTCTCGGATTCCAGATTTTAAAATAGTTGTATCTTGTATCTCCTTTTCTAACAAACCATACATCAATGGAAAGCTTATTTATTCAAAATGTATAAATCTCAATTTCAAAAAATTGACCCATATGACTGGTTTTGTGGTCCAGGGTCACATTTAAGGTTACTGAATAAGCATGCTAAAGAATACCTAGAAATAAAAAAAAAATACATTATAACTTTCTACAAAGTAAAACTATATCGTTATCTGAATTACCTAAATTGCCTGTGAAATTGTCAAAGAAAATAATAATGAAATAAAATAACTTGCCTGGATTAAGGGCAAAATTGTCAATGAGGCTCTTCCAAGCTATGAAGGCAATCTTCTTAATATTAGGAGAGGAGTTGCGGAATCCCAACTCTTCTAAATACAGCAAGGAATTAATGAAAGCGCCGCCTTTGTGGAGTAACTGAAAAGGGACACATACAATAGATAAACATACTCATCCATAATGACAATCTCAGGATTCAGAACTGAAATATACTTGAAAAGCAGCGATTGGTGACTAAGTATCTTACCTTCCCCAGAAGTTTCACAAACAGGGGCCACAGCTTCAGCATATTAGTCTCATTTTTAGAGGCAAACAGCTTCTGCATTTCAGGAATGAGCATCTAGATGCAGCAGAGGATTAGAAGAGGTATTACGGTTATTTACATATTCATATATGCACACCAACAACAACAAAAAAAGTGTTGTATACACTTACAGAAGACATCATTGGCTCTACAATGGCTGCCACCTCCTGCTGTTTCTCCAGAAGAAGAGGCATGCCCAGCTCAAGGGCTGCTGCCGCACGCAAGCGCACTTTATTGGCCGAGTGAACCACCAGAGGAATAACCAGCTTGGCCCAGCACACAGCTCCAGCAGCCATCTGAGACGGGGCCTGCTCCAGCAACCTGGTGTTCACCACAAAATCAAAATTATTTACAGAGCACCTCCAGTAAGAAGAGCACTGCACGACAGCACTACCAAAAAAGAAAAAGTACAGGGAATTTCAACAAACCTTATTATGACATTGAGGGATTCATGTTCAATGAGGATAGACTGAACCTCTCTGGTCTGCATGGCCTCCAGACTCTTCAGAATCTCTGGGGCCTGAAATGTAAAAAAACATTTTCAGCCACCAGGATGATAACTGTAGGGCTTATTTCAAGCAGACCATCCATGGTAAACTAACCTTTTTGGATGCCACCTCTGGTGGAAAATTCTGTTTTGAAATCACCCATAATGCTCGAGTGCAGGTAAACTTCTCTTTTGATTTTACCACAACATTACAGAGCGTAGAAAGTATATCTTCTGAAATATTTGCTGCAGCAAAGAAAGATAAAGAGATGATGAATGCTACTTAATATGAAATGTTATAAAGTATATTATACAAAACAAAACTCAACTTCTTTACCTGGTATGACTGAAACAATGTGTGAGTGGAAGACACAGAATCCCAAAGCCTGCAATGCAGCCTGACACAACTCCTCATTCTCACTGGAGATATGAACCTGAAAGAAACAAAATTAATCTGCAGGGCTGATGACACTGCAAAGACATAGCTTTCTGAAAGAATAACATTTGCCTATTTATACTATTCATTTTTTAGTTACATTCAAAAGTTCCAGTGAATGAGTCTGGTAATTCACAAAGGAGAGAAACTTACCAACAGGACTTTACTAAGACGTGCAAAATGCTTTACAACTACAGGCAGAAACTGACGTCCTTCCTCTCCATTCAGGCGGCTAGAAGAAAGAAAAAGAACAACAGAAGCCCCATGATTAATCTATAATTACCTTTAAAACTTCCACTCAACTGCATGCTCACTAGACACACGAGAGCCAATGAGGTTTGTTTTAATGCACTGAGCAAATATGTTTGAGGTTCCGTTTACCATATAACCATAACATAGCACAATTCCCGTTAACAATTCTAATCACAAACAATACTACTGATAAAAAAAAGAACAGGATGAGTGTTAACCACTTTTGGTACCATATAACTATAAACCATGATAAACATTCATCAGCATGCATTGATTAAATGAATTGATTTAAATTGTAGCAAAAAAAAAAAGCAACCAAATTATGTGCTCGTGCAACCAACTGACCAAGTTAGTCACGAAAGAGCGACCAGTGGGAAAAATGAGTCTTGACCCCCAAAATAGTCAAATTATTTGGACACCAAATATAATTTTGGATATTTTTTTTTACTAGTGGGTGGAGGACGCTACAGTTCATTTATGTAAGTGAGGACAGCAAAATCATACAGAGAACTATCAGTAAAACTGGTAAGAAATTAGGGACCAAAATTATTCAGATCCTTGAGTGTTTTTAATTGCTAATGCGACCTTTTTACACCACAGACTAAACAAAATTAAGCATTGCTTGGTAACTGGTCAACAAAGTATTGATAGTTGTGTATACATTGTCATACTAGCAAGTTTTGGATGATTGTACACCATTACATACTTTTCGATCAAAGTTATTTGACATTATCAAGATTTTTAGTTCTGACACAGTTTAACTCAGTTCTTGTCATATTTCATTACCATTATCTAAACTATAGCGAATAAACTGTGATAATGTGAGAAAAGTTGAAGGTGTCTGAATAAATTTTGATTTGACTATGTGTATTGACCAATACTCATATGTAAACAAAAGCCTAAATTATATATGTTCATCACTTAAAGCTAATCAAGTCATATGGATTTCTTCTACGATCTCTTTAGGAACTTTATGAAGTGTAAAAATTGCAGTGGAATGAACTTTCAAATGAGGAACAGAAATCTCTCAAGTTTCATTAAAAGTATCTTCATTTCTTAAACGACAACGATTTTCATTTTGGGTGAACTATTACTTTAAACATAGAATATTTTCTGAGTGTGGACAGAGAAACCCTTGACAAAACTGTATCACTGCAACACCAAAAGAACTTATATCATTATGAAAGAGACATTCATACATTTGGTTAAAACCTACTACACAGACACGAGAACCATAGGTAAACACTTACTTTGCAATGGTGATGTAGGCATCCGTCTTCTCTGACAGCCCGGCTGCTTCATCTTCCAGACACTCCAGAAGAGGAAGGAGGCTGGCACTAGATAGAGGCACTGCTGCCATCATCCTCACAACCTGAAAGACATGACAGCACAAAGTGATGCATACAGCACTGACTACAAGACAGACAGAAAATAATGCAATAAAATGTGAAAACCCGTTTCAGTTTAGTTGTTTAATTGTAGCAGAGCTTTAAATAACCTTTTAAAAATATGTTTCAAAACTTGTCTGGCCCTTGGACCTGTGGGACCCTTAGAATGACTCCCACCTTTTACCCCCTTAAACACAGCCCTGGCTGAGAGTTGTGCATCATGTATTCATTAGTCTGCAATCAATAGTTGATTATGAAATGCTATGTGTAAATGTGAACGTGTGAAAAGTGAGTATTTCAACTATTTAATGCTACATTTGTAACGTAGTGAGCTGGAGTCAATCAACGCATGCAGTACATCGTGTTCTCCCGAGGCACAAGAGATCCCTGATGAACAAATAGCAATAATGTCTTCAAATAAAGACTAATAGATGTAAATTCAGTCGTCTATTTCGCCTTACTAACACATTTGGAGAGAATAAAAGCTCAGACGTATCTTCCATGTGATGTTTAGCTAGCCAGGTGCACGGAAGGCTAATAACAATACGCCATCCATTATTATCAAAGCTCTCTGCCAAATATCATAACGTATTTGCTTTTAAATATCATTTTTGTTACTAGTGGGTGTGCCCTGATATGTTGAGCTGTCCGAAATGCAAATATTAGACCATATTGTCGTGTGTACCTTACAGCTATTGTGTAATCATGTGCGTTGAAGCCCACAACTTGTGGGCACCTCGCTTGCAGCAAACAGAGATCAAAATGAGTAGTTTATTGAAACCTTCAAACCGTCGTGTATGTTTTTGCTGTAATCAATCTAATCCAACAGGAACTTTCCCTACAAAGACTGCAGAGTTAGCGAGCTAGTTACCCTCATCATGTTACCCACCCAATCAACAGACACAACTCAAGATGTCTCACCTCGCGCCTGAGGACACGCTATCGACCACTGAAGGCGATTTCATCGACACACGACCTATATCAGAGGAATTGGGGGAGTTTATACAACAACGTTTGTAAACGATCAAGGCTACGCTGCGTCTGTCCACTCCTCGCTCCCCGCGAAAATGCTGGCGCCAAACATGACGCGTTGAAAACGTCACCTTCAACCCCACGTCAACTCCGCCCTCTCATAAATTATTTATTGAATGAATTAAGATGCAAAAGCTTGAATATAATTAGAACTTGGTCATTAGATTTGTCTGTGAAATTTTACAGTAAGGTCTCATTTAAATACATTAGTTAACATGAACTAACACGGAGCAATATTGCTACAGAGTTTGGGCCTGATAATTTTAGTTCATATTAACTTTTTTAAATCAAAAGTTAACGCACTTTGAACTAACGTACAAACAGAACTGATTTCCATTACATTACACATTTTAGGAAATATATTCTGACTACTTTTAGATTACTTACTTATTACTTACTTATCTCGTTTATCACATTGATTTAAATGGGACAACCTTGTACCATATTGACATTTAAAAATGCAAAGATTAAAAAAACATTATATTGTTATTAACATCATGAAGTGAATTAAACATTATATAACGTCAAGGTTCTCTGAAGTGGGGTTTGTGAAGGAACTGCAAGGGGGTTTATGAGTTTAATGACGAGCTAGTAATCAATTAAATCATATAATTGTTTTTGAATTAAAAGAAGTCATTATAAAATCAATCAAAGTAAAAGTAAATATTTTATTTATTTACCCACATGTCATGTGACCATAACTAACGTCAGAGAGCATGCAAATGTGATATTTAATTTTTTAAATATTTATTTTAAAATCTCAGGGGTACTTCAAGTAAGTATATTAGGTAAAAGAGGATCAGATGAGAAAAACGTTTGTGAATTCATGGATTTGTGCGTTTTAAGTTTGAAAGACAAAAGCCTTCTTAAGAAATACATTGTTAAATAAACTACAGAGTGATAATTCAAATTAAAACCAATGTGTTCATCAGTAGTTAAAGCAATATTGAAGCACTTCTTAAACCCGAAATGATTTTTGTAAATCCAGTGGTCAAATGCTGTGTCGCCACCTGACTAGTGACTTTCGTGTAAATGTTCACAAAACCAAGACTTTCTGAATGTATACAAACACTAGTCTATTTTAGAAAGGAAAATTTAAAAGATGAAACAGAGGAATTAAGGAGAATCAATAAATTATGAATAATTTATTGCTATTGTGTAAATAATAAGTAATCATGTAAATCCATAAAAAAGTAACTCTGATTATGAGTTTTTTTTTAATGTAATTTAATCTAATTACAAGTACTTAATTTTTGGAATCTGATTAATCTAGATTACATGTAATCATCAGTTACTACCCAGCTCTACGTACGATGAACAATTGCATTTTTTTAACTAACATTTACAAATATGTGTAAAGAATAAGGCATATATGTACATTTTTTGCAGACTGTAAACCTAAACAGTAAAAGCTTTTTTTCACTACAGCAACATTTTTTTAAATAATTATTCTTTGCATATATTTGAACAATTTATTCTTTGCTTGTACTTGTAAATTTGTGAACATATGCAAACAATAAATAGTAAAAAAGCGTTGCTGTAGTAAAAAAAAACTGCAGCAGTTTTCAACTAAAGCCCAGGACCCACTAGGGGGCCACAGAGGCTTAATAATTTAAATGCTAAATCTGCTAAAAATGCACAGCTGTAACATGCATCATATTTCTTGCTCTGAATAATTTTACATGCACTGTTAAAATCTCTTTGATTCTGACTCATCTGTCTTTTTTCACTGCCGTGGTCAAAAACTTGATCACGTTATGTTTTAGTTAAAGAGAGTTCTAAGTTATGAAGAATGCACACAGTATCAACTTCCTTTAGAATCAAGTATTCAAATTATTTGTTTTAATAGCATGATGGTTACAATTAAAACACTGCAATATATTAAACCCATGGTTGGACATTATTAGTAGACAAGTTCAATAAACTAGTGAGAGTGTGAAAACTTTGTTTTATAAGAGTTTATTTTTAAATGTTCACAGGCCTATGCACCAAAATGTGTGATTATTGATAGCTTTAATATTGCACCCTTGGTTAAAGAAATAAAAATATAAAAAAATGACACAGTTGTGGGTTTGGGTGTATTAAAGTATTGGGTTTGATGCATTAAACATTGGTCAAGAGAAGGCATCAGTGTGATTGTCAATGAGCTGAGATGAGTTCACAGCGATGTAATGCAGCTTAAAACCTCCACCCGTCACCGAGGAATCAGAGAGGAACTTCAGAGTCATGACGTTTCCTGTGCAAAAGATAATGTAGAAACATAATGTAGATCTTGTAAAAATCAATTAATTGGGATAGTTGATCTAAAAATGAAACTTCTGTCATCAATGTCTCACTCTCATTTCGTTTCACATCCATAAGACCTTTGTTAATTTTTGGAACATAAATTAAGATATTTTTGATAAAATCCGAGAGCTTTCTGACTCTGCATAGATAGCACGGGTCCTACCACAGTTAAGTCACAGAAACATAGCAAGGACGTCGTTAAAGTAGTCCATGTGACATCAGTGGTTCAACCTTAATGTTATGAAGCTATGAGAATACTTCTTGTGCACAAAGAAAACAAAAATAACAACTTTTTTCAACAATTCCTTCTCTCCCGGGACAGTCCGCCACCATTATCGAGAGTACCATGAAGATGAACGAAGGTCTTCGGGGTTTGGAACGACATGACGGTGAGTAATTCATGACAGAATTTTCATTTTTGGATGAACTATCCTTTTAAGAACACATTCAAATACATTCAAACTATTGTCTTGTCCAAAAAAACGTTTAAAGGGGTCATCGGATGCCCATTTTCCACAAGTTCATATGATTCTTTAGGGTCTTAATGAAAAGTCTATAATACACTTTGGTTAAAAATTCTCAATAGTAGTATAAAAAAACACCCTTTTACCTTGTCAAAACCAGCTCTGCAAAAAATCAACAAATTTATAGCATGGTTCTTTAAATGCAAATGAGCTCTGCTCGCCCCGCCCCTCTCTGCCTGGGATGATGAGCCGTAATGTTTACTTTAGCCGCTTTTCAGCGGCGAAACTTGCCAACAAACACATTATTAAGAAAGGCCATTTGCAAAGATAAAAAACCCTTATACTCATTTCTGCTGTGGGTGAAGCTGCATCAGGAACGATTCGCACGAACATAGATGCATATGTAGGTCTGGATCGGCGCTTTTCTTTTAAAAACGAAAGTAACGTTATCCTCTGCATCTTCAGCAGTTCAGATGTCGGGAGTAAATGACGACTACTATGTTCATTTTTACATCCAACAACAGAACACCTCAATCTGAGAGATTCTTGTCTTCCCCTGCACCTGAGTCACACAATGGCGATCGGAGTCGGACTGTTTCAGCTCAGTGAGGCAGGGTCTAAGGTAAGGCGCTCATGTCAAACAACTATCGTGTGAGCGGCCTCTGTCTGTGTGCTGTCACACCGACAAGAAGCTGAGAATGACCTGATTTTAAAAAGGGGATATTACTTTTAAAGATTCAAAAAATACCACTGGGTGGATTTTTATCACTGTAGGGTGGTTGTGTACACAAACTGCCAACACACATTAATGTTCAAACAACATGTAAAAGTTAGTTTTGCATCCGATGACCCCTTTAAAATTAAAATTACTGCAGCAACATACCTGTACTTATGAAGTCCTCTGGAAGTTCATCCCCACAGTATCTATCCAGGACAGACCCATTTTTAAGCAAATTTAAATCATGCCAGAATTCTCAGAAGCAATAAAAATTGGAACGTAAATGTCAGTGGTGAATAAAACAAAACAACTGTTATTTACCTTCCAACAAAGCCTGAAACATCATCATAGCTGTCATAGATCTCCAAGTAATCACTGAGGCAAGCTGTGTCCTCCTCAATGTCAAAGTCTAGAAAGTGCAGGCGGATCCGTTGGCCGTAGCGCACACGAATGTGCCAGTAGCAAATCTGCTCATCCTGGTAGTCCTCTGGATAACCAGGAGAATCTAAAACCTTCTCCTGATCTGTGTGCACTCCTCCACACTCCTTTGCTGGAAAGTGCAAAATGTGTACAAATGAATACATGCATAAAAATCAATCAACAGAACATCAAATCTATAAGATTTGTTTAAATCATGTTTCATTTCTTCATGTGTACCAGAAGGATAAAAGTGAGTCAGAGGGATATGAGCACTTATGCAGACAATGACAAATCCAAATGCTGTCTGTGGTTTGAGTGGGTGCTCAGTGACACCAACATCTGGTGCCCTGCCCTGAATGAGGTAGTGACTGGATACTATATAGAAAATGACATTTAGATTTGAAATTATTTTTTATTGAGTAAGACAACCCACGTCCTTTGTATTGCATTGCACCAAACATTTATCTATTGCAATATTAAAATTAACCTTTGAGGCCAGGCTTTGTCAAACTAACATTCAGAATAAATGTGTGTTGATCTATTAAAAGTTTCATCAGATGAGATGCTAGTCAGGTCATAATGACTCCTTATATGCGATTATGAGCTTACTTTATATACCACATTTGTCAACCTGAAACTCTGTGGTCACTATTTACTTTTTGACTTCTCTTTGAGATCACCGTTGACTCAATTGCTCCACAGGGAAAATTTCTTTCAGTAGGTCATTACAAATCAGGGGAAAAGAGTCAGTCACAAGCTCAGCTGGGTCTCCGGTAATGCAATACCACACCTTGTAAAACTTTTTCACAGGGCTTCGTTTAGATTATTCACGGTGTTAAACATTTTTCATTAGACTCTTCCATATTCATATCAGAAAAAACAGCCAGAGAAAACAAGGCATTTTTCCAATAAATGTATTATGTTTATGCTCTCAGCTCTCCACATCTAAGAAATTTTTCCTACATGTAGCTTATATGAATAATGTCATGTGCTGAGGTTCACTGTCTTCTATTTCTGCCCATCTGTCATTGTGTGTAATAAAACAGCCATCACTTTTTTTCTCCAATATTAAGTCATGGTGGTTCTTATCCAGACCACAAGTTATCCCACCCTTATAGTTTAGAGACCAGTGAGTGCCTGATTTATGATATACTGTAATTGCCTTTAACCTATAGAGATTTATACTTTACTACAATGCTAATTCATTCGCCTTAGTCAACTCACTCTGGACAGCGTTTAAAGGAAATTTTACAAACCAATGATTTGTGCAACTACTTTGATCAAATTTTCCAAAATCTCTCAACGGATGACTAAAATTCACCCAGGATTGCGTAACAGCCATTTCTCAAACTCACCCTCAGGGTTGTAGCAGTAGACATCCCACCTCTCACTTTTGTTGAGCCGGTACCCGTATTCGATGATTCCAACCTTTCCAAAGCCACAGTTGGCGCCAGGTTTAACAATTGGATAGCCCACACGTCCTTTGTCAAACCATCCAGCTGCACACACGTGGAACCCTTTGGGAGAATGATAATCGCTGTGATATTGTGCAATATCTGTTATTATGAAGCGTCTTTCTGTCCATAACATTTGGACAGAAATAACAATTATTTAGAAATTGATTTATAATTAAACTAATAAAATAGAATAATTTAGAAAATACTATTTTAACCCAATGTCCAAATGTTTCAAATACACCATAAAATTGATTATGATTTCAACAGTAAAGGTCCTTTCTCGTCCAAACTTTTTACACGTTAAAAAATACCTCACATCGTGTCAATCACATTTACACAGTGCCTTCAAAACTTTCATCCATCATATTTTTTTTTTAATTGGGTTCAATTTTCTGCGTTTTTCACATACAAAAATTTCTGACTTCTAACGTAATAGTATATATTTTAGTTCATTGGCTGAGACTGACTTCAACTACCACCCTACATTAATGTTTAGGAAATATTCATGTGTCCCTCTCTCTAGTAGCTACATGGTAAGTAGATAGGCCTCAATTTGAGGTGTTCAAAAGTATTAAAAAATCTAACTTATCACAACCGAACACCATTTTTCTATAATCAAGCACACTTTCTTGGGAGTTATTCCACAACATTTAGTTTTTATATGTATACAACTGGTCACAGCTGTGCTAGCTTACCATGTGCTGATTAGCATCTTTGAGCTAGGTTCCAAAGTATCTAAAATTGTCACAACTGAAACAGTCACGGCCAAAACATTTGGTGAAGTTTTGGTATTAACATCTTTGGTTTTTTGGGTGCTATCCCATAAAATTGCCACTACCTATCATTGTTTCGGTAGTGACAAAATGGAACACATAATCCTTTATTTGGAGGAAATAAACACAGTTTTAGTACAGTTATGCAAATGTTTTGCATTTTAGTATGTTTTAGTATGTGGGTTAAAATTCTGTAAAGTGATGTGGCTGCTACCAAAACACTACTGTCACTACTGAAACATGGGGTGGTTTTGTCAAAAATAAAGTATATACTGAATTATCAACTAAGATGTTATGATTTGTTTGGTTCAGTGTATATTCAAACTTATGAATCCTTAACTTTGAAATCAGTATGATCAAATTTTTGCCTTTTACAAATAAAAATTGGATTCAAAATACAACAAATCTCATAAATCACACTTGAAAATATTGTTAAAAATGTAATTGTTTTTGATTTACCTCTGAAAACATTTAATAAAATAGAAAACAATATATATTTACAAAGAAATTGTAAGTAAAATCTTAATAGGTCAATATGAGAATTAACTGCACAATTACTAAAAGTTCTGGCAAGCACAGCTGTTGGTATTTTACTGTCAATGTCACCGTTTTTTTTTTTTTTTTTAGTGTACATTAAAAATATAAGTACTATGAATTCTGTCTAATTCATCAAAAAAGTAGTTCAGTTATTTTTTTATCAGTGTTTATATTATTATCATAATATTTACAGTATTTCACAATCACTTTCTGTTTAGACTGAATATAAAATGTTCTCCATGAAATAATTGAATGAAAATTCGTTTTTTAAGGGGATAAAGAATAAAGGGCTCTTGTGCTCTGAGGAGCCATGGGCACCACTTGAAGGTTGCAAACAGAGACGATAAAAAGAAAGCCAAGCGGACCTCCAACATAGAGTGCCACAAGCCTGAACTAACCACTAATAGTTGTCCTTACACATCAGAGCTCATGTCTGGAACAAATTTACCCTCACTGCAAAGAAAAGGAGCACTTTTACAAGAAAACAGGTGTTCCTGTTCAGGCAACACATGACAATGACTTTTACAGTTTAAACATAACACTGGGTGGCACTGGGGATGGTTTATAACTTTGTTTATATGATGTGCGGAATGCTAATCATCATTCTGATTTGCTGATTGATTCAGATGTAGTCTACAATTGTTTCCGAATGTTTATTGCAATACAATAAAGGCTATTCATTATGAGCCAAGTTACGGGACTTGTTCAGCTTTCAGCACTTATTCTGTAGGCTAAACCCTGCCCTTTGGCATCTGATCTAAGTGAAATTTGTAAGTGTGATACAAACCAATTCGGCGAGCAGCCTCCAGTTGGTCATATGTTGCAAGAGTACCCCCCTCATATTTGCACACAGCCTTGGCTTCCTTATACGTCAGCTGATACCTTCCTTTGCGAGATTCGCGGTGGTAAACTCCAGCTGCTTGCTCTGTAAGGAGAGAGAGAACATGTGTCTCATTTGGCAACGCTATCAGCTTCGAGTACTCATGTGGAGTTATCTGGGTCTGTTCAGTGTCTCAGAACAACAACTCTACCTGTCTACTCAAATTACGTCAGACCTAAAACAGAATTATTTTTTTTTGAAGGTTTTACCCAACATAGATGTTTTACTGTGCAGGACATTGTGAATACATGTGGGACAAATACAATGTACATCCAGTTGCTGCTGGTATAATCACTACAGCAGATTTTCCCTGTTTCGAGCTCTGTCTGCTACTCACAGAACATCATGCTGCTTTGCAGTTGTTTTTAAGCACGCATGCATAACCTTGAAGAACTTGGATCCTACCTCAAATTAGTTATAAGCCAATGTTTTTACTGTGTTGGCATCGAACATTAAAAGACTGCAACCATTAGTGAGCTCCAAACATGTCTCTGAGAAAAGCTCTAAATGGGAGACTCATTTGAAGCATAAATGTAGCTAAAAACTGTAGCTTATTTAAGTGTTTTCAGATGTGTAGTGGTGGTCAAGCCACTGCCATAAGTAAATAAATAAAGTTGCTTACAGTATGGGAAACATAACAGTGACTTCAAGGGGGGATTCAATAGGTTTTTTCAAGTACTTTTAAATATCTAATACATTTTTAGGCTCTATGTACAGTCAGCCTAAATAAAAGGTTAATTTTCGAAACGTCAATTACTTACGTTTTTTAAATAAACTATATTTGTCACTTACACACTACCAGTCAAAAGTTTTTGAACAGTAAGATTTTTTATTGTTTTTTAAAGAAGTCTCTTCTGCTCACCAAATCTGCATTTATTTGATCCAAAGTACACTAAAAACATTACAATTCTGAAATATTTTCACTATTTAAAACAATTGTTTTCTATTTAAATACAATTTAAAATATAATTTATTTCTGTGATTTCAATGCTGTATTTTTAGCATCATCCAGCCACACTGTCCTTCAGAAATCTTCCTAATATTCTGATTTGCTGCTCAAGAAACATTTTTATTATTGTGTTGAAAACAGCTGAGCAGAATTTTTTCAGGTTTCTTTGATGAATAAAATGTTCAGAAGAACGGCATTTATCTGAAACAGAAATCTGAAAAAATTGTCTTGATCAAGTTAAACTAAACTTTCTAAATAAAATACTTCACAATTGTACTGCTTTTGCCATATTTTGGATCAAATAAATGCAGGCTTGGTGAGCAGAACAGACTTTTAAAAAAAAACACTAAAAATCTTACTGTTCAAAAAGTGTTGCCTACATTTGTAATAAAGTGAACTGAAATTAGAGTAGCCTACTTGTTTTGCTTGTTTCAAAGCTAAAAGAAATGCTTAAAACTAAAAGAAATTCAGGTGAAAATGTATTTGAACGTGCTCTTACTTACTAATAAAAGTTCTATCATTACTGAAATGCTTGAAGACTCTACTAAAAAAAAAACTAAACATACTTAGACACATTGTTTTGACTTTCTTTGTGGCAATCAACTCATTCTATTTTCCCTCATAATTCACACTCTATTTATTTAAACGTTTTACATTGAACCACAGAAGGCTACAACTAAAACATAGGTAAACATTGATTGATTTTTACAATGGGAAGTAGTTTAATGCTTACATATCTAATCTTACATGTATCTTGTTATTATCAAACAACCCAAATCTACAAAGAAATGGCTGTGGGTTTCTTGGAGCATGCTGAAATTGGGGTGCCTCGGGGTAAGTTGCAGTACACCGTAACAGAATGAAGTAATTTCCCTGTGTTTACAAGGTCCCTTTAGACTGTCAGACTTCACAAAGCCATAAATATGTCTCTCTTGTCTTGTCTGTGGGTCCAACGCGAAATGCACACAACACACATATTCAATCATGACAATTCAACATAATAGTAGGCTATAACATGTAAACCCTGGTGAATTGTAAATTAAAGACTTTTTAAAATCATTAAACAGTCTATGAGGGAACAAAATTCAAAAGAAACAACAATAAAAACATAAATAATCATTTTAAAACGAATTCACTAATTCTTCTTAACACAGTAGTTTGAATCAACACATGAGTGAGAACAACTGAAATAATTACCCAGCCAGATGGAGTTGTGCAGTATTCCATTCTTGTAACCCCAAGCCTCAGCCTCCTTCAGCATAAAAATAACAACGAATACTAGAGTTAACACCCGCATTTCTCTCATTCCGCAGTGGTTCATGCAGATGTTAGCGCAGCTGTCACGCAATGAACTGTGCACATCATGCGCGAGCCAAGTTTAAATGGTTTTCCTGCCTACTAGACTCGCTTCGTGTGGTCTGACGTGTGCTTTCAGTAAATGATGCCGATTGCGCAAAGGCTGGTTTGGGGAAGACCTCAGTGCCGTGTAGACTCCTTCAGAGTAAACATATGCGGCTATTTCTTGCCAAATAGATGAATAGACATAGAATATTATTGATTTGAGTAGCTATAAATGATTAGATTTAGATTTGCTTAAATTGTGTCGTTGTACTCACGGAAGCCCGTTTCCGCCACTGAAAAAAAGGTAATTGCGACTTTTTGTCTCACTATTTTTTTCCCACATAATTCAGACTTTTTTCCCCTCAGAATTGTGAGATATTCGCAATTGTGAGTTATAAAGTCCAGTTTTGAGAGAAAAAAAAAATACTGATATGTTCTCAGCGAGTTTACATCTCACAATTCTGACTCAATAAGTTAAAATAGAGGGTTTGCAACTAAGTCACGACTTGGTCAGTTGCGTGGCCATATTGGACAGCATGAATTGCACGGGTAACAAACTACTGAATAGTTTGCTCTGCTAATTTATGCTGAACCACGGAAAAACGTGTGGAAGCTACTAAATCAAATCGAGAAGAGACTTAGTAAGCAGGGAAGGATTTAATATTTTGACAAACTAAAGTTAATATAGGTGGTAATGGTACAAGCAGTATTAATTAAGATATTAGCCTAATATTTCACCTACCTGATCAGAAATTATGAGAACAAACACAAATGTTGTCAAGATTCTTGCTCGGAAATCCTGGTTCAGTTGGCCAACCACAAACACCTTTTGTTACTCAAGACTGCACTCATACCCTGGTGAAAAAAACAAAAAACAGCTAAAACCAGCCTAGGCTGGTTGGCTGGTTTTGGCTGGTCAACCAACCTGGTTTTAGCTGGTCATAGCTGGTCAGCAGGCTGGTTTTAGAGGGGTTTTGTTTTGGCCACTTTTCCAGCCTGGCCAGGCTGGTCGTAGCTGGTCAGGCTGGGAGATCACCAGCTAAAAACAGCTACTTCCAGCTTAAACCAGCTAAGACCAGCCAACCAGCCTAGGCTGGTTTTAGCTGGGGGTTTTTCAGCAGGGTACCTTGTTTTGTTATAACTTTTGGCAGTCTATAGTACTCCAAATGTTTTTCCCGGTCCGACCTATTAGTACAGCCCAAAACATGACAATAATTGACCATTTTCAGCAGCAATAATCCGCAAATATGTAAGTTTTGTTCGGTTCAGTGGCATTGTTTACGTTCAGTGCCGACAATATGGCCAATTGATGGCTATTCATAAAAACACTGTAGAGAATGGGAATCTACGTCACTGCGCACTGCATTTTGGGTAGTCGCGGACATGTTTGGGGACACGCTAAGTAGCGTACAATGACAACAATTACAAATCACCAGAGGAAAAAACGGCTACATTTGCGTTATTATTTTAAAAGCTGCTTGCATTTGCACTTATTTACAGAGCTATATTATGACACACTTCTCTAGTAAGTTTCGTCTGTATATGAAGACGCTGTAGGTCATAGCACAGCGCAAATCCATTAATGAATTTTCTGAAGTAAACTTGCAGTTCTGAAATCAGTGATATTGTGAAAGCACTACACCAAATAACTTTTACTGGACTTAAAGGTTGTATCAGCAATTTCTAGCCTAAAACATAAAGTGTCAATTTCAGCTGACCTTTCTTCACGATCCGCTCGCTGCCTGCCCCGTCAGCGTCAGGGGTTTGGTGTTGTGGACTTTCGCTCCGCCTCCCTCACATCCCTGCAGCAGTAGGAAAGTCCACAACACCAAACCCCTGACGCTGATTGGTTGAAACACTGTTTGTTTATCTGTGGAAAGGTTGGTAGTGCCGATTGTTTATTTTGGCATATCTCGGACCCTAGGCTGACCAGAGAGACGCGTTTTTTTCACAGACAATTTATGGGGCAGGCAGCGAGCGGATCGTGAAGAAAGCTCAGCTGAATTTGACACTTTATGTTTCAGGCTAGAAATCGCTGATACAACCTTTAAATGAAACAAATACAATTTCTCATGAATCAGAACTATGAATCAGAGGTTGATTAATGAACACGGAGAGTGATCGTAACGATCAAGCATAACATTCCCAAACTTGTTTTGTACATTATTCATAGTGGATCACACATTCAAGTGGATCAGGGATTATGAATCTGTTATAACTAATAATTTTGGTCAAGTTTTTTATTTTCATTGAGCTGCTTTCACCATTGTGTTGTTTCAAGCTGAAAAGCAGAAAATTGCGTTTCATTTTAGATCCGGTATGTCACGGTTCTCACATCTGCCGTGTCCTCATGTCGCGTGATCTGTGTGTGTGTGTGTGTTTACGTTGTGTGTCACGCTCATTCAGCCCAGCTGCCAATCAGTCCTGCACCAGGTGTCTCTCATTCTCTCCGGCTACATATACTCACCTCAATCTCTTCTCCCCCGTCTGACAGTTCACTCTGGATTCAGGATTTTGGATGTACGTTTGGGTTTTGTCTTCGTCTTGGGATCTTCGTGTTGGTTTGTGTTCGTCGTGGGATCGCACCGGGATTCACGCCTTCACCACTGGACACCACGCATCATCTTCACCAGCCATCTAGCCCTTGTGCCACCCAGCCGGGAGATCGTCATCATCACCACCACCATCTGTATCATCTCTTTTCAATAAACCTGGTTTTTCACAATGCACTTGCTTCCTTCACTTTATTACCGTTACAGAACTGTCAGCCGTTATGGAAGCAGCAGGCACCACACCGGGCACCGCGGAGGACGCACTTCAGGACTGCATCTCTCGGCTGGAGATTCAGGAAAGAAATACGGCGATTTCAGGAAACGCCATCAACACACTCGTGGCACAAGTGTCTGAGCTGACCCAGTGTTTGCGCCAGATGCAACTTCCCACTGCGCTGCTCACACCGCCTGCCCCGCCCGCTTCACCTGGACCATCTGGAGCAGCACACCAACCGGAGCCCCGCCTTCCCCCGCCGGAACTCTACGGAGGTGAGCCGAACTTCTGCCGAGCTTTCCTCACTAGATTTTCGATGCACTGCACTTTACAACCACGCACATTTCCTAGTGAGGAAAGCAAGGTGGTGTTCGCGCTCACCCTGTTGAAGGGGAGGGCGGCACTGTGGGGAACGGCGGTGTGGGACAATCAAGATCCCTGTTGCGCCTTGTTTTCAGCACTCGCCGCCGAAATGAAAAGGGTGTTTGACAACTGGCGGATCTCCAACAGGGGGGGAGGTCCGTTTCAGACTATTCCATAGAGTTTCGCACCCTGGCGGCGGAGTGCCAATGGAACGAGGAGGCGCACTGGGACATGTTCCTGCATGGGTTGGCTGACCGCGTCCAGAAGGAGATCTACGCCCTGGAGCTACCCGCCAACCTCAACGGCCTGATTGACCTGGCCCTGCGGGTAGACGCTCGACTCTCCCGAGCCGAGCGGCGGTGGACACCCGCTCGGCTCCCCCCTGGGGAGGGCTTTCCACCTCGAGCCAGCGGCAGCGACGCGGTCAGCCCATTCAACGATCCCGAGCCCATGCAGGTGGGTCGGGCTCGACTTACCCGGGAGGAGAAGGAGAGGCGGAGGTCCCAGGGCCTTTGCTTATATTGTGGGGCAGCGGGACATTTTGCTTTCAGCTGTCCCGTAAAAGGGCCAGCCCGGCAGTAAGTATGAGGCTACTGTCGGGTGGGATCTCTGCTACCAAGTCCTCGTCCAGCACCACCTCCACGCTCCTCCCGGTTAGGCTCAGATGGCAACAACAGGATCATCACTGCACGGCACTTTTGGATTCGGGAGCCGAGGGTAATTTTATGGATTTTTCTTTTGCACGTCTTAATCATGTCCCTTTCCAACCCCTCACAGACACCATTGCCGTACACGCCCTCAATGGCCAGACCCTTCCCACCATCACCTCCATTACGGACCCCATCACTCTCACGGTGTCTGGCAACCATCGTGAGAGCATCTCCTTTTACCTCTTGGACTCCCCTCATGCCCCCATTGTCCTGGGACACCCCTGGCTCATCAAACACAACCCCCGGATTGATTGGCAGCTGAAGTCGGTGGCTGAATGGAGCGTTAAGTGTTATGAGTCTTGTCTTTTGTCTGCTTGTCCGTCTGTTTCTGGTTCTGTGTTTCAGGAGAAGGCGGCGGATCTGGGTAACGTGCCCATGGAGTACCTCGACCTGAAGGAAGTGTTCAGTAAGTCTCGGGCTGCTTCTCTTCCTCCTCACCGTCCCTATGACTGTGCAATAGAGTTACTGCCAGGTACGTCTCCGCCTAAGGGCAAATTATATTCACTTTCAGTTCCTGAGAGAGAGGCTATGGAGAAATACATTTCTGATTCTCTAGCAGCCGGGTTCATACGACCCTCCTCTTCTCCAGCGGGGGCGGGGTTCTTTTTTGTGGGGAAGAAGGACGGTTCTCTGTGACCTTGTATTGATTACCGAGGGCTGAATAATATTACGGTAAAGAATACTTATCCTTTGCCGTTAATATCTTCAGCCTTCGAGAGGTTGCAGGGAGCGTCAGTCTTCACGAAATTGGATTTGAGAAACGCTTATCATTTGGTCCGCATTGGGGGGGAGATGAGTGGAAGACTGCCTTTAACAACCCCAGGGGGCACTTTGAATACTTGGTCATGCCCTTTGGCCTGTCCAACTCCCCAGGGGTCTTCCAGGCACTCGTCAATGACGTGTTGAGAGACATGGTCGATCAGTTCATATATGTCTACCTGGACGACATATTGATTTTTTTCTTCTTCTCTCCAGGAACACGTTCAGCACGTCAGACGAGTGCTTCAGCGGCTGTTAGAGAATGGGCTTTTTGTCAAGGCGGAGAAATGCGATTTTCATGCACAGTCTGTTCCTTTCCTAGGGTACATCGTGTCGGCCGAGGGTATGCGCATGGATCCCGAGAAGGTTAGAGCTGTGGTGGATTGGCCAAGCCCAGATTCCCGTAAGGCCCTGCAGAGGTTTCTGGGCTTTGCCAATTTTTACCGGCGTTTTATTTGCAATTTCAGCCAACTAGCCGCACCTCTGACTGCCTTGACCTCCCCCCGAACGACGTTCAGGTGGTCAAACGCAGCGGAAGCTGCGTTTGCCAAACTCAAAAGCCGCTTAGTTTCGGCTCCCATTCTAGTCACCCCTGATCCATCACGTCAGTTTGTGGTGGAGGTCGACGCATCAGAGGTGGGGGTAGGTGCGGTGCTTTCCCAGCGCTCACCCACGGACGACAAAATGCATCCCTGCGCGTTTTTTTTCACATCGCATGTCGCCAGCTGAGTCAAATTACGATATTGGTAACAGAGAGCTGTTGGCAGACAAAGTAGCATTGGAGGAATGGCGCCACTGGTTGGAAGGGTCGGGGGTACCTTTTATTGTTTGGACCGATCACAAAAATCTAGAATACATCAGAACTGCTAAAAGACTGAACTCTAGGCAGGCTCGGTGGGCACTTTTTTTCGGACGATTTGACTTTACTCTTTCGTACCGCCCGGGTTCTAAAAACATTAAACCCGATTCTTTATCTCGTATTTTTGACCGCTCCGATCACCCGTCCACTCCCGAGGGTATTTTTCCTGAGACACTTATTGTCTCTGCCCTCATTTGGGAGGTCGAATCGAAGGTTAAGACAGCCTTATGTGGGGTAACGCCTCCGGTCGGTTGCCCACCGAACCGTTTGTTTGTGCCAGAGCGTTTACGGTCCGAAGTTATCCAGTGGGGACATTGCTCCAATGTGGCGTGTCATCCAGGGGTTAGTCACACCATACATTTGGTCAAGCAACGATTTTGGTGGCCACTTATGGCTCGGGACGTTCGCAGTTTTGTTTTGGCTTGCTCAGTTTGTGCCACTGGTAAGATTTCTAACAGACCCCCAGACGGGCTCCTACAACCGCTGCCAATCCCTTCGAGACCCTGGTCCCACATCGCACTAGATTTTGTTACCGCCCTCCCACCCTCTCAGGGTAACACGGTAGTTTTGACTGTGGTGGACCGGTTCTCGAAGGCGGTTCATTTCATTCCCTTGCCCAAATTACCTTCAGCCAAGGAGACAGCGTTGGCAGTCGTGGACCACGTCTTTCGGTTACATGGCCTCCCGACAGACGTGGTCTCCGACAGAGGACCCCAATTTGTATCCAAATTTTGGTGAGAGTTTTGTAAACTTCTGGGGGCCACTGTTAGTCTCTCTTCTGGGTTCCATCCTCAAAGCAATGGACAAACTGAGAGAGCCAACCAAGATTTGGAGAGAGCGTTACGATGTATGGTCGCCAGAAATCCTTCCTCCTGGAGCCAACAGCTTTCTATGGTGGAGTACGCCCACAATTCCTTACCAGTATCATCCACGGGCCTATCCCCTTTTGAATGTAGTATAGGGTACCAGCTAGAGGTCGACCGATGTATCGGTTTTGCCGATTAATCGGCACCGATAGTTGATTGGCCGAACTATCGGTTATCGGCAAAAATCCTTGCCGATAGTTTTTCCGGGTTGCGTTCTTTGCTGAAGCGGCTCACGCTCCGCTGTCATGGAGTATGAGAGGTTAAGCCCTAGACCAATGTTTAATGCCAGGATTGTTACCATATATTTGTATTGATTTATATCCAGCTGTTTATATTCTTAGCCAGCAAAGTTGCAGGTGTAAAGACATGAGAAAGCAAACTGTGTTCATTCAGCCGACAAAATCAGTCACAGCGCGCCATAGTTTTACATTACACATCTTTCCTACATCGTTCATAAAGACTTGACCCTGTGCTGGAAAATTGAGTATTGTGCATTTAAGCAAACTATTTGTATTTCTGTAGCTCTAATTAAGTCTGTATGCTTAATACAGAGCTATAATTTATGTTTTAGCCTTTTCTTCAGGCTGTTAAAGCATGGTGAGTTTGCATCTTGTTACGCACTTTATTTCACAATGCCATTTTCCTGTTCCTATTTGATTTTAATAACTGATCAACAAAAATATCTATTAAAAATTAAGATAAAAATAATACAAAACGAAATTCGTTAAAGAAGGGATTTTCCACAAATAAAAACGTACGAAGTTGTCAAAAATTGTGTCTGACCCTCTCCAATTCTCCTGGCGTATTGCCGTCCAATTCATACCACGTCCTTTATGACATTTACAAATTACACAAACTTCTTTCGTAATTAACATATTAAACTGAAACAAAACAAAAACAAATAATATTTTAACATAAATGTAAAACAGAAAAGAAATTGTTTCTGAAATGGCTGCAATATAGATCGCACTTTCTCTTTCCGTTTCATGTTTAAACTAACCTTTGCCGCTTTTTTGATCATTCTTGAAGTAAACATTTGCCCGTTTGGTGATTAAATAAACTGTTTTAGATTTATGCTTTAACTATACAACGCGTCCTGTGTGTGTGTGTGATACCTGCAAGTTGTCCGCGCAACACAGCGCTGCACTTTTGTTCGGTTTCATTAAAGGGTGGGTGAAAAATAGATTCTCCGACGCACCTCAATCCTCTCTTCAATGAGCGTGTGTTTTTCCCGCATATGGCACGCGTGCGCGCCAGAAACGCGGCTGGCTTCATTGCACAGAATTTGAGCTAAGTGTGTATTGTTTGACAGTGTGAGCTATCAATCGCAGTTTTTGACTTTACATGTGCCTTCATTTCTGCCGTTTATAATGCAGTACTATTAGATGCACTGACAGACTTTCAATTGCTCTTTGTGTTTGTTCGTCCTAAAAAGCTTGATTGCAGATGCAGTTAAATGCACTTGGATTTTCAAATACTTTTATACGAAACTGATGTACACACAGTCAGTTATGTTTTCAGAGCAGGACAAAACATCTGATACATCGAAATAGATCTGTGCATTCGTTTGAATGCAGCCTGTTAAAGCTGCCTCTGTCTGATCTCATCAGTAATAATCAAACGAAAAAGAAAAAAACTATTTCTGTAAACTTGCCGACACTTAAAGAACACTAATTTTAAATAAGTAATTATTTTAAAAAGCAGCCTGCTTATATAATAAAAAAATGTTAAAATTTAAAGATTCCCACCCCTTTACAATGAGCCCATTTGTAACATCAACTAAGATTGATGAAAGCTGTAGAATAGAAGTGTTGTTCCTTGTTAGAGTGTTAATTTCAACATTTACTGATATATTGTTAAATTTCGAAGTTCATTTTGTTAACATTAATGAACTATGAAATAACTTTAATGATCAATTTATAATTAATATTAATATTTTTATTCATTTACAAAGTATGGTTTAGTATTTATTTTTTTAAATAGTAGAGCACTATTTTAGTTGGCCTTCAATATCCATTTTCAAAAACTATCGGTTAATTAATCGGTATCGGCCAGCGTGGTCCAACCTAGCTATCGGTATCGGTAAAAACCAATATCGGTCGACCTCTAGTACCAGCCACCAATTTTTCCCAGTCTGGAATCCGAAGTCGCGGTTCCCTCCGCTCACGGCTTCGTCCAGAGGTGCCGTCGCACCTGGTCTAGAGCCCGTGAGACTCTAGTCCAGGTGGGAGCGCGCACCAAGGCCAAAGCCGATCGCCACCGGTCTAGGCCTCCCGTATACGTCGTCGGCTCTAAAATGTGGCTTTCTACTAAAAACATTCCTCTCCGATCTGTATCGAATAAACTTGCTCCCAAATTTATTGGCCCGTTTTCTGTCACCAAGATCATTAGTCCGGTGGCAGTCCGCCTTAACCTCCCTCCAGTGTACAGGAGGATTCATCCCGTATTTCATGTTTCCAAAATCAAACCTGTGTTTTTTGCACGCATTAATCCACCAGCTCCGGTTCCCCCACCGCCGCGACTCGTAGACGGGGAACCAACCTATTCGGTCAATCGTATTCTGGACTCTAGGCGGAGGGGACGCGGATTTCAGTACTTGGTGGACTGGGAAGGTTACGATCCGGAGGAGAGAAGTTGGGTACCTGCCAGAGACATATTGGATCACTCCCTTATTGATGACTTTAATCAACAGGTACAGGAGTCTGGGAACGTCAGGGGACGTTCCTAGGAGAGGGGGTACTGTCACGGTTCTCACATCTGCCGTGTACTCATGTCGCGTGATCTGTGTGTGTGTGTGTTTACGTTGTGCGTCACGCTCATTCAGCCCAGCTGCCAATCAGTCCTGCACCAGGTGTCTCTCATTCTCTCCGGCTACATATACTCACCTCAATCTCTTCTCCCCCGTCTGACAGTTCACTCTGGATTCAGGATTTTGGATGTACGTTTGGGTTTTGTCTTCGTCTTGTGATCTTCGTGTTGGTTTGTGTTCGTCGTGGGATCGCACCGGGATTCACGCCTTCACCACTGGACACCACGCATCATCTTCACCAGCCATCTAGCCCTTGTGCCACCCAGCCGGGAGATCGTCATCATCACCACCACCATCTGTATCATCTCTTTTCAATAAACCTGGTTTTTCACACTGCACTTGCTTCCTTCACTTTATTACCGTTACACGGTATCCACTCCGGGCATGAGAGCAGATATGGCAGTTCATAACACAGCAGGCGTTCTCCATTCTAATGTGTTTTTAACTGTTTAATATCAATTTTGACATCTATCTCCACTATTACCTAGCCTCTACTGTAGTGTCTGTGTCCCTAAATCCCAAAATGCTGTGCTTTGCTGACGTCACGTTCCCATTTTCAATTGCGTGTTATAAAGTTAAAAAAGATATAAACTCACTATTTTGAGAAAAGTCAGAATTGTGAGATATAAACTTGCAATTCTGAGAAAAAAATATCAGAATTGTGAGTGTATGTTTTGCAATTCTGACTTTATTTCTCAAAACTGATTTATTTCTGACTTCTGACTTTATAACTCACAATTTCGAGTTTATGTCATGCAATTCTAAGAAATTTCTTTTAGATTTGCGAGTTTATATCAGAATTGTCACAGTTCTGACTTTATATCTCAAAATTCTGACTATAACTTGCAAGTGTTTTTTCATGTTTGTATCATGTAGATCCATACCCTATTTTCATTCTAACCCTACAACCTATTAATTTTTCTCTTCTGTGGAATATAACAGATGATATTTTTGAAGAATGTTAGTAACCAAACAGTTTATAATATAGGCTATTCTTTCATATTCCACATAAGAAACAAGTCATACAGGTTTGGAATGACATAAGGGTGAGTCAGTGATGATGAGTGTTTCTTTCTGGGTAAATTGTCCCATAAAATTTTCAATCCAAGTTATTTTTACCCACTAAACACTTAATTAAAAACATGATTACAGAGGAGTGTGAAATAGCCTGTAGTGATGAGATTACTTGAACTCTTCCTAGTTTTTAATTTAAACATTGTCACTTCTCACATATCAAATATCTTTATTTTTGTATTTAATGTATGTGAGGATCTAATCTAATGAAAACACAAAAAGCCTTTGTGTTGTTTATTTTAATGGATGAAGAATAATAAGCTACAAACTGATCAATGATCTCAAAGGTGATGCTTAAAAATCAAATTACAATGTGACTCTATTCAAAAATGACAATAAACATATTAACCATAAGATGGTAAATTTAAAAATACACAATGAAGGTCAAACAAATCAATCTTAGCAGAAACTGACCGACTTGGACAACTATATTTATTTAGATTTAAATTGGAACTTATTCTTGCAACATAGACAGTCAAGAATAATTGCTAGCAGATTTCTCCAAAATAACATCCGATCTTTTGTGCTCTGACGTAAATTTAAGAGGTGTTGAGTCACCCGCTCTATTAAACAGTCCTGCCTACTACATGAATTTAAACGTTTATTTCCATCACCCCTCTCATGATTTAATGCCATATACTAACCTGTAACCATGTCCAGCTCACTCTGTGGTTTCATAAAGTCTAGTCTGTGAGTCTATCATATGCTTACACACCCTGGAAGACAGAGGACATATCATGAAAACTGCCAAAGAAAAGTTTGTCCAAGAACTTTTAAGACATTTGTCTATCTTTATGTAGGAGTAAATATAATTTATAATATTGATTTTGGCATGTACACCAAGCTTTGTTATAGAACCTAGTAAAGAAATTATTAGATCACCCCATTAGAGAAGTTCATCATAAACAGAATATGCATCATATTTAACCTGACCTACTTAATTACTCCCAGATTAACAGTTTACAGGGCTGGGCTTTAGTACGTGCATCTAGTGAGGTTGTAACTTATTCCTTAGAGTAGCCGTTTAACTGTGTCACAGAAAAGAAAAAAAAAAGAACTGGATGTGACTTAAAGGGACGGTTCACTCCAAAATGAAAATTCGGTCATTCATTACTCACCCTCTTGTCGTTCCAAACCAATAAAACAATAAGACGTTCATCATTGGAACACAAATTAAGATATGTCTGATGAAATCCAAGAGCTCTTTGACCCTCCATAGACAGCAAACTACGAGAAGGTGACTTGGAGGAGAAAATGGCACTAGGGTGACATGGAGGAGAAGAAATGTTGAATGACTCTTTTTTTGCAACTTAAAGTATTCTCTTAGCTTCATAAAATCATGGTTGAACCACTGATGTCACATGGACTATTTTACCAATGTTCGAGGTACCTTTCTTGATCTTGAACGTGGTATCAAAAATATTTTAATTTGTGTTGCGAAGATGAACAGGTCTTACGGGTTTGGAACGACATGAGGGTGAGTAATTAATGACAGAATTTTCATTTTTGGGTGAACTATCCCTTTAAATACTACCACGCTACAGCACAAACAAACTTATGTCGAGAACCAGCCTCAGTCTTCAGGTCACGTGTAGTCATTGTGTCTTTGACCTGCTTAACCTTGCATTCTGGAAGAGAGAAGCAGAATTTCATACAGTGACATGTAATTCCATGACTTCACATCCTGCTTGAGTCTGCATCATACTGAGGTGGTATAAACCACAGAGACATACCAACTAATACACCCAAACCTAGATTCTCTCTCCTCATACACTACAATTATATGAGTCACTTAGGACTCTCTCTTCTTCATCTGCTGACTTAAAGGAGCAGTTCACTTCCAGAACAAAAATTTACAGATAATGTACTCACCTCATTGTCATCCAAGATGTTTGTGTATTTCTTTCTTCAGTCATAAAGAAATTATGTTTCTTGAGGAAAACATTTCAGGATTTCTCTCCATATAGTGGACTTCTATGGTGCCCCCGAGTTTGAACTTCCAAAATGCAGTTTAAATGCAGCTTTAAAGGTGCCATAGAATGGAAAACTGAATTTACCTTGGCATAGTTAAATAATAACAGTTAAGTACATGGACATGACATATGAGTCTCAAACACCATTGTTTCCTCCTTCTTATATAAATCTAGTATTTGCAAAAGACCACCGAAAAATAGGTCAATTCCAACATAACAGACTGTTACGAAACAGCCGGTGTTACAGCCGAGATCGTTAATAGTTACGCCTCCAATCATCGGTAACTGTAAAGGATTGCTAATTGAAAATCTGTTTTGAAATCTGCATTGTATTGACCCTCTTGAAGGGAGTAGCTTTGAAGGGACTTTTATTTTGGTACAAACTTAACGCGCAACAGTGATTGCATAAAGCGCATCCCATTTCCGCTGTCGGCAGGTGTGTGCGCTTTGTGAAGGACGCAGCTTGCGCCTTGTGGCGTTCTTCTCACTCAATTGGACCTTTTGCACCTCACTGAAAAAGGGTTATAAGGTAAATGACTTTGTATTTTTATATTATTCGAATTGCAATGTAATGTTTCATATTTGGGTTATGTAGTGTTTGTTTTTGTTTTGTGTTGTAGTTCTTACGGTGTCTACTTGAATGTCAACGGATTAAACATTTTTGGAAACATCAGTCAATGAGCATGACCATCAATTCAGTGGGTTAGCAACAGTAAGAACTTATCCAGTCGTCGTCGAAGCCTGCTGCATTAACGACCGGTGTCCACGTTGACGGGTCTTTAAGGATTGAGTGTTCACGGGCAGAGGATCGATTTCTGATGGTCTAACGAGTTTCATCTATGGATAATTACAGCTAGAACGGAGGATTAATCGACGCACAACGGATTGCGAGGCTGTGTTCTTCTTCAGGTTATGTTTATTCAACACCCATCTACTACAGCAAACGGATACTGAGGTGAAATACTTAAACAAGAAACTTTCTCTTTATGGTCAAACAAGATTTTGAACATTTCAGTGACTTTAAAAGAGAACGTGAAATCGTTTGTTGTTTTTGAAGGAAATATATTTGTGTGTTTTAAGAAAGAAAATAATTTTCGACCAAAGGGTTGTTTTTTAAAAAAAAAATTATTGTTGGTGTTTCAGATTGTTACTTTTTGGAATTTAAACGAATAGTGCTGGACATTTTATGGTTGTGTGTTAATTGGTCAGTTTTAAAATGACAGAGGCAAATTCCTCCTTTGATAATGTGGAATGTGAAAGCCAAATTAATAATCTTCAACATGATATTGAAATTCTTAACAATGAGTATCAAACATCAGCGAATAGTTTAGAGAGACAACAGATAATAGAGACTATTGAGGCTAAAGAACAAATTCTGAGTGAACTTAAAGGTAAATTGCAAGGCGTTTTAGGAGAATCTCAAGGTCTCAGACGTTCTGTTCGTCCACGTAATCCTACTGTAAAAATGATTGCATTGCAAAAGGAAGAAATTCAGAAGAAAGAAAGAAAGCTTATCTCCTTATATGAAAAATGGAAAACGTTAGCACGCAAGGCCAGAGATCAACTTAAGTCCGATCTTAATGAGAGTCAGTTAGCATCTCTTGTTGATACCTTGGAAGAGGGAAAGGAGAATGTTATGCATTTTTATGTTGAGGTTAGAGACCATGTCACACCATCTACTGAGTTAAGATGTCGTATTGATGCTTGTGAGGCAGTGACCACAGATTTAATTAAGGTTGCTTATGAAAGAATATCAGGCATTGATGAATTTGCAGAACAAGTAAAACATCGCTTAAAGGAATTGCTCGAATCTAGTTATGCTCGTTCCATTTATGGCTCAACTGTTTCACGAATTAGTCACAAGTCTATTGCTCAGTTAAGTCAGCATACTGCATCTTCACTTGTAACTTCAAAGCATGTTGAAGCAGCTGCAGAATTAGCGGTAAAAGAAGTGGAGTATAACATGCTAATGGAGGAAAGTAAACAGAAGGAGAAAATTCAAGAACTGAAAGACAAGCAAGAGAGAGATTTGAATGCTCAAAGACGTGAGCTAGAGAAGTTACAGGCTGAAAAAGACTTGAAGGTAGCAAAGGCTAGGTTTGAGGCCTATAATCAAATGGTAGTGCAGGAAATTGACCAGTCAACAAATTATTTTACCGGAGAACAACATTGCTTGCCTCAGAGTTCCCTTAACCGACCCGCAAATGAATCAGTTTCTCTATCTCCAAATGAACTACCTTCTCTCGTGCAAGCCATGCAGGACAGCATAAATTTGAACAGACTACCAGCTCCAGAACCCTTTGTGTTTAATGGCGATCCCATTCAGTATGTTGAGTGGAAGGCTTCCTTCATGTCGTTGATTGATAGAAAGAATATATCTGCTGCTGACAAACTTTATTATCTGAAAAGGTATGTTGGTGGATTGGCACGCAAAACTTTGGATGGCACCTTCTACAGGAGCGACGATGAAGCTTATAAGGACGCCTGGACCAAATTAGATCAGAGGTACGGTCAATCATTTGTGATACAACGTGCCTTTCGACAGAAACTTGCAAACTGGCCTAAAATTCAGTCAAGAGATGCTGCTGGACTTAGAGAATTTTCAGACTTTCTTAATGCCTGTCAAGATGCCATGCCTCATGTTGCAAGTCTACAAATTTTAAATGACTGTGAGGAAAATCAAAAGTTAATTCAAAAACTCCCTGAATGGGTTGCCTCCCGTTGGAATCGACAGGTAACGCAAACCCTAAGAGACCATAAGGATTTCCCCGACTTTAAGACCTTTGCAGCATTTGTCTCTTTTGAGGCAGAGATTGTTTGTAACCCAGTCACGTCGTCATATGCCCTTAGTATAACATCAGCTGAGAAACGAAATTTCAGAGAGTTTAAGGGAAATAAGGCTAATGTTTTTAATACTCAGACTGATTTGGGACCAAATCGATCAAAGGTCATAAAGAAGCCTACTAAACCTCACTGTTTGTTTTGTCAAGATTCCAGACATCAGATTTATGATTGTTTCAAACTGATGGCCAAGACATTAGCAGAACGACGGGAGTATGTGAAGGAAAGTAATCTCTGTTATGGATGTTTGAAATTTGGCCATAGTGTGAGAGACTGTCGTCATCGTCTTTCCTGCAGTACGTGTAAAGGGAAACATCCTACTTGCCTCCATGATGATAACTACATCCAAAGAGATAGGTCAGCCCCTGTAACACCATCTGCTTTAAGATCAGAAGTTGAATCAACAAGTGCCTTATCGTTAAGTGTAGCTGGAAGAGGATCATCTTACACTTCAATGGTTGTGCCAGTATGGATCTCATCAAGCAAAGATGTGAGTATGGAAAAACTTGTCTACGCTTTACTCGACTCACAAAGTGATACAACCTTTATTGATCAAGAAGTGAGCGATGTCTTGCAGGCAGACAGATTTCCAGTTAAGTTAAAACTAACCACTATGTCTGGAAGGGACACCATAGTGAAAAGTGAAAGAATTTCAGGACTTCGTGTAAGAGGTTACAGTTCTGCTACTTATATTGAACTTCCTCCTGTCTATACTAAGGATTGTATCCCAGTCAACCATGCACACATACCTACATGTGAAACGGCTAAAGCTTGGAATCACCTTTCTGCAATTGTTGATGAGATGCCCTCTTTGAAGGATTGTGAGACTGGACTTTTGATTGGCTATAATTGTGCAAGAGCTCTGGCACCAAGACAAGTGATCTCAGGAGAGAATGATGAACCCTATGCGGTCAAAACTGATCTTGGTTGGAGCATTGTTGGACCTTCATTACCCCAACTTGATTCTTCCAGTGTCACAAGTGTCTGCCACAGACTTTCTGTTAAGGAAATCCCTCCATTAACTCCAGCTGATGCTATACGTGTTTTAGAATCTGATTTTAAAGACGTTAATGATGACAACAACACCTTATCCCAAGATGACATTACATTTTTGAAAAAATTAAGTGATGGTATAAGGAAAAATAGTTCGGGACACTATGAAATGCCTCTACCCTTCAAAGAAAGACCTAAGCTGCCAGACAATAGACAACTTGCCCTTGTGAGACTTAATCATTTGAAGAGGAAACTGTTAAAAGATCAAAGGTATAAGGAGCATTATGTAAAATTCATTGAGGATGTCATTGAAAGAAGAGAGGCCGAGGAAGTTAAAGATGGCGGATGCGAAGGTGAAAAATGGTATGTTCCTCATCACGGCATTTTCCACCCTAAGAAGCCGGACAAGTTGAGAGTTGTTTTTGATTGTTCTGCGAGGTATGATGGAATCAGTTTGAATGACTGTCTTCTTCAAGGACCTGACTTGATGAACAATTTGATTGGTGTTCTTCTTAGATTTCGTCAACACCCTGTCGCTTTGATATGCGATGTTGAGAAAATGTTTCATCAGTTCCATGTGTGTGAAGCAGACAGAGATTTTCTGCGATTCTTGTGGTGGAGAAATGGAGACTTGAAAGAACAACCTCAAGAATACAGAATGAAAGTTCATCTCTTTGGAGCGTCTTCTTCCCCGGGATGTGTGAACTATGGATTGAAGTATTTGGCTGAAGGTAACAAGGATCAGTACCCTTTGGGCTTTGAGTTTGTAATGAGTAACTTCTACGTAGATGATGGTGTTACGAGTGTACCAACAACAGAGGATGCAATTCGGCTTGCTCAAGAAGCCAGAGAACTTTGTGCTATTGGTGGCCTTAGACTTCACAAATTTGTGTCCAATGATAAAGCCGTCCTAGAGAGTATACCTCCTTCGGAACGAGCTAATGATGTAAGAGACTCTGACATTTTATTTGATGATTCCCTGATAGAGAGAACATTGGGGATTCAGTGGAACGTAGAACTTGACTGCTTTAAGTTTGATACTTGTCTTAAGGAGCAGCCAGCCACTCGACGTGGAATCTTATCCACAATTGCATCATTGTATGACCCACTAGGTTTTTTTAGCTCCATTCATCCTTTGTGGAAAGAAGATACTACAAGAAGTATGCAGACAGGGTATAGGTTGGGATGACATACTGAGTGATGAGTTGCAGCCAAGGTGGGAGTTCTGGAAAAAGGATTTGGGCAACTTGAAGAAGGTGATTCTTCCCCGCACATATGCTCCTCCTGATTTTGGAAGGTTGAAGGGAGTGGAGTTGCATCATTTTTCGGATGCTAGTTCTAGCGGATATGGACAGTGCTCGTATTTGAGATTGAAAAATGAAAAGGATGACGTGCATGTTACTCTTGCAATGGCAAAATATTGTGTGTCCCCAATAAAGACAACTTCACGATGCCATATGTTCGTTGCTAATGGCTCACAAAAGCTTCCTTTAAGCACAGTTCCGCAGCAATGTAGATATGTCTCAACAAATGGCAATTATGTAGATCATGTCTCAAGAGGTCTCCGTGTAGATGAATGTATTTCAAGGCCAAGATTTTATGAGACAAGGATATTGACTTTCCTTCTAGTGAGATTTCAGAATTATTATCATGTGACTTAGGAGCTAGATGTTCTTTATCCCTTAACGATGGGGCAGTGGAGCAGGGAATTGTTGTAAATCGCCTGTGTAAGTTCTTCTATTATTTTCATAGTTAAAGGAATCGTATACATTCAACGACGAATTAATAAGAATAAATCAAGCAGTTTTTCTACAGTTGAAAGATAAAATGCAGAGTGCTTTATAGTTAAACTTCTGCAAAGACATGCATTTCATAATGAATTGAAGGTGTTAAACAAAGGTAACCAGTTATCAAACAATGAGTTTAGATCCATTTTTTTTTTTTGACTGTGATGGTGTACTTAAGGTGGGAGGACGATAAGTAACTCCTCTATCTGTAGTCTACTTAAACATTCTGTAGTGGTTTTTGGTAAGCCTTCTGTAATTGAACGTCCAGTGCAGAAGTTAGTTTTATTATTGGAAGCTTGTTAAATCTTTTTGTTTTGTTTTTGTTTTTGTTTATGTATTTTATACAAGTGTATTGCTGTGTTATTGTAACTTGAAAATCATTCATGTATTGTGATTCATGATTTGGTGGGAGTGTAAAGGATTGCTAATTGAAAATCTGTTTTGAAATCTGCATTGTATTGACCCTCTTGAAGGGAGTAGCTTTGAAGGGACTTTTATTTTGGTACAAACTTAACGCGCAACAGTGATTGCATAAAGCGCATCCCATTTCCGCTGTCGGCAGGTGTGTGCGCTTTGTGAAGGACGCAGCTTGCGCCTTGTGGCGTTCTTCTCACTCAATTGGACCTTTTGCACCTCACTGAAAAAGGGTTATAAGGTAAATGACTTTGTATTTTTATATTATTCGAATTGCAATGTAATGTTTCATATTTGGGTTATGTAGTGTTTGTTTTTGTTTTGTGTTGTAGTTCTTACGGTGTCTACTTGAATGTCAACGGATTAAACATTTTTGGAAACATCAGTCAATGAGCATGACCATCAATTCAGTGGGTTAGCAACAGTAACGTCAGCACATTGTTTAAACAAGGCAAGGCACAGAAGGGACACGGTTAGCTTAATGCTAGCGCTAGCCTGTTACATTGCAATACATAGGATTTCACTAACCACATAAACAGAGAGATGACTGCTCTGATGATGGTGAATGATGGAGAAATAATTGCCTGATGATGGGGAATGATATACAGATCCCGAGTATCACTGATGAGCAGCTCAACTTGTGTGGTAAGTAGGCCTACTTGTGTCTCTGCATTGAAACTTTATACAGAGCACATGCATCACAGTAATCAGACTAATATATCCGCGATTCAAAACGGCAGATTCAACAAACCGCATATTAAAAGCGTCTAGAGCTCCTAATTAAATATATATTTTTATCCATGTGCTAGCCATTGAGCTCTGTGAAACAGCCAATCAGAGCAGAGTTCATTAATATTCATGAAGCTTCCAAATAAGGCAAAAACAGAGCCTTTTATTCTAGGGGCAAATCCTAGGGTTGTAAATGGACCTGTAAAACCATTTCTGGAGATTGTTTGCCCTTTCCTATGCCATATACCTTCTATGTAGATATCAGAGAACAATTTTAAATATTCTCTCAATGCATTCTATGGCACCTTTAAAGGGCTCTAAATGATCCCAGCCCATGAAGAATGGTCTTGTCTAGCAAAACGATCAGTTATTTTCTAAAATAAATTGACAATTTATATAGTTTTTAACCTCAAATGCTTGTCTTGTCTAGCTCTGCATGAACTCTGTGTATTCCTGTTCAAGACAGTTAGGGTATGTCGAAAAACTCCGATCTCATTTTCTCCAACTTCAAAATCATCCTACATCGCTGCAGAAGTACCGACCCAGTGTTTACAAAGTTAACATGCAAAGAGGATCAATCGCCCTTTACAAAGAAGGTAAAACAGCAATGTAGGGTGATTTTTAAGTTGAAGATGAAAATGATATGGGATTTTTTTTGACATACCCTCACTGCCATGAACCAGAATACACAGAGTTCATGCAGAGCTCACTAGATAAGACTCTTCTTAATTCAGCAAGGATGTGTTAAATTTGTGATAGCAAAGACTTATATTGTTAGACAAGATTTTATTATTCAAATAAATGCTGTTCTTTTTAACTTTATTCATTAAAGAATCCTGAAAAAAAAAGTACAAAATATTTGTCAGCACAACATTTTCCAACATCGATAATTCTAATAATATATCAGCATATTAGAATGTTTTAAAACTGGAGTAATAGCTGATGAAAATTCAGCGTTGATCACAGGAATAAATTATATTTGAAAGTATATTAAAATAAAAAAAAACATTATTTTATATTTTAATAACATTTCACAATATATTTTTTGTATTTTCGATAAAATAAATGCAGCCTTGATGATCATAAGAAAAAACTACAAGTCTTAAAAAAACACAAGTCTTACTGATCCCAAACATTTGAACGGCAGTGTATGCAGAACCTATTGAGTACTACCTATTGTCTTTTATGTTATTTTTGTATATATGTATGTTTTTATTTAAATGAACCTTTTCACAATTGGACCACTAATACCAGCGTAAGGACACCGGATGTGTGAACATGCACTATCACACTTCATCCAGTAGATGGGGCTACAGAACAGAGCACTGTGTCCGTGGCGCACAGTTCTTCCATATTTACCTCCATAAACAAAAAATATCACCAAAACAGATTTGTTCACAAGAACGCTGTAAAATTGTAGATTTTGTTTACTCTTTTTTAAAAAATTGTTCGATTTGTATCACTGTTGTATCACTGGTTACTGCAAACATTTATGTCCAAAAGATGGAGGCTGTCTTGATGTAAAGTCAGCTAGACTTTGGTAAGTCTAGTTCATTTTTGAAATCCAGAGATCCTCCCTGAATTCAAAAAATCTGGACACTCGATGTTAGTGCATGTGTTATCATTCAGTGTTACACACAAAACAATACATGGTAGCATGCTTTAATGACTAGGTTCTGCATATAACGATGAAGGAATACTGGCATACAAAGGGTGATTTAAGGATTTATTGAAATTTGGTCCTGTGAATGAGTAATGTTACTGACGAAGACCAGACACTCCAGCGAAAGACAACAGACTCGTAAATACACAGACGATTGTTTATGGATAAACATACTGTATGCCACCCATGTACAACATTGTCCCAGAATCTGGACAAGGCAAGTAGGCGCCAGTTTACAAAAACATTTGCATCACAAATGATTCATCAGCAGTGTTAAACGTGCTGCAGCTATCCACCTTATTCCTCAACTCAGAAGTAAGTCTATGGGTAAGACTTCTGGTTCATTAGCCGTGTAGGGAAATAACGAGAAGAGTAAAAAACATGCAGTAAACGGTAAAACTGTTTGCACTACAAACCAGTGTGTTCATAATTAAGATAACACATTAAACTAATATGGTAGTACACACCAATTGGCAGTATCAAGCAGCAAAACAAGCTGTTTTGGACAGCTAAAAATAGCTTGAAGCAAATGAGAGCGGAAGCCAGACCCATAATGGCTGTGCCCGCTCTTACAGGAAAAAAAAGGTGGATTGTATTGTCTCCAAGGTTGACAGAAAAGCTTATGTGTGAAGAATAACATGGGAACTGTACATCACTACCAGTGTTTGAAAATAAACAAAAGAAGTGAATTGCTTTAGTCAAGGCTCTACACTCAATAAGAAAGAAACTTTACATTCCATGACTAAACTGTCAGTCAGTCAGAGACGCAGACTCATTAGGTGAGTAAGACCAGATAAATGAAGCAGGATAGAGTGAGTCTGGGTAACAGTGCTGCAGGACATACCTTGCATTCCAGTAAGGCTTAACATTCACAGTTATCAAGTCTCCATGAAAATGAAGGACACTGGCTGCTAAAAAAGACACATTTGGTACATCTAGATGGCTAGAAAACTCCATGATGCTAAACTAAACGCTTCTGTTTAGTTATAATAAAGGGGTTGCACTTATGTAACGATTTAGTCAGTTACCCGCAGCCATTTTGCCGATACTGGGATGTAAACAACAGCATGGATTGCACAGTTAATGTACTACTGAATACACTGTTCTGCTAATTTATGCTGTCTAAACCACAGAAAAAAATGTGTGGAAGCTGCTAAATCATGTAGAGAAGAACTTAGTAAGCAGAAAAAGGCACAATATTTTGACAAACTAAAGTTAATAGGTGGTAAAGGTATGCACGAGCAGTATTAATTAAGATATTAGCCTAATATTTCACCTACCTGACTGGAAATGATAAGAACAAACAAAAATGTTGTCAAGATTCTTGGCCTTGAAATCCTGGTTCAGTTTGGCCAACCATAAACGCCTTTTGTTCCTCAGACAGTTTTTTGGACTCTTCTCCTTGATTTGTTATAACTGTTGGCAGTCTATAGTACTCCGAATGTTCTTCCTGGTCTGACCGATTAGCACAGACCAAAACATGACAATAATTGACCATTTTCAGCAGCAATAATCAGCAAAACTTAACCAGTGAGTTTTGTTCGTTTCAGTGGCATTGTTTACGTTCAGTATGGCTGAAGAGCATCTTGTGCTTTACTGCCTGTAAAAAATAATGTCATAATAGTATAATAGTTCAAAATCTATTTTTCTTCATAATTTGTGCTTAAAAATGTTTAAATTCCTAAGAGAGTCTATTTATTTGAAGGTAATGAGAAATAAATTAAGTGAAAAAGAGATTTCATGACAGGGCAGAATGTCAGGCCTTCAGAGTTGCTGTTCAACTCAGACATTACACCTAACACACAAACCTACTTTCCCGTCCTGTATTCAGAGCCACGTACATGACTTCACTTCTGTCTGAATGCTCTGGCTGTAAACAGCATTTTAGTTCATCGAACTCTCAGAACATGTGATTTACGAGCAAACCACAGAGCTGACATCCCAAAAGGGAAGAACCACTGGAGCTCCTTGGACATATTTGCATTTCTGCATGCAACCCTAAAGTCTCATCTTAATATGTCAGCCATGGCTGTGTTGTGTGGCAAGAGAGCAAGGAAATAGTGGCAGTGTGACCACATGGTGGTTATACTTGATTTAGAGAAGGATTTAAATGTAGCATGCAAACTTACACAGCAAATACAACTTCTGCATGCATGGAAAAACAGAAAATGTAAGGCCACTCTGGATGCCTTTGATAGGATCGATAACAGACCAGCCACCAGACCAGGAAAAATACTCTGTAAGATGTCTTAGAGACATAATTTTAAAAAACTGAAACGTTTTCAACAAGGTTCACAAGGCATGTGCACTTTCCCCATCGCAAACACAGCTGCTCTCTGTAACTGAACCTGAGGCCTTTGACACATCACCAAACACACACACACACACACACACACACACACACACACACACACACACACACACACACACACACACACACACACACACACACACACACACACACACACACACACACACACACACACACACGTTGGGTTTACATGTTTTATGGGGACATTCCATAGGCATAATGGTTTTTATACTGTACAAACCGTACTTTCTATCGCCCTACACCTACCCTACACCTAAACCTAGCCCTCACAGGAGATTGTGCACACTTTTACTTCATCAAAAAAACTCATTGTGCATGATTTATAAGCCTGTTTCCTCATGGGGACCTGAGAAATGTCCCCACAAGGTCAAAATCTACTGGTATTCCTATCCTTGTGGGGACATTTGGTCCCCACAACGTGATGAATACCAGGTACACACACACACACACACACACACACACACACACACACGCACGCACGCACGCACGCACGCACGCACGCACGCACGCACGCACGCACGCACGCACACACACACACACACACACACACAATGGCTGATTTATACTCTCAATCTTCCTCACTGCTGGTAAAAAAAAACCTTCTGCACCACATACACACCTTTGAAGCTTAAAACAAGCTGCCTTCACAGGAGTCACAGGAGAATATGTCAAATAAACAGTACTAAGCAAACTTTAGCCCATTAAGCCCCTCGCAGACTCCAGGTGCACGGTCCTCTTAGATCAAGGGTTTCTGTCACCTAGTTGCAGTATTAAGTCAGATTTTCCTGTCGGCTTATAGAAGGGTGGCTGTGTCATTCCCTGCTGTGCTGACATGTTTTGTTAGCATCAAACAAAAAGTCCTTAGGATTATAAGTGTGTTTGAAAGTCCTAGTTTTTGAATGTACTTGTGCTTCAGTCTTCTTCTGTCTGTGCAAATATACATGACTAAGGATGTAATCAAATATTTGAAGGATTAAATACATTTTGCTTTTTACTTCTGTCTAAATTGTCATTAAGCAGAGATACAGAACACACAATCTACACTTTTAAAAATAAAGGTGCTTCACGATGCCATAGGAGAACCTTTTTGTTTAAATGGTTGCATAAAGAACCTTTAACATCCTTTTCACAAAAGGATCTTTGCGGCGAAAGGTTCATAAGATTATAAAAATGTAAGAAAGAGATGGTTCTTTAAAGAACATTTGACCTGATTTAACCAAAAACGGTTATTTTATGGCATTGCTGTGAAGAACCTTTTAAAGCACCTTTATTTCTAAGAGTGTAGGTCTACTAGTCTGAATTTGAAATGGTGTACATTGTGATACTACTGACTATTGTATTCAGATTCTACTGTTGTTTCCTGAAGGAACTGTTTTTCTCCATTGCCCTCAGAGCCCTCAATGGTTCAGCTTCTCAGTACTTGAGCGAGCTCTTATCATATTATAGTCCCTCATGTCCGCTGCATTCTCAAAACTCTGGCAATTTGATAATACCTAGAATATCAAAATCAGCTGCGGGCGGCAGATCATTTTCTTATTTAGTGCCTAAACTCTGGAACAATCTACCTAACACTGTTCAGGAGGCAGACACACTCTGCCAGTTTAAATCTAGATTAAAGACTCATCTCTTTAACCTGGCTCACACATAAAACACTTACACATTTCTATAATACAGGTCCAGTCTGTATCCAGATCAGATGGTCACTGCAGTCTCTCGGATCCAGTCTGTACCCGGCTCAGATGGTGGATCAGCACCTAGAGATGACCTCTACACCCCTGAATGTCAGCTAGACAAGCTCCAGAGAAAGATCATCAGTGAAGACCTTGTCACCTAGACGGCCATCGGCACAAGATCACAGGAACCTGATGAGTCCTCTGGAATCTGACATTGGAACAAACTGCTGGTTTCATCTGGCCAGAGGAGAACTGGACACCCAATTGAGCCTGGTTTCTCCCAAGGTTTTTTTCTCCATTTCTGTCACCTGTGAAGGTTTGGTTTCTTGCCGTTGTCGCCTCTGGCTTGCTTAGTTGGGGACTAAGCGATATTGCGATATTGTATAATACTTGAACTGAACTGAGCTGGATGATGACATCACTGAATTCAATGATGAACTGCCTTTAACTGAAAATTGATTGTTTACAATACTGCATTATTGACATACTGTTGTCCCGTTTAATACTGTAAAGTTGATTTGACACAACCTTTATTGTTAAGGTGATTGGCACGCGATGTCCTAAAAATGACAATGGTAGACTTAAAAAAATCATTTCAGCTGGACCTATTAATTTGCTTGTCAGTTTAGGAAGGCAAATTATTGTTTTAGTCTGACTGATATCAAATCGTGCATGTAAATGTGCTTTGTGACTAGTTTGACAGGCAATTCACAAAGATGCACATGCATTTTTGCCTTCTACTGCTCTGCTTTTGTGAATTTGCTGATGAAACTGTTGTCCTCTGTAGATCTATTTCTTAAATAAATCAAATTAGTTTCATTAACTGACTTAAGCTGAATAACACTATTGTTTTTTGTAGCGCTCCTTATAGTTGAATTGAATTAGTTTCAGAATTGATGAACCGAATCAACACTGAACCAGGGTTGGAAGTTAATGAGGGCTTGAGGCAAAATGGCAGCAAAATGCCCCATGAATTCAAGACAATAGGGCAAAAAAAAAAAAAAAAACCTGCACGATTAAACAATGTATTACGACTGTCGTGATTAAATGAAACGTAAAAATGAATTAAAACTGTTAATTTGCGGAGGTAAATTCAGATTTGCTCACTGCATCAGATTGCTTTTACGCACTGTTTTGTGCAGCGTTGAGCCTTATAGCAAATTAAATGCGTTTTTGTTGAACTTAGGAAAGCATTGGCTAATCAGTGGCACTTAGATTGGTCAGCGCTGAAAACACTGGAGCGGTTGTTGCGTGCGCACGCTTTCAAATTTCCTCATCATAAACAACAAAGTGCAGATACAATGTAAATAAAAGATCGATTTCATAGCTTTAATAATTATAACGGGGGGTTTTGCATAACTTGTGCTAAACTTGGCTAAAGTCATGGACCAACATGTTAAGCCTATAAAGCCAGAATGTGACGTGCTCAACAAAACATTTGTTTTCTATATCGATATTAATATTCATTATTAAAATATAAAGAGCAATAATCTACAATAAGGATTTTTGTCATAATATTGCATGCCAATGAGCTCCAGTTTGTATAATTTAGATACACGTAATTTTAAGTATTTGATATTGAAGACAATATAGTATGGTGGTTATAATAATATAGTGATTATAAAAATGCCTTTACAAATGTAAAAATAAATGCAAATATTGACCCTTGATGAAATTTAATTTCTGACCCTGCGGACTGGAATTATATAAAACTGTTAAAAAAGCAAAAGATCTGAATGATTGACAAGCAGTTTGATCAGTTTGGATTTTAACAGTAAGAACTTTGAAAATCTACACCTTATTTGTAAAAAATGCACCAAAATGAGAGAGAGAAAAAAAAAAAAGTAGACACATGGTAGACATGACTTACATGACTAAGTATCGGTATGAGGTCAGTCTCAGTTCTTACTGGCAGTTGGTGTCTAGTGTCTAATTTTTTATTTATTTAATCCAGGTCCTGATGGGATGGGTGTGAAGCTTATAAATGCAACTGATCCAAGAACAAATGTGACACTTTTGAATTATCAGCAGGCAGTGTTATTGCATCACACTGTACAGTTGAAAATCATTATAAAATGTGCAACCTGTGGCAATACACAAAAGATTAGCATTGTAGAGAGGCATTTCTTGCTTTACTTTATAAACCTCAACCTAACATACAATGTGCAAAACAAAACGGTTAAGAGAATTATTGCTCTGGTTAGGTTAGTACCCATCTCTTCATTAAAGAGTTGATGTATGCACACTTTATGGCATCTTATTACTGCACATGTGGTAAATAAATTGATGCAAAATGTGTAATGGCAGGGAAAGGCACACTGTTAAAAATATACACTTAATGTCTCTTTGCCTATAAAACAATGCACAGCAAATCCATCATAATGTGCAGGAGGTATGGTTAGGACTGAAAAAAATTAGGAATTATATTCAAGCAAGCAGTCCATAGCGGGTCAATGTCTATCGCTCATGGAGCTTTCTGGAAAAGGCCGGTAAGCCCTGCCTCTCCAATATTCAAGCCAATTCTCGTCTCAAAATCAGCACTTGTCCATCTGCTGCTCGTCAATAAACTTTCATTACCGAACCGCATAAAGATCGGTTCCAATCCTCAGGAACCACACGCCTTAAAAATGTTTGCATTGCAAAAGACCAAAATATTTGCTCTGTCTCTGTTGTCCACTGTAGTGCAGAGGTGCGCTGGACAGGTCCTGCCGTGTCCCCCAGTCCAAATGCAGGTTGATCAGTGCACCCCTCCGTTGCATGACTTGATACTATGCATATGGAAAACCGTCTCCATTGGGTGAGAGGGGATGGACTGCTTATAAACAGGATTAGATGCCTAGGAGGAAAACAAGGAGAGAGAGCGAGGAGTAAATAGGTCAGATGTGTTCATTGAAATGCACATGGTTAGAAGGGCAGAGCGAACAGCGTCTTTGAACCACAGCCTTGGAATGATCATCATGACTGATCTGCAATCCCAGCTGACTGATGTTTTCCAAAACGCCTCATGGTTTCAATCAAAGTCTAGTTGTTTTTGTCTTTGTGATTGCATTGAGTTGCCAGTTCAGTCTAGTTGCATTTTAAATAACATACAAACACTGCTTCATCAGTGCATTAGACTGCAGCAACACTACCGTTCAAAATAAAGAAATCAACTTTTTTTTGTCTTACAAATAAATGCTGTTCTCTTGAATGTTTATTCCAAATATCTAGAAAAAATTAGCAAAAAATGAATCAGCACAACTGGTTTTAACATTGACAATCAGAAATGTTTTTTAAATGTATTTTATTCAGCATTGATGCCATGAATTATGGAAGCTTGTTTCTGCCACTGAATAAAAAAAAAATTAAAAAAGGTAAATTGCGAATTTCTTTTCACAATTTGGAAAAAATGGAAAAAAGGCTGAGTTTATTTCTCGCAATTCAGACTTTCTCTGAATTGCAAGTTTATATCATAATTCTGAGAAAAGTCAGAATTGCGAGATGTCAACTTGCAACTTGTTAACTTGTTGACTTTTCTCAGAACTGTGATATAATTTTTTTTTAATATACTTAATTTCTCAGAACTTTTTAGTCTTTTTCCCACTCAGAATTGCACTTTATAACTTGCAATTACAAGTTTATCTTAAAATTGAGTTTTTAATCACAATTCTGAGAAAAAAGTCAAAACTACGAGATATGAATTGCGAGATACGAACTCACAGTTGCAAGAAAAAAGTACAAATTGAGTTTTATCACACAATTCTGAGAGAATTGAGAATTGTGAGTTGTCACAGTTCTGAGAAAAACAGTCAGAATTGAGTTTAATCACAATTCTGAGAAAAGTCAGATTTGTGAGTTTTTAATTACGCAGTTCTGAGAAAAAAAAAGTCAGAATTGTGAGTTAATCAATTCTGAGAAAAAAGTCAGAATTGTGAGTTTTTAAATTACGCAATTCTGAGAAAAAAAGTCAAAATTACGAGATATGAATTGCGAGATACGAACTCACAGTTGCAAGAAAAAAGTACAAATTGAGTTTTATCACACAATTCTGAGAGAATTGAGAATTGTGAGTTGTCACAGTTCTGAGAAAAAAGTCAGAATTGAGTTTAATCACAATTCTGAGAAAAGTCAGATTTGTGAGTTTTTAATTACGCAGTTCTGAAAAAAAAAGTCAGAATTGTGAGTTAATCAATTCTGAAAAAAAGTCAGAATTGAGTTTAATTACGCAATTATGAGAAAAAAGTCAGAATTGAGTTTAATTATGCAATTATGAGCAAAAATTTAGAATTGTGAGTTTTTTTAAAATGACACAATTCTGAATTGTGAGTTTTTATTACGAAATTCTGACTTCATAACTAGCAATGGCGAGTTTAAATCTCTAAATTAAAGTTAAAAAGTCAATTTTTATTCAAATTAAAAAAAATTATTCAGTGGCAGAAACAGGCTTTCATATTGAATTGATCAAAAATGACAGCAAAGATACTTATGTATCTTTCTTTAAAATTGCTATTTTAAAGAACAGTTCAGCATTTATTTTAAACTTTAACTTAATATTCAAAGAACACTGAAAAAAGTATGATATACACCAAAACTAATAAACAGCACAACTGTTTTCAACATTGATAATAATCAGAAATGTTTCTTGACCAAATCAGAATATTAGAATGATTTCTGAAGGACCATGTGACACTGAAGACTGGAGCAATGGCTGCTAAAAATGTAGCTTTGCATTACAGGAATAAATTACATTTTAATATATTGTAAAATAGAGAACATAATATTTGACAATAGTACTGGATTTACTGTATTTTTGAGAAAAGAGATGCAGCTTTGGAAAGCATAAGATACTTCTTTTAAAACAAAAACAATCTTACTGACATCAAACTTTTAAACGCTAGTATGCAGAAAAAAAACAACAACAACAATAATAATAATAATAATAATACTAGCACAACTAGATCCTTAATTAATGGAAATCATCTTAAGCAAACTTTTTGTCACAAGTAAACAAGTATTCTAACATTTCACAACATGTCACAAGTATCTGATTTACTGATTACTATAATTTCAGTCAAACTTCAGTGCAGTAGAGGGATTAAATCTCACCATCTCATATCGTGCCCGTGAACGTGCACTCTGGAAGCGCGCAAACTCGCGGCGGTCATGGATGGTGATGACCAGCTTCCAGAGGGCTAGCAGCACAATGCCCATCAACAAAATGCTGCCTACAACAGCCAGAAGCACCGTCGTGGCATTTGGGGCAACAGCACATTCTGTAAAATACAACATACATAGATGCATGACCATAATGTATATGACATTATATCCCATTAGAAACAATGTTTGTATCAGAATTGACCATAAAAATATAATTATTTTACTTTGATCATTTCTTCTCTTATAATTTGCAAAAATGACATGATCCTGAACACAGTTCTTAGTGGGATAGTTGTGAAGTGCTAAATACTGACCTGGCTCTTTAAGAGCAGTGAGGACCGACTGGCCGTTGGCATGTTCAGAGTATGTGAACTTCATCACACAGTCATTCTCTGTCTTATACACACATTGAACAGTGTTGGAATCATCCGTTCCTGAAACAGATAGAAACAAGTTGAGTAAAAAAGGAGTTTAGCTGAATAAAACAGCTGTCTAAACTCTAGCTCGGGCAATAAAATGAGCAAGACATGTCGAGCCAATAGCATAAACACTGAAAGACTGAAATTATTGTTGGACCAGGCCTTACATTCCTCAACAAGAACCCAGATTAATCAACAACGTTTAAATGTTATCATAATTAAAATCCCCAACAGACTAGGAAGTCTCTCCCTTCCTAACAGTCGTGTAACTACGGAGCCTCTTTCTCTAAAAGAGCTGGATGTTTCCGGTATGCACATGTGGAGTCCATTAAGGAAGTCAGCTGACTGAAACGGCAGAGAAACGTTGTGTAACATCAAATCCATGATGCTTTCTTTTACAATTAGGGCCGACACAGGAAGAGTTCACAAGCATCCTGAATGTTTCAATACAGCATAAGTTCAGCTTCATATTGCTCAACAATAAACATTCATGCCTGCATTCCTAGACACATGTAAAAAATTCCTCCTGCAATAAATCCTCTTATAAAAACCAAGAGAAGTTCTCATAAACTTTATTAATAGCTTTTGGACTCTAATAAAACCTTCATACTTATAAATATATAAAATAAGAAATATAACACATAAATAAAAATATCTATACACACACACACACACACACACAAATAATCAGTTTCTAAATTGCTATTCTAAATGAATTTGTGCATATTACATGTCAGTGGTTTGTATTAATAGCAGGGTTCGAGTGGAATAGCAGTAAACACAGGCTCTCGCAGTGGGACACAGAACAGCGAGTGTTGCCGAGACATCCAGACTCACATTCTCCAGATAATAACATAAACAGAGCTAGCCACGATACACCACAAACTGTGCTTCACCCTGCTGTGGGGAACACGTTCATGACCTGGAAGCACAAACTGTGGCGCTCTACCCACAGTGAGCTCCTGATAACTGCTGGGTTCAACTTTTCTCTGTGACTGAATTTAAGGATGATGTAGGTTAAAGGATTAGTTCACTTCCAGAAAAAAATTTCCTTATAATTTACTCACCCCCATTTTATCCAAGATGTTCATGTTTTTCTTTCTTCAGTCGAAAAGAAATTTGTTTTTGAGGAAAACATTCCAGGATTTTTCTTCATATAGTGGACTTCAATGGTGACCACGAGTTGAAGGTCCAAATTGCAGTTTCAGTATAGCTTCAAAGAACTCTACACGATCCCAGCAGAGGAATCTTATTTAGCAAAACGATTTGTCATTTTCTTAAAAAAAAAAAAAACAACCTTTTATACTTTTTAACCACAAATGCTCATCTTGCGCTAGCTCTGCGTCCACGAGTTCACGCATTATGTAATCATGTTGGAAAGGTCACATGTGATGTAGGTGGAAGTACCGACCCAGTGTTTACAAAATCAATGTGCAATGAAAGTCAAACACCCTTTACAAAAAAGGTAAAACTATGAAGTCAATGAAGTTTTGAAGTTGGAGGAGAAAATGTTTTTAGTTTTTCGCCTTATCCTACCTTTTTGAACTGAAGTACACAGATGAAAAACTACCCGTGCATGACTTTTCCAAGTGCAAGTAAAAGTATATAAATTCTTATTTTTTTAAGAAAATGGTTGATCGTTTGGCTTTTTTTCTTGGCTGGGATCGTGTAGAGCCCTTTGAAGCTACACTGAAACTGCACTGATCCCCATTAAAGTCCAAAATATGGAGAAAAATGTTTTCCTCAAAAGCCGAAATTTCTTTTCGACTGAAAAAAGAAAGACATGAACATCTGGGATGACATGGGGGAGAGTAAACTGTCGGGAAATTAATCCTGATGCTCAAATGTGTTTCAGTGTCAAGCATGTTGCCATATTGCACCATTTACTGAAACATTTTTTTTGTTTTTGTGGTTTACACTGCTGAGTCAATTTTTCCCCACTTACTTGCTTGGTCCCTTTGTCTGCTTTGACTATTATACTAGCGGTATGGAAATGACAAACACTTAAATGTTTAAATTCCTTCCTTATGTTCACAAGCTATAAAGAATATCCTGGTAAAGTTTTAGCATGCCATTGCTTTTTCAAATTAGTCAATTCAAGTACTATTTACTGAATAGTTAATTGACAGCAGAGCATAAACATCCAAACAAACATTTAAAAATGTTGTTCTTTGGCTTAAACAATCCACGTATGTATTTGTATCCGAGGATGAAGTGTGTTTGTGCAGGGTGATAGAGAAACATCATTCAGTGTGACAAGTGTTTTCGAGTCTGCACTCACTGAGTGTTTCCACGGTGATGATCTCATCCTTGCACATGCGCTGGCAGGTCTGGTTATCGGCCAGTCGCCCCGTGTTAAAGAGACGGCACTCGATGCATTCCCTGAGGAGAAACATCCAGAAAAGTTCAACTAGAACTATCACAATACTGAAAAGACTGACACAGTTTAATCTAAACAATAGTCATTGACGAAAGACAGACATCTCAGACTCTGCCAGTCAGCTCTGAGGAGTCTAATGGAGACCATATGTTGGTGTATGTAGTTTAAATAACATCTCAACTGACATCATCTTGTGGCATGCTACCTTATGCCACAGAAATATTTTTGACTTGTCCCTCAACAATGACAAAACAAACAGACAAACACTACAAAGGAAGTAGCATTAAAGGGCCATACTACAGAATTGGTCCAAAGTCAGAGTTGGAAACAAGTTTGTTTTTGTTTTTTTCCCTCAAATTTTTTGTGTGTACACATTGTATAATATCAGAGGTGTACATTTCTAGAAATCGTGCCGTTAATTCTCAATTTGTATTTTTTAGAAAGTTGGAAAATTTGTCCTCTCCCCGAATTTGTCATTACCAAAACACAGTAATATATTAATATTTAAAAAAATATATTAAGTATATAATTAATTTAATTATAAGGGTTTAATTGACCTATTTAGATTTAGATTTTACTTGCATCTACATTGTAAATTATTTTTTTTTTTTGCTATTTTCAAATTGTTTTTCCCCAGAGTTAAATTAATAATATTTAAAGTTTAATTTTTCCCAATTTTTCTTTGTAAAAGGCATCAAGTTGATCATACCGATTTCAAAATTAAGGATTTATTAGTTTGAATGTACATTGAACCAAACACCATTATAACATTGCAGTTGATAATTCACTTAATTCATACTTGATTTTTTGACAAAACATTCCATGTTTCGGTCGTGATAGCACATTTTTGGTAGTGAGAGTAAAGCTTTGGTGGCGACATCACATCACATTACATGATTTCAACTCATATACTTAAAAAAAAAGGCATAAATGTACAAAAAAAGTTTATTTCCCCCAAATAAAGGATTATGCGTTTTGTCACTATCGAAACAATAAAGACATGTTTCGGTAGTGACAATTCCATGGGATAACACCCCCCAAAAAAAAGATTTTAGATACTTTTGAACCTAGTTCAAAGATGCAAATCAACACATGGTGAGCTAGCACAGTTCTGAACAGTGGTACACATTGTCTCGGACAATAGACAAAAACATACACCGTTTCAGTAGAGAGAGAGAGAAAGATTTTTTTAACTTTACTTTTTAAAAGAATCAAAAGATGCCTTTAAAAACAACAACAACAATAATAATAATAATAATAATAATAATAATAATAATCATAATCATAATAATAATAATAATAATAAAAATGAATACAGTTTTTCAATATAATTTCCATAAGCTGAAATGTAGGGGTTAGGGTTCAGGACAGCCACCTCCCAATTGAAAGTACCCAATAAATGATAATTTAATATATACTAAGCTTACTAATATTTTAAAGGAACAAATAGGCTCATTCTCCAACTCCCCCCGAGTTAATAAGTTGATTTTTACCGTTTTGAAATCCATTCAGCCGTTCTCCTGTTCTGGCGATATCACTTTTAGCATAGTTTAGCATAAATCATTGAATCCTATTAGACCAATAGCATCACGTTCAAAAATGACCAACGAGTTTCGATATTTGTCCTATTTAAAACTTGACTCTTCTGTAGTTATATTGTGTACCAAGACCGGTGGAAATGCAAAGCTGCGAGTTTCTAGGCAGATAAGATTAGGAACTACACTCCCATTCCGGCGTAATAGTCAAGGAAGTTTGCTGCCGTAATAAGGCTGAAGCAGGAGCAGTAATACCACGTAGCACATGTGCAAATGCTAAACTAGCTGGGAACTCATTGATAATACTCCGCCTGCCTCGGCCATATTACGGCAGCAAACTTCCTTGACTATTACGCTGGAATGGAAGTGTAGTTCCTAATCTTATCAGCCTAGAAAATCGCATCTTTGCATTTCCACCGGTCATAGTACACGATACAGATTCCCTACAGAAGAGTCAAGTTTTAAATACAACAAATATGGAAACTCGTTGCTCATTTTTGAACGCGATGCTAAAAGGATTCAATGAACTATGCTAAGCTATGCTAAAGTGATATCACCAGAACAGGAGAACGGCTGAATGGATTTCAAATTGGTAAAAATCAACTTATTAACTCGGGGGGAGTTGGAGAATGAGCCTATTTCCAAAAAAGTGGAGTGTTCCTTTAAATAAATAAAGCAGCTTAGCAATGGAATAAGCACACTCATGATTTATTAAGGAAAAAGTGTACTTATTAATAGTACAGATAAAAATTTGCGAATACTGACATGGAAGAGAAACAAAATATTGAATTAAGTTACTTTTGTTTTCATTGCATACAAAAAGTATTCTTGTGGCTTCATAACATTAAAGTTGAAACACTGAAGTCACATAGACTATTTTAACGATGTCATTACTACCTTTTTGGGCCTTGAACGTGTCAGTTGCGTTGCTTTCTGTGCAGGGTCAAAAAGCTCTTGGATTTCATCAAAAATATCTTAAATTGTGTTCTAAAGATGAACGAAGGTCTTACGGGACCATTAGGTGAGTAATTTCTGACTGAATTTTCATTTTTGAGTGAACTATCTCTACATTAACTTTACAATATAAAACGGGAATACTTGTGAGTTAGCTTTAGTTACTTAGTTACTTTCAGCATCTTTAGACTCATACCTCTTTGTTCCACATGCATCTGGACAGGTGGGACATTTTTCGCATGTGTCCCCAAATGCCCCTGGCTCAGTGCACTGGCACCGCCCACACACACAGCTGCCTCGCCCGCTACAGATCTTGCCGTCGTCCGACACACAGGAAGCAGTCTCTGTAGAGCAATTACAGTTGTCTCCAATATAACCAGCATGGCATTTACACTCACCGCAGTGGCATTCTCCATGGCCTGGAAAAAAGGGAGAAAGAGAGATTCGGAATAAACCTTATGTAACTCGTAACACTATAACCTCTTATTTTACGTCAAATGGCTGGTATGTGCAAAAATCTTGCACTAATAAATGTGGTTAACTTACTGGCATAGACGAGAGGTATGAAAACAATGACTTCTCAGAAAAACCATAATACTGTAGTGCACACACAAATGCGACCTTGCATATAACCAACATTTACTGACATGAATGGAAACAAAAGCGTTACACATTTCTGTCATAACACAAAGATGGCTGCTGTCTACTTCTCCCACATTCTCTAAAGTCTCTCTGTCCACGACTGTGCACATTCCACTGGACTGATTACATGCAGATCCTCTCATTCCAACATCAAGGATTCTTGGCTAGCGTCTCCATCACTGAGTGCAAGCAAAAATCTTTGTGTCTTGCAGAAAATGTCCCAGTGTGTAAAAAGCACATCTAGTCACTGTATGAATGAGCCAAGTGAAAGCTGATATTTTGATGTAGTACTGTATGTGCGAAAATGTGAAGGGTCTTACAGTCAAAATGATGAACAAGGCACACTTTCATGGCAAAACAGCTGTGGACAGATTAAAAGCAGCGGTGAGCCCTTGGTGTGCCATCTGCTGCCGCTGCAGCCTCACACCAATGATTGCACAAGAACTAGAAAATGCTGGAAAAATTAAGCGCACATGCTCCAAAGTTGCAGCTTTGTGCTTGTGCAGTCCCAAGAGGTCATATTAGCTGAGAAAGAGTTCTGCTTTAAACAAGACATTGGATGCAAAACTCACTTTCACATGGTGTTTGCATATACAAGTGTCTTAGTAGTGTACGCTGTCTACTGTTCGTAGTAGGGGTGTGCAAAGCAGCCGGTATTTGTATCTGTATTTGTATTTGTTGAGGGGGGAAAAGTATTTGTATTTGTATTCGAGTAAAATTCAAAATAGGCCTAAAAATAATGAGTGACGGGAAGCTATGCTAAGGTTAACTAGCCTATAGCCTACATCTTGCTGTCTGCAAAAGACAGAGTAACTTAAACGTACCATATAAGGGGCCGTTCACATGTCGCGCCTAAAAACGCGTGGAAAACGATAGGCGCGCCGCTTTCTCCTTCTTTCCAAAGCACTCTGTAGCTTGCGCTCCTGTGGTATCTGCGTTGCTAAGCAACCATGATCTGCGCTCTCCATGAAGACGCGGAATTTTCAGCAAAGGATAAATGGATTTCCAAAACTAAAAATCGCTTGCAGTAGCTCTGCTGCTAAAAACTGTTATCCCTGTAACAGCTATGACCGGCTGTTCCTCCATCTTGGCGAAGCTTTTAATGTTTTTTGTGAAAGGAAGAAGCTGATTCGTTGGTTCTTGTCACATGACCAGCGGTGCGCTCGCGGTATTCTCAGAGCCATAGAGAAAGTTTCTCTATTGCTGCATCCCAATTCGCATACTATCCGTCCTAAATAGTATTCGAAAATAGAATTAGTATGTCCCAAATCGTAGCATGTTTAAGATTCCCGGATGGTCTACGACTTAACTTCGGAATTCGAAGTGCGGATCAATGCACACTCTAACGGCTAATATTGCCCACAACACATTGCGCGGTGAACGAGGATTTGATTAGAACTACAAACACTCATAAAAAGTGTTAAAAAACTACAAACATGGAGGATATGCGCGACCAACGGACAGGTAGAGAAAGGGGTTTGAGTGATAATTAGTGTGTAACCTGATAAAAAATGTTTTTTAAATGTTATTCGCGTTATATTTCGTGTGCAGCAACATAATGATAGGTTTGGTCATTAACGTTTAAATGCATAATTCTGCAAACACAAGAGCAGAGTTCTGGGCATGAAAGACTCGTGAAAGAACGTGCCTCTTAATTTCTCTCTAATACGGTAGGAAATTAAAAAAATAAATGTAGATAATGTTAACTGTGATGATTGACAGGGCAGTTTAAACAGTGACAGGATTCAGGTAACTAAGCAACAAAGTGTCCGTTAAAGAAGCAGTTATGACGAAGTAGTATGTCCCAAAGCTTGCCTACTATTCTGCTACATTCTCAAAAGTATGTACTTTTTCTTCACAAAAACAGAGTACATACTTTTAGGGTGTAGTATAAGTAGGCGATTTGGGATGCAGCATATGGCTCTGGGCATTCTGAAAAGTTGAGATGTTTTTATCTCGATGCGGCGCAGACGCGCCTGGAAAAAACGACCGCGTCGCTTTCATTATGAGCGTGCATACCGCACGCCTACATTTGAAATAACGAACTTGAGCGTGCAAAAGACGCTACATGTGAACGGCCCCTAATGGAATAATCTCCCGATCAAACTCCGCTTCCCGAAAGTTATAAACTGCCTCTGGAACCCAGTTAAGGTACAAAAATCTATTCAACAAAAATAGTGATGCAGTGAAGTCTTTTTTCGCTCAGCCGAGCCTTCTCTGTTGCTGTGTGGAGCAGCCTGTGTCAGTCACCTCTTTTTCCCCCCAGCCCCCCGACTCCTGAATGTCACTCACTCACTCACTCATGCGGGCATGCACTGCGGTCTCATGAGGAAATGCAGCTTTTTGATATAAAGTTTTACTTGTTCCCGAATACAATTTTTTTTTTTTTAAATATTTGTTCAAAATAAGTATTCGTAAAAAACACGCTATTTGTGCCTTTCCGAATACCGTATTCGGGTTCAGCTCCACCCCTAGTACGTAGTAGTGGTTGTACGCTGTCCACCATTTTCTCTGCGCTCAAACAGCTGTAACAACGGCAATGTCTCATAAGCAATGGAGATGTTTTGCATTTGGAAGTAAAAGTGAACATAAGAGTCTTAATTTTTTCCCAACGTCAGAGCCACTGAGGACGCAGCAGATTAGTTTTGTTTTTGATGGTAACGCACCACCGAATACACAAAAAACAGAAGAGAAGGGTGGAGTGAGCAGTAGCTCATTATCATTTAAAGAGACATGCACTGAAACACCTTGCTGTGAATGCTGTAGATATTTCATGAAGATCCTAAAGAATCATACCAACTTGTGGAAAATAGGCATCTGATGTCCTTTTAAATGTTATTATTCACCAATACATAAATATTCTGTCATTTACTCATCCTCAAGTCCTTGCATTATTGTTTTTTCTCTCTGTATAAAGTATACATCTTTGAATACCTTCATGCAGCTCTTCATACATTTCATAGTGACCCACGGGTTTCAAGCAAACACATTAAAAAAGGTAGTGAGTACAACTCCTGTACATTCTTTACTAGCAAGAGTTGTACCTTAACATGATACTTTGTTTTCTGAGGAAAAATAAAAGTATAGATGGTTGGAATATTATGGGAGTGAGTATAACACTGCTCAAAAGTTTGTGGTCAGTACAAAAAAAAAACTATTTTATTAAAAAAAAAAAGCAGTTCTTTTGACATTTCTAATCAAAGAATTGTAAAAATAATAATAATAATAATAATAATAATAATAATAATAATCAACCCACAAAAATATTAAGCACTGTTTTAACTCTTTTCAACATTGATAATAGGAAATACTTATTAAGCAGCAAATGAGCATATTAGAATGATTTCTGAAAAATGATTCTGCTGAAAATTCAGCTTTGCCATCACAGGTATAAATTACATGTATAAAATATATAAAAATGTCACAGTTTTACTATTTTACTGTATTTACAACTGTGTCAAACAAATGCAATCTTGGTGAGCTTAAAGGATAAGTTCACTTCCAGAATATAAAATGTGCGGATAATTTACTCACCCCCATGTCATCCAAAATGTTCATGTCTTTGTTACTTCAGCTGAAAAGAAATTAAGGCTTTTGAGAAAAACATTACAGGATTTTTCTCCATATAGTGGACATCAATGGGGATCAACAGGTTGAAGGTCCAAACTGCAGTTTCAATGCAGCTTCAAAGGGCTCTATCCAGCCGAGGACTGAGAGTCTTGTCTAGAGAAATAATCCTTTTCTAGGAAAAAATAAAAATGTATATACTTTTTAACCACAAATGCTTGTCTTGCACTACCTCTGCAATGTGCGTCTACGACTTCACACATTACATAATCACGTTGGAAAGGTCACACACGGTTAATTTTTCATCTGTGTACTTCATTTCAAAAGTTTATCTCATTTTCTCCTCCAACTTCAAAGTCGTCCAACATCGTTTTACCTTTTTTGTTAAAGGGTGTTTGACTTACTTTGCACGTTCCCTTTGTAAACACTGGGTCAGTACTTCTAATTCGAGCTAGTGCATGATGAGCATTTGTGGTTAAAAAGTATATAAATGTTTATTTTGTTTTAGAAAATGGCTGATCGTTTCGCTATATAAGACCTTATTCTTTGACTGGGATTGTGTAGAGCCCTTTGAAGCTGCATTAAAACTGCAATTTGGACCTTCAACCTGTTGATCCCCATTGAAATTCACTATATGGAGAAAAATCCTGCAATGTTCCCTCAGAAACCTTATTTTCATTTCGACATGAAAATCTTGGATGACATGGGAGTGAGTAAATTATCAGATATTTTTTTTCTGGAAGTGAACTAATCCTTTAAGAGACTTCTTTCAGAGCCATAAATAATCACAATAATGAGAAGTTTTGGAAGAAGTATCCCTTTAAAAATACTGTACATGCTTCTACCTGCTACTGAGAAGCAGCATGAACTAGTGTGGGAGATGCTGTTTGATGCAACCTAATCTTGTGAGAAAAGGAAGCTACATGACTCTCAGGGATGTTCAGACTTGACGTGAGAAACACGTACAGCACACACACACACACACACACACACACACACACACACACACACACACACACACACACACACACACACACACACACACACACACACACACACACACACACACACACACACACACACACACACACACACACACACACACACACACACACACACACTCCAATAAGGCCACGCCGGTGAACTCCCACACAATAAAGTTTTCACTGTGGTGCCACAGCAGAACTAATACAATCCAGGAATGTGTAACCACGGAATTCTTCTCTGACAGACACCAAATTCTCCTAAAAGATATTATATACCTTATAAAAGTAAGTGGTTCCTCATTTATAATTAAGAGAAAAAAGTATGTTCATTAAAAATCTTTCTTTCTAATAAAGACCTTTAATAAAGTAAGAGCCCAAGTCTGTTAAAGTTATGAGAGAAACATAAGGAAGACAAAGAAAATGTCTGATAGTTATATTTAACACCCCACCTTAGGGTGTAATCTGTTTGAGACACTAAGCCATACACTTCCATCACTGAACACCTTTACTGAATGAATGAACCTCTGGACGGATCTGGTATGAACAAAGACATGTTGTGGCGTGTTTTCCACACCTGTTTTCTTAATCCCTTTTAAAGGTGGGTGTGATGGTACTTTTACTCTAAACATGAAGTCTGTGGATGCTGTAGTTTCAATGTTTTTACCACAGACATTCAGAGCTAACAGTCTTTAGATTGAATGTACTGAGCTAGCACATTAAGCCATCATCTAAACACAAATAAAATTTTACAAAAGCTAGAGAATCAATGCGAACCTGTTTCCCAGCATTCCCGACTCCAGTCTTTTATTTAGGTCACTGAGTTAATGTGCTGTTGCCATGCCAGAAAGGCAGATCCATGTTTGAAAAGCCTCTGGGAATGAGCCTCAGCCCAGTCCTACCACATCCACAGTCAAACTAGACAAATTCACACGAGTGAGTCCAAAGCCACGCAAGCACTGAAATATGTCAATTACCATCGACCTAGAGTATCAGGTTTATTTAAGGGTGCAAAGTTTCACAGTCAACGCAGAGTCTGTGCTTGTAAATTGCAGTGTTTGAGTAGCCTAAACTTGAGCTCTGTTGCTGTGAAGTCTTCATGAAGGGCATAGCCAGCTTTATGTGAAGAAAATGTCCTTTTTTACTGCCTGAAATGTGACAGGTTGAGTTTAGCTTGACAAATATATTTAAAAGAAAGTATGCAGAGTTGTAATCTGTCATGGATTATAATATCCAAGTCTTGAAATCAGACTGATAACATGATCATCCATCAAACTAAAGTGAAAAGGAAAGACACAAATGCAGAAAAAAACCTGAGCTTTCCAACGGCTGAAAATGACTAGTCAAAAATATCAGCATTTTTGAGTACGTGTTTCTTGTTTTGGTAAGAAACAGCATATTACCAATGTTGTTATCGTTAATCGATACTAAGAGCTAAAAATAAAATTATTTCTATAAATAAATTTGGGTAATTTAAATAAAATTAGACAAACTTATGTGAAAATTAGTAATCCTGCCTTGTAAATGAACTGAAATATATATTTGAGTACAAATAAAATAAAGTAATATAAATAAATGAAATACAAATATAAAAAACCAAAACAAAAGCAGATAAAACTTAAACTGAAATGAAAATAAAAACAGATTTTTATAAAAAAAGCTAAATGAGAGAATTAATAAATACTATAATAGTAGATAAACTAGTCAAGAAAAACTTTAGGTTGGCTTGAGAAAGCCTAGCCTGAAAGTTTGAAGAAGCTGTCAAAACTTGACATATTAAACTTTATATAGATAGATTAGCATGCTTAGAATCTAGTTAGCATGCTTATAACATTTTTCTAGCATTTTTAACATGTTTCTAACATAACTAACATGTTACTTGCATGATTAGCCAGTTACTAACATATTGCTAGTTGCTTCTAGCATAAGCATGTTATTACCATGTTGCTAGCTTGTTTCTAACATGATTAACAAGTTAATAACATGCTGCTAGTATGTTTCTAGCATGATTATCAAGTTGCTAGCATGATTAACAACTTACTAGCATGTTTCTATGTTGATTAACATGTTACTAGTGTGTTACCAGCATGCTTAGCATATTACTAGTATTTTGCCAGCATGTTGCTATCATGACCAACAAGTTGCCAACATGTTTTTAACATGATTATCAAAGTTTTTTAACATGTTTCTAACATTATTAGCAAGTTGATAACATTTCTAACATAATTAGCAAGTTGATAGTATGTTGCTAGTATGATTACTAGTTACTAGCATGTTTATAGCATGATTCTAGCATGATTAACAAGTTATTAGCATGTCGTTAGCATGACTGACAAGTTAGCATGTTGTTAACAAGATTAACATGTTACTAGCAGGATTAGAATAGCATACATTTCTCTTATTTTTCCATCTATATTGATGCTATGCTTAACCAGTTACTAACATGTTGCTAGGCTGATTCTAGCATGAGTAACAAGTCACTAGCATGTTATTAACATGACTGACAAGTTACTAGCATGTTTCTAGCATGATTAGAAAGTTACCAGCATGTTGTTAGCTTGACTGACATGTTAATAGCATGTAACTAGCATGATTAGCAAGTTACTAGCATGTTGTCAGCATGTTGCTAACATGATTAGCAAGTTACTAACATGTTGCTAGCATGATTAACATGTTACTAGCATGATTTTTCCATCTATATTAATGCAGTACATATGTATAGCCAGTATTCAACCAGCTATACATTCCAGACCTGGAGAAACCATTTGTCAATTACTGTAGTGAACTGCTATTGGTTGACTGATATGCTGACCCTGACCTGTCCTTCCTGTTATAAAAGATCTTTTTAGCCTCTGCAGTCCCACAGGAAGTGTAGATGCTGCTGCTGAAGCAACAGGAAGGACATTCCTCTTTTTATTAAAACACTCGCACCACTCAAACACTTTAAAATAAATGTTTGATCTACTCAAGAGTATCGTCACACTCCTCTCAGTTCATAGTGAAGAGTCACTGAACTTACCGAACCATGATGCATCTGTCTGCCAACACCAGAGAGAGACAATTATATTGGAGACCATGAAAGCCCATGGGGTTAGTATGAAGTGGACATTCAATTCCTTATAAGCCACTTTAAAGAAGTGCAGAGTGGGCCATCTGAGGAGAAAGATCAATTGCATAATTTGTAAATATTTACACTAGCGTTGAAAATTTTTGGGGTAGGTAGAAGTGTAAAAGCACAGCATTTATTTGAAATTAAAATTTTCTTTGTAACCATGTAAAACTCGCCTTATTGAACCCAAACAAGTTTACTTTAGCTCAGGAAAATTCTGACTGACAGCCTACTGTGATTAATAAACGAAACAATGAGAATGGATATTCAAATGAAAAGATGCCACTAAAAATACAAAAGACAAGGTATTAAATCTGCTTTCTTCACATTTCGGATCAGAGTTATAAAACATGACATGGTCATGGCTTGTGGTTTCTGTGTCTTTTTTTGTGGTGGTAAACTTGAAATAGATCATCCTTTGAATCTAAAAAAAACACTCAGAAAGCCCTGTAATCACTTGGGTGCAGTAAGAGCACAGGGTGTGCATCCTCTGCCACATTCTACTTCCACCCAGTGAGGAACCACCAGCACAACACAGTTCTGCTCTGGGGGCATCTCACTTCCCCGTCTGGAGAGTGAGCGGTTTTCAGAAATGCTGATTAAACACGAAGCAAGTTACCAAATATCTTACCAGTCTACATTCACAAAAATGTGCCACCACAGACTCAGTGGTCATTCTTCCTTCCCTATGAAAGAAGAAACAAACATGTACAGGTGACACAGAAGAAATCCGTTTGTGTGCATGTTATTCAACTCTATGTTCAACAGAATGTTCAAGCAGACAAAGACCCAGGTTTTGTGAAGTAGCATTTAAAGACTTTTATGATCTTTCCAAGGAGTTCTAGTATATGTGTGACAAGGACCACAGAGACAACATTATCCATCCAGAGACACGGTCACAGTTGAAGCTGCCACTGGGAAACAGGCTAAAGGGAAAGCAAGGGTTTTTACAGGAGTCACCTAGTTTTCACAGACCTCTGATCAAGCACCAATCTGATAAAGTGTGTTAAACATAAACAATACAGCAATGTTTGCAAAAATTGTTGTTTCAGGCACCAAATTAGCAGTTTTTAGTCCTCTGTTCTAGACCATTAATAGAGCAAGTATACACTATCGTTTAAAAGTTCAAAAGACGTCTCTTATGTTTGCCAAGGCTGCAAAAACAGTAATACTGTAAAAAATTAAACTTAAAATAACTGTTTTTATGGACTTTATGGTTTCTATGGATTATTCCTTTTTATCTCAAAATTTTGACTTTTATACGCAGATTGGTCTACTCATTGTAAGACATAAACTCACAATTGCTAGTTATAAAATCAGATATAAACTTGTAATTCTGAATTTTTTCTCAGAATTGTGATAAATTCACAATTGCGAGTTAGAAGTCAGAATTGTGAGATAAATTTGCAATTGCGAGAAAAAGTCCAATTCTGAAGAAAAAAGACTGTTCTATGAGAAAGTCAACTGTTTTTTCTCGCAATTGACTTTTTCAAGTTTATATCATGCAATTCTGACTTTATAATTAACAATTGAAAGTTTATCACAATTTTAGTCACAAAGTCAGAACTGCAAGATGTAAATATACAATTGAAAAAAAAAAAAAGTCTGAATTGTGAGATAAAAAGTGATAAATGCAATTACCTAAATTATTTTATTATGTGGTGTAAACTGGCTTCCATAGTTTTCTATATTAACATGTAATTTATTCCTGTGACATTATAAATGTCTCTACTGTCACTTTTGAGTAGTTTAATGCATCCCTGCTGAATAAAAGTAATGATTAAAAAGACTGTTCCCAAACTTTTGAACAGTAGTGTACATATACCTGCTACTGATCATATCTGATATTGAAATAGATCAGATTTCACCACTTACAAAATGACAATACAGAATCTTAATGATCACACTTGAGAAACAAATCGAAACTGGTTTTGGTCTGAACAAAGCCATAGATTCTTTCTGTGCGTGAGTAATGGACTCTTATTGAAGCTGCCAACCAAGCTAACTGCTCCTTGCTTATTCATGTTGTTAAATTACTTCCATGCCTTATTTCCACACCAAGTGCTATTCTTTTTGGCCGACAATATGCAAATCCAAAGTGTTGTCTGACTTTACTTTGCAGGGACAGTGTGACCTCTCTCTGTTTAGCTTAAGAAGTACTCATTTATCAATAGAGAAATGTGCAATGCAAGTATGTAGGCCAAGATACGGCAAGCTGCCTCTTGTAGTCGCGTCTCTTAAGTGGTGACGAAGTCTTGGCAGTAAAAAACAGAAGGTCTATAGATGCCTGACATGTGGTGTCTGTTCCCTTTACAAGATTCCTTAGCAACCAGGGAACCTCAACGTAATCCAAAGAGCATAAAATGGTTAAGTTAAAAAAAATCGTAAAATGACTCTCACATGTTTCTTCACTTCATGAGAAGCACATCTGAACTCAACTCATACAAAGCCTTTTGAGCAGAGAAATTATATTTTAGATAATTATTGCAGTCAGAAGTTTTGTCTCATGTGACTTCAGGGTAATATCTCATGCTCCAGAAACAATAACAATTACAGAGCAGGCGTACAAGATAAATACGGTTTTCTTCTGCTACGCAGCCTTCTGACGCCTTTTAAATGAACAGGTAGGCTGAGGACAACAATGAACAAAAGTAACATCCAGAACACTATTTGGGCCTGTGGTACATCCACGAGGTTTCTGGTTAGGAACGAGCTAATGTGTTTCCCTGCCATGGTGTAAGGCTTTACACTAATTACCATTTAACGAACTACAGGATGTTTCTGCAAGGGCAAAGTGCCAAAAAACACCATGTCCAGAACTAAAAATATTTTGAAAATAAAACACATACAAATAGTTTAACTGAGAAATGCATAACAGTTCTGTAGTTGTCTAAATAAAAATGACTGACTAATCCCATGTGTCTAGTCTAGTGTTTCTCCTCACATAACCAACTATTTGGTGTTTGTGTGCAGAAGGACTGGCAGACTAATCTTTTACCCTTTCTTACCCTTTCAATGCCAAAATTGGATGCAGAAGATATCTTTCTGGAGGAAAGTAAATGCATTCAAAACTCTAAACAACGTTTGTGCCAACATAAGGGTAACAGTATTATGACTTGCTACTGTGCAAGACTATAAACAAAAGACTTTCTGAAACACTAATTTGCATGGAAAAATCATTATCTTGTTACAAGAGCTAGTACTGAAATTAGAGGTGCGTAATCTCATTGTAGGAATGTGGTCAATTAAAGACAGATCTGAAAAGCAACTAAACAAGACCAAGATGAAGAAGTCTGGGTGTGTTTTACCAGCCCTCGAGGAGACACACAGAGTGACAGCTGAGATTTGTTTTTTAGCACTTGCTGATTGCAGTGTACTGGTACACTGATGACACTGCAAGACTATCTGATGTGATGGCAAACAAAAATACCACCCAGTTTCATTCACTGAGGTCTAAAATTCTGAGGAGTCTACTACTAATTGTAATGTAATAAAATTAACATTATACTACAATACACAAACGAAAATGTTATATTTTTTTTATATTGCATTATTATACAGTCAAGCCCGAAATTATTCATACCCCTGTCAAATTCTGACTTAAAGTTACTTTTATTCAACCAGCAAGTTTTTTTGACCGAACATGACACGGGCTTCTCCCAAATGATAATGAGACGATGTACAAGAGGCATCATTGTGGAAAAAATATTTCTCAGCTTTTAATTACATTTGAACAATAAGGGGCATGTCCAAAATTATTCATACCCTTTGCAAACTGTCACAGTCTATTGGAAAATCCAAAGTTCCATACCATTCCAAATAGTCCAAGCTGTTCTAAAGCATCCTAATTATCCTGATTCATTGGGAACAGCTGTTTTAATCAACTCAACAGGTGAAAAACAGAAGCTCTCTGCTGTTGGTTTGTGGACAGTCATGGCTAAGACAATGGAGCTCACTGAGGACCTGCTGCTGAGCATTGTGGCTGCTCACAAGTCAGGAAAGGGCTGTAAGACCATATCTAAATGTTTTGAAGTTCCAGTGGTTACAGTGAAAAGTATTATTAAAAAAATACAAGACGTTCCACACTGTGAAAAATCTCAGAGGACGTGGTCAGAAGCCAAAAGTGACACCTGTGCTGGCCAGGAGGATAGTGAGAGAGGTAAAAAAAAGAATCCAAGGATCACCACCAAGGCCATCCTGATGAATCTAGGCTCTGGTGGCAACATCTTAAATCAGACAGTCCAACGGACACAGCACACCGCTGGGTTCCACGGACACAGACCACTTCTCCAGATAAGGCACACAAAAGCCCGCTTGGCCTTTGCAAATGCTCATCTGGACAGAGAAAACGACTTCTGGTCTTCTGTTTTATGGTCAGATGAAACAAAAATTTTATTATTTGGCCACAATGTAGCAGCCTTCATTTGGTGTAAAAAAGGAGAAGCCTTCAACCCTAAGAACACCATCCCCACTATCAAACATGGTGGTGGGAACGTAATGTTTTGGGGGTGTTTTTCAGCCGGTGGACCAGGGAACCAAATCACAGTAAACGGCACCATGAAAAAAAGGAGCAATACATCAAAAATCTCAACAACATCAGGCAGTCTGCAACGACCCAAAACACACAGCAAAAGTGGTGAAGAAATGGTTAGCAGACAAAAATATTAACGTTTTGCAGTGGCCCAGTCAGACTCCTGACTTAAATCCAATTGAGAAACTGTGGAGGGAGCTAAAGATCAGGGTGATGGCAAGAGACCCTCCAGCCTGAAAGAGTTGGAGCTCATCGCTAAAGATGAATGGGCAAATATACCAGAGACATGCAAAAAACTGGTCAGCAATCATAGAAAGCGTTTGATTGCTGTAATGGCCAATAAAGGCTTTTCTATTGATCACTGAGAAGGGTATGGATCATTTTGGACATGTCTCTTTTTGTTCAAATGTAAATAAAAGAGGAGTAATATTTTTTTCCACAATGATGCCTCTTGTACATCGTGTTATTATCTTTTGGGAGAAGCCTGTGTCATTTCCGGTCAAAAAAAAAAAACTTGCTGGTTGAATAAAAGTAACTTTAGTAAGCCAGAATTTGCCAGGGATATGAATAATTTCGGGCTTGACTGTATAATAACAATAATATATAAACATTAGCTGTCACTAATGGTTATATTGGTAACTGAGTAATCAGTCGATTATTCTGATGATTAATCAAGTAATTGGATGATTTTTTTTGGGTGGTAATAAAAATAAACCTAAGAAAATATACTTTAAAATGACTTAAAATACATATATTATAGCAGTGTGGTAATAATAAATTGTTCAAATAAAATATCAAAAGCAAGTAATCATATAGTTTCATTGAACAAAAAACATAATTGAAAAAAATACTGACTTAACAACTTTTAAATTCAAATGTCCACTTAATCTTCACTATTTGGCCAATTCTTTATGTTAGAAACGCTATAGCCACTGTAACTTCCTAATCAAGAACAAGTTGATATCAAATCATGAAAACTTTTTCTAATAAAAACGATCCTTGTCTGGTGTTTTCATTGCATTACAGAAACAATCCCAGTCCACACTACACAAAACGTAAATGCATGGTACTTGACCATTCATAATAAATGCTACGGTTTACACGGTTGTCTCCATTTAGGTCAGTTTATACTGAAACGCAACCCAGGAGTTTTCAAACTAAAGCTGGAACGTTTTGTGTAAGTCTACATTTTTGAGGGTTGAAATGCTGAATTAGTGTAAGGCCCTGTTTACACTAGTGTGTTTTTGTTTTAAAACAGCCTTTTAAAATGAAAACGATCCTAATCTACATTGGCATTTTCACTGCGTGAAACTATTCAGAAACTAATCTCCAATCTTCATCATGAGCATAATCTGATTTATTGTTTACACGACTGTCAAGCATAAGCCTCTGTTTTGGTCCGTTTACACTGAAAATAAATAAATTATATAAATGATAAATGTTTGTGCAGAGCAGCATTTACTGTGAACGGAGCTGCTCCAAGATGCTTGCAACTTACAGTCATAAAAATAAAGTGCACATTAAAACCACAGTGCATATATATATTTATTAAATTGGAGCCTTTGTGAATTCACAAAAGCACTATGCTTTAGTATGATTTTAAATTATTTTAATATATCGTGCAGCCTTAGAAAATGGTCTAATAATGGTTGGATTCTTGTCCGTGGAATGAGTCACTGTAGGTATTTTGCCGGTTAATCCACAAAGACGATGAGAATTTTGTATAAATCGAGTTCTCAAATTTAATCAAGGAATTGTGACAACCCTAATAGTAAATATTATATTTGTTACTATTTTTCAATATTATGTAATATTATATAATATTATCCACCTTATTTTTGCCGTAAGAGCGAGCACAGCCATTTGTAAATCTTATGAGCCTGACTTCCGGTCTCATCTGCGCAAGTAACTTAAATCACTGGTGGTCTCAGACTTACGGAATGAACTGTAAAAGCTTTGTACAGGACAAAAACACATCCTCAGGGTACGTATCAAAATACTTTCACCAGAAGCATCATGTTCGTGTCACTCAGATATGAACCACTGCATCAAATCATGCAGTGACATGCAGAAACCATCTTCATGAATCCATAAAACCTTCTGTTTGACAGCTGCCTCGACCTCTGGTCTGCCCAAAGGGCAATGCCATTTTTTTCCCATACAAGCAATTTTTATCTTATACCCTACTTTCTAATAAAATACTAGTAGCTGAGATTTGGGGTGTGGATGTACATGTAACATCCATTCAGCAGGCATAATATTTCAAAGGATGAATATGAATACCCGCAAACCACTCATTATGGGAAGCTTTTGACATTCTATTCTTTTGAAATGTTTCGTGCAAAGGCTTGGCATTTAAAAGCAGAAAAGTTGACGTGAGGCAGGAACCATGGAAGATGCTTTATTTGTTTAGCATGCTGATCCAGATCCCTGAGGCTCCTACAGGATCCACTTTCCATCCGGACTAGATTTGTTCAACTGAGCTTTTCATTTTGCTGTTGCATTTAGGGATGCTTTTCAGATACCCAACAAACTCCAGTGTTTGTTAAAATAACTTAGTTCAACTCAATAGACTCACCTGCTTGCAAACTGAAAACACCATTATCATAACTATTATCCAAATGGTTTTTGCATTTTCATCAACAATGTTACCCATGAAAGATACTCAAGATCTCCATGTAAATGCATCTTTCTGCCTTCATGTATTTCACACAGCTATTCTGTCAGCAAAACCCACTCTTATCGCAAATCGTTGATCTAGGGAGTGAGCAATGAATCCTATTCCAAAGTCCCATTTTGCTTCTGTTGTTCAACACGTGACCACACTGCTCTCATAAATTGTCCCACCAGGCACAACGTGACAGGCGCTCCACACCACAAGCGAAAACAGATATGAAGGGTTTATATCCAATCATCCAATGCACGCCAGACCTTTCTCCAGACCATTTTTTGATGCTGGTAAAGTGGTACAGGCTTTGTCTGTTTGTTTGCTTCTGAGGTCATTGTGTTGCCAGGTGCTGATGTCATTTACTGGGGTAAACGAGGATGCAGGGGTGTGGAAAACAAAGATGTCAGTGGTCTGTGTACAGTTACAGAGAGGAGTTTGTTGAATGTTCGCCAAACATTAAATGGAACCACATTACATTCAAATGACAGCATATGTTTGGTATTCAACATACATCATCTCATCTGCTCATGTGCTCAATGCTAACATAAACTAACAGCTGAAAGTATCTGACACACAGCTCCTAAACAACCAGTTGTATAACATATTTCTTTGGTAGACTGCAAATATGCAAATATGCCCACAACAACAAACATCACTTCTGAGATGTTATTACAAGTTGGTGACAACAGTTTAAAAGCCCTTGTATGATTGTATACTGCACTGGGTTAATGGCATAACATTTGATTGCTTGTTTGTACACACTACCATTGAAATGTTTGGGGTCAGTAAGATTTCATTTTAATTTTTAAGTCTGTTATGCTCATTTAAGTTGCATTTGTTTTAATACAGTGAAACAGTAATATTGTGAAATGTCATAACTAAAATAACTTTTCTTTTTGAACATATTTTAAATTGCATCATTACTCTAGTCTTCAGTGTCACATGATCATTCAGAAACCATTGTAATATTGCTGATTTGATGTGCAAGAAACATTTTTTTCTTATCATCAATGTTGAAAACAGTTGTGCTGCTTAATTTTTTGTGGAAACAATACTTTTTTCTGGGTTCTTTAAAGAAAATAAAATTCATAAGAAAAGCATTTGAAATGGAAATCCGTTGTCCTTGCTGCTACTTTTTGACCAATTTAATGCATAATTTCTGAATAAATACACTACAAGTCAAAAGTTTTTGTAAAGTAAGATCTTTAATGTTTTTCTTTTCTTATTTTCTTTTATTATTATGTTGATAACAGCTGAGTTTTTTCAGTTTTTTTTTTTAATAATAGAAAGTTCAGAAATATTTTGTAACATTATAAAGGTCTTTATCATTACTTTTGATCAATTTTAAAGTATCCTTGCTAAATAAAAGTATTCAAGTTCTTTCCCAAAAGATTATACTGACTCCAAGCTTTTGAATGGTATAGTGTATAATGTTACAAAAGCTTTTTATCTAAAAAGTGATTTATGCTGATCTTTGGATTTTTCTATTAATCAAATAATCTTTAAAAAAGTACTCAACTGTTTTAAATATTGATGATGATAATAATATTAATAATAATAATAATAATGTTTCTTGAACAGCAAATCAGCATATTAGAATGATTTCTGAAGGATCAAGTGACACTGAAGAGTAATGATGCTGGAAATTTAGCTTTTAACACAGGAATGAATTACCTTTTAAATACATTCAAATAGAAAAGTTTTTAAAACACGTTTTAAAATAGTTTTACTATTTCAAAATTTAATTCTTTTTGCTACTGTGTTTACTTTGGTGAGCAGAAGACACATTAAAAATCTTACTGTTCAAAAAGGTTTGACTTGTGTATATTAATAAAAAAAGAACTGTAAAAAATTTAAATGGTATCTTTTGAAACAGTACTGTAAAAATGCTCAAGCTATAATTGTGTTACCACTATAATCAGTCAGATAAATAATGTAAAATCATGACACAGATTAAAAAAAGTTAAGAATTTGTTTCCACACTCGATTCTCATTACTTGGAATTTTCTAGAGCCACAAAGCTTACAACAAACTCCAACAGGTTCACATTTACAATGTCAATTGACTAGGTCTACACAAACCTCAACAACAATGTTGAAGATTTTAAGAACGAAAAAGGAGTAGATTTATATGTCTGTGGAACTAAGTCACTATTTCTGGCTCTCTGTGGTTATTAAGCAATTTAAATCAGCAGCAGATGTATTGAACAACACTGGTTTACAATGGGCTCCATCAAAAGCAGCTCAATAGCTTTAACATACTGTCATTCTCATACTTCCAGACAAAAAGCTATTGTGCAGAGATTCAAAACATATGACATTAATAAGGCTTAATAGGGTAAACCTTTGACTGACATGAGGCATGTGAACTTAAAAGTAAAAAAAACTGCAGTAACAGCAGTCATGCTAAATCCTTTCAATCATAAAAATCCAGATTAAAAAATCCTTCAGGCTCAACTGCAACAAAGGTCACACAGAAGTCTTATCTGTACAGTGCTGCCCTTCTGTGGGAGCCCTTCAGACTGCTATCAGCATGACAGCAAGGCCACGCTGATCACATCCCACACAACACAAACATTAAAATCATAGATTCAGAGAGAAGCACATATCTTATGTGCTGCTTATAAAATTTCTCATTAAATTGGAAAACTGAATTCTGGTTGGTTGATCGCACCAGTCTGATGACTATGAAACTGTATAACTGATCTGAAGTAGTGGTGCATTAAGAATCACTTTTTGTTGGAGCTCTGATATACAGTATGTATATATACAAAAAAGTTGCTACTATATTCCATAATAGGACTTTGATCCTATTCAGGACGCTTTGATCCAAAGGTTCAGGATGACCTCAGCGTCTTATTTTGCTACTGTTATTGAAAATGCTGTTTTAAGTAACAGCAGGGTGTGGAGTGTGATACACAAATACGAGTACAGCTGAGAAAACCATTTCAATGGCACTTCCATTAAACAGAGAGGCTAAAGAAACACCAAGCTTTGTTTACTCCAGGTGTATCAACAAGAGACTATGCTTAAAAGAACAGTAATAAGAGTGCTGTGCTTATGGTCATTTTAAAGTCATGTTTACATTTTAATGGCGTTAAAAGCTTCTTTAAAGTCACCGTGAAAAATAACCACCTATATATGGAATGCGGCTACACCATCTACTCAAACACAGCTTATCCTTGCACGCTTGCGTATTATTGAGAAGTCGTCAGCCAGCCAGCCTTCAACAGTCATAACACGCTCACCAAACCCAGTGACCCAGTAATAAAGCAACAGAGGAGGAAGCTCCGTCCCCGTCAGGGTTGTTTAACTTATTCAGCACATCTTCCTTCTGACCCTTCAACCAGGTCATGTTTATTCACCTCGCTTTATCAGCCATCAACGCTGCAAAGCAAACAAGCCTATTTCTTCACAAACATACAAAAGGTTTCAACTCTCATTTAAGATTAAGATAAACATTTATAGATTGATTTTTCTTCTTGAGTGGTAAAAAAAAAAAAGAAGAAAATGAGGAGTTTACATGTTACATGGAAAAAAAGACTAAAAATAAAATGTGCTGGTGTCAGCACTACACTCTAATAACACTCTCCTGCCACTGGTACTGAAAACAACCTAGGGTTTTTATAGTATAATGCATTAAGAGCTGAATTTAAAGATCAGGGTAAATTATTTAGTTATTTTGTCTTCTGGTAAACATGTAAGTATCTTCTGTAGCTGCTAAAGGGCAGTACTAATTGGAAAAATATAATATAATATTATATATTATATATATATAAAATGTATGCATCTTCATTCTGTTCAAAAGTTTACACCCCTGGCTCTTAATGCATTGTTTTTCCTTCTGGAGCATCAGTGAGCGTTTAAACCTTCAGTAATAGTTGCATATGAGTCGCTCAGCTGTCCTCAGTGTGAAAATGGATTTCAAAACCATACAGTCATTGTTGGAAAGGGTTCAAATACACAGAAATGCTCTGGAAAATCAAAGAATTTGTGGGACCTGAAGGACTTTTCTGAAGAACATCGGGCGGTTTGACTGTTCAAGACAAATAAGGGACTCATGAACAACTATCACTGAGAAAAAAAAAAAAAAAAAAAAAAAAACCCCGCTGTGGATCATTCAGGTAACAACACAGTGTTAAGTATTTAAGTATGTAAACTTTTGAAAAGGGTCATTTTTTTATAAATTCAACTGTTATTTTCTCTTGTGAACTATATGTAAACATTTTATGTAAAATATCTTATTCAAGTCATTACTAAATAAAAAAACAACATGCATTTTGTATAATCCCAGATTCTGCAAGGTGTAAGGTATGCAAACGTTTGACTATGCATATTACTGTATACATTACACAAGGGAAAAAATAAAATAATAAATTGTAAAAAAAAAATTAAAAACATGGAACAGGGATTGCCAAACCTATTTGAAAGCCGAACCTCTTTGACATGAAATCTCAGGGGGTAGGCTACTTTAAGAAAATATTTAAAGTTATTTTTTAATATTAGCATAAAATTTAAAAAAAAAATAATAATAATATTTAAATGTGATTACGAAAAACAAAGACAAAAATATTATTATTGTAATAAAACAACTGAAATTTTTTTTTGATCAATATTTGATCATTTAGAACATGTTCATTTTACATTACAAAATGCAGTGCCGCATTTCACTCTGAAATCAGACTAAACAGCCTTTCAGACTAAATTCCAGCAATTTAGATGAATTTCTACTCCATCCTAAACACCTTGCAACTTACAAACTGTTAAACAAGCTGCTCTCACCAGAGCATGGCCAAATCAAAATGCCACAAGGCATGTTTATGAGGCATTTAACAAGTGAACGAAACCTACAGAGAACTCTCATCAACGTTTGCCTTTTCCCACAGCCATTATTAGCGAGTTTACAAGAATTGTCCCTGTTAATTCACCATGGCAAAGTGGTGTGAAAAAGCATAATCACCCACATTCATTAAGGACTCATTACTGCGAACGAGAAGAGTTTTCCATGGCTGAGATAGCAGGAACGGGACATATTCTTGATTCTACCGATGGCATTATTGCTGAAGAGGCTCAACAAATGCCCATTTTGTGCTGGGCTGGCAGTTTCTGCTGACTAAAGAAAAACACAGAGCTTTATTACTGATAGACCAACTATTGTGTGCATGGATAAACAAATGCAGCCTGCTACAAAGCTCTCACTGTGGCATGGCAGAGATGCGTCCTGTGGAGATGGGGAGATGGGGTGCCAGCCAACTGCTCTTTGGCAAGAACTGATCAAATGCATCCTAAAGAGGCCCATGGCAACCAAATAAGCCAAATCGTTTGCGACAATGCTGAAAAACTAGGACATGTACCATAAACTTTCACATTAAGTATTAACATTCAATTCACTTTGCAAAGTGCAGGTAAAAATGTATTGTGGAACTAAAATGCAAAGCTTTTCTCTTTGAAATGCATTGTGGTCAAACCAAATAACAAATAAATTCTTTCATCTCACCTGAGCACAGTATACCCTTGTGTCGGGCACAGGAGAAGTCGTCACACTCGCAGAAGGTGCCGTAGATTTTGCCGAATTCGGACTCGTAGCACAGGCACTGGTTACAGCTGCATTCTCCGCGGCCGCTGCACACCTGCTTTCCCTCAGCCTCACGGCAGGCACTGAGGTGCTGGTGGTCGACCTCACCCTCCTCGCACTCGCAGCGGGCTCCTAGGTAGCCGGGCTCACAGCGACACATCCCGCAGCTGTACGTGCCGGCGGAGTTGCATCGGCTGCTGTTGGTCTTGGTGTAATATGTGCAGCTGCAATCACAGCGGTAGTCCACAGAGACCTCCAGACGGTCTTTAAAACCAACAGGCCTGATGGTGAAACTCTTCTTGGTGCCTTTTGGAGGACATCCTCGAGCATCTACGGTTACGTTGAAGGAGACCTGCGAGAAAAACAGACAACTAATTGTATTGTATGTAAGACTAAATAAACAAACAAACTGTATCCCAATTCAAAGACTGCATTCCAAGGCCGAATGAGTCACAGCGGAACTTAGAAGGCTCCTTCAAATGTGGCCTTCAAATGCGTCATTTGTTTCCTGTACCATGACGGATACAAGGAATGGAACTAAAAAACAAACAAACAAACAAAAAAAAACATCTTAAAGGGGTTCAAATGTTGACCTATATCTTACTAGGATGCAATTTTATAGATGTACACTACCAGTCAAAAGTTTGGACACACTTCCCCACTAAAGAGAATGGGGAAGTGTGTCCAAACTTTTGACTGGAAAGACTTGTAAGACCTTCATTTATCTTTAGAACACAAATTAAGATATTTTTTGATGAAATCCGAGAGCTTTCTGCATAGAGAGCGATGCAATTAACACGTTCAAAGCCGAGAAAAATTCCACATAGACTATTTTAACAATGTCCCTTACTTCCTTTCTGGGCCTTGAACTTGTCTATACAGGGTCAGAAAGCGTTCAGAATTCATCAAACATATTTTCATTTGAGTTCTGAAGATGAACAAAGGCCTTATGGATTTGCAACCACATGAGGGTGAGTAATCAACAGAATTTTCCTTTTTTGGGTGAACTATCCCTTTAAATGGACCATGGTGAACATGTGTGACAGTTGTGAACTCTTGTGAGAAGTTTGTTTTCATACAGTTGAATATCACAATCAAAATAGTCCACTTCACTGTAGGCAAGACTGTCTTCTTTAAAAATGCCTGATTTGACCCGAAAGAAAAAAAAAGAAAACAGCTATTGAGTGCTTGAGGGATGACCCTGGTTGACAAAAAGCTAATACGACTTTCCATTGGCTTTTGGACTAATGCTGAAAATTCAGAAAAATTCTGAAAGTTCATTTTTAAATTAGTTTGCCAAAGCATGGGTATAAACACAACAAGGTTATAAAAGACTTTTTAGTTGAGCTTTCGTAATTGTTGTGATGTCTAATCTCCTCAACAGACTTGGTAGTCCTATTTAGCCACCTAAATACATCACAAGTGGTGTATTATTGATGTATTTCATGAAAACATCTTGAGCTTCTTTTATCAATATCTTGAGCTACATTTTCGCCGCTAGAGGGCACATATTCAAAACAAACAAAGAAACAAAGGTAGTAGTTTAATGACACCGTGATGGAGTATGGAATCATGGAAGTTGTTGTCTTCACAGCCGATGCAATCCATCAGAACTGACACATTTCGGGACAACCGAACCAAAGGTTCAAAAATGGATGAAAGGAAGGGCAATTTTATCCCCGGTGGCATGTGTGACAAACCGAGGCTTCACTAACTGATGTAGATCATACTTGTCAGATTAATCACAGAGCTTCAGACCAGAGGAAAGACAGACTCCACCCTGATGATGACCACCCAGAGGAAGGAAGTTTAAACATTAGAGGTTTCATCTAGGCCTTTCTAGCCCAGACTTGATCAACATCAATCAATTCATGGTAAGATGGTGAGATAAAGCTTGAAACTCAGTTTTAAGATTAAGCATTTCACTTGAGATGTGGTTTGAGTTTCTTACAACTGGATTTATGCAAGTGCAAAAAGAGCCTTTATCACTTTATCAGTTCTTTTCCCAGAAGTGAGCAAACTTGATGTGTGGATCCTCAGGGGCAGAAAATCCGACACCTTCAAAAACATGTAGCCTGGCTGGCCTTTGATTCAGAACCGCCCAGGGGAGCGGACAAGCCCAACACGCTGTGTCTGAACACTTTGAAGTAGTGTTTCACATCAGTGAGCCCTCCAGACCCGAGAGTTTGAAGCTGAGAGCTAAAGACTGGGCCACAGAGGGTCATACTGATGGAGGGAGACTAGAGGCTCACATGTCGTCTTAATCACAGTGAAAGGCGAAGGCTGTCAGAGAAGGTATTTGAATAGAAAATAGGTACTTTGATAGCACTGGTTGCTTTACAGCCAAGTAACAGCCTAAAGAAAACACACATTAAGTGTAAAAATAGAAATGATGAAGAAGAGACTTGACACAAATGGGAGGCAAGCAAGTCAAATATTCAAAATGTCTATTTCTGTGTACTTTTACTGTTACTCATGTGGAAAAGGTTCTTGTGCTGGCATGCCAACTGTTAATCAAATCATGAATAACTGGTAACATTTTGGATCTGTCCAACAATCTCAATTCACTTATGAACAGAGCTTTATTTGTTTGTTGGTTTCCATTTTGCTCATTCTAATATGCCAATTTGATGCTTTGGAAACATCTCTCATCTCTCAGCATTTTGAAAACGGTTGTGCTACTAATTTTTTTTGTGGAACCCAGGATATTTTTTAGGATTTTTTGATGAACAAGAAGTTAAACAAGAATATCATTTAGTTTAGACAAAAAATTTTAACATTCTGAAATGTCTTTGTAGTGTGGAACAGTAATGCAGTGAAAAACCAACAATATCATAAAATTACATTAAACACACCCTTCTTTCACTAAATATTTTCCAACATTAGCATGCTTCCAGCAAAAAATAATGCTGAAAAACAACAAAAAAAGAGGGAAAGTGAGGGGTCACAGACAGACAAATGCGCAGCAAGATGTTTTTCCTCAATGAGGCAATGAGCTACAGAATTGGATTAAGAAAACATGTGAGTCATGAGTACATGGCATTAGAAAACTCCATGAAGTCGGTGCGGTTGGGTAGAGGAAGAGGTGGAGTGGACATTATATAAAGATGAGCCATCACTGGATATAACTTTATACTGCATTTTAACAAAAACAAACAAATTCTAAAGTTGGAAAAACACTGCTACCATTTTATGATTCAAGACTGATCTGTGTCTTTGCGGAATTTGTTTGTGAGAGACCTAAAGCCTTTAGTGGAGCAGAAAACTAAAGCATTAAAGGAGAAGTTCACTTTCAGAATGAAAACTTCCGGATAATTTACTCACCCCTAAGTCATCCAAAATGTTCATGTCTTTCTTTATTCAGTCGAAAAGAAAACATTCCAGGATTTTTCGCCATATAGTGGACTTCAATGGTGGCCAACAAGTTGAAGGACCAAATTGCAGTTTCAATGCAGCTTCAAATGGCTCTACACGATTCCAGTTAAGGAATAAGGGTCTTATCTAGCAAAACGATCGTTTTCTAAGAAAAATACATATTTAAATACTTTTTAACCACAAATGCTGCACTGAAACTGCAGTTTTTACCTTCAACCCATTGGCCACCATTGAAGTCCACTATATGGCGAAAAATCCTGGAACGTTTTACTCAAAAACCTTAATTTCTTTTTGACTGTAGAAAGAAAGACATGAACATCTAAATCATTCTGGAAGTAAATGTCTCCATCAGAATGGGAGGTTGTTGGTTTCATTGTCCGTTTCTATGTCTTGGCACGCGGTAAGAACTTTTCCCTCAATAAACTCCTACTAACTAGTTAGTAAGGTAGTTGTTAAGTTTAGGTACTGAGTTACGTTAAGGGATCGAGAATATGGTCATGCAGAATAAGGCATTAATATGTGCCTAATAAGTATTAGTAAACAGCCAATATGCTAGTAATATGCATGCTAATAAGAAACTAGTTAACAGGGAGAATTGGACCTTAAAAAAAAAGTGTTACCAAAATAACACATTGGCACCCTAAACACCCTTTTGGGGTTTATTTTTGTGATACCTGGTTGGATGGTAATAATTCCAGTTTTTAAAACACTTTATATAGTAATAGGTAAGAATGACATGAAATGTATAACAAAAATAGGACCTTTTACTACTAACAACTAATACTATTCAAACACATATAATATCAGTAAATTTGTACTTGTGCTTCTGACTGTACATTGCCCATTCCATAGTGTTTTTGCATTTGCCCAACAGTAAGCAAAGCTTTCTAAATCCATGGTAAACAAAGTCTATCCAAAAGTAAACTGATGTTTCCTGGGACACCAGCCAGCTTAATATAGGATTAGATGAATGTGTTATGTATGGGACATTTTAGTAGTCTCTAGGGGCTTGAATCTACTTCTGTGAAAGGAATCTAAGCTTAACTTTAGAATCCGGGCTACCGCCTCTGTATCTAAGGCCTGTGTTTTTCCACAGCTCCTCACCCAGAAAGAGCCCTGCGCCATTGTGCGAGGCTATTGAAATGCAGCAGCCGACTCCTCGGAGGGTTCGGCGGAGGACCGTGAGTGACACATGGGATTCTGTTTGGGTTGCGCTCCCCTTTCAAAAGGCATGATTGGCACTTGTGCACAGTGTGACAAATTTCCCTCGTGGATGAGACAAAAAGGCCCTAGGACTATTGGTGCGGCCAGAGAAAATTGGGGGTATTCAGCTCTACCCCTGCACTTTCCCTCACGATCCTTCTCAATATTCAATTAAGCAGAATGGGAATGGTACAGGCAAGAGTGGAGAACTCTGCTTGAATCCAAGGGTCAGATCACTGCATGGTGACATGTACCAAGTAGTCCTATAGACGTTTTACAATGTTAGTCTAATTAGGAATGTATAGGAGATCCAACAACTACATTCCACACCATGTGAACACTGTAAAGCTAAAGCATTCTTACAAAGTAACCATTAAAAGAGACATATCATGAAAATCTGATTTTTCCACGATTAAGTGCTATAAACAGGTCTCTGCTGCATCTACCAACACAGAAAACATGAAAACAGAAAAACTCCGTAACTTTGTTATGGTAAGCCTTTCTTTTCAAGCATGTGAAAAAACGAGCCGCTCATATTTCCCTCCCCCTGTGACATAGAAAGGGGATCTTAATATTACCACCCCTTAATCTGCACATTTCCACCCACGGTGCCGCCATTTCATTTTTGCAAGCGACAACAGTGTTCTAATGCCATGGCAAAAGTTTAAGCAAAGCAGGCTAGCTGTTCTGTCACTGGCTGCACAGATGAGCACAGAACACTATTTATAATACTAATATTAATATGTGATTTCTTTCCCAGCTGTTTACCTTCACAGACATAACCAACTGTTTTTGTAACTAATTTGTGTTTTTAACATAAACTTGTGTGTATTTGACAGTTTAAGCACAAGAAGACATGAAAGAGAACTTAGTTTAATGCTCACATGTGTGTGACAGCCGTTTTTCTGTGTGCGCTCAGAAAACCGTATATCAGAAGTTTAAACTAATATGGTTTAAAACGCATGATTTCAGCTCGATAAAAAATGATAATCAAAATGAAACTTCACAGACACATTCTGGGGACATCTTATATTATATATTGGAAAAAGGGGCATAATAGGTCTTCTTTAAATATACAAGCACTATTAGATACAACTTCTGTGCTTGGTGCTATGAATCTGTGATCTGCAAGTTATAATACAATAATATTTAGTACCCAAAATCCTTTGAGAGGGCTCTCGTAACTATTTTACACCAAACAGAGTGTAAGTCTGTTGTGGCTGTCAGCATAATGACGTGAGAGTGCAGACCATAGCATATTATTTAAATCTTACATGCTATCATTGAGCAAACAACACTTTATCTAACACAAGAAGAATACTTTTAACACAGGAAGTGTCTGGCAGTATTTGAGCCATGTTGCTTGTACGTGCTAAAACAGGTATCTGTAAATGTGCACAGAGAGCCTTTCAAATCACTGTATTTGGTTTTCAAGGGTATATCAGGCTCAAATACTAGATCTTAAATGAATATGACCAAATGTATAATTTCTCTTATGCAAATCACCAAAAATGCTACATCTCACTTTCTTTCCATTTACTCTATTTTGCTGCATTTCCCTGTCACTCTCTTTCACTTCCTCAAGGATAGTGAAAGAAAATCTGTTTTCACTTCCAGGACATTATGTGCAGGTCAACAAGGACAAACGCAAAAAACGGGTTTGAACTGTGTGCAAATGTGATCTGAAAATTTTGAAAGACTGAGGTCAAAAGCTTTGTCACTTACTCCACATACTCATTAAGACTGTGACTGCCACCAGTGCCCTTTTAGTAGTATAAGGCAACAGGATACAGCACCCTGTGCTTAATCCAAGAGGTATAAATAAGATCTGAACTCCTTGCCATAGACTTCACGTGAAACACTCAGGTTGCAGACAGAAGGACAGGATCAACTGTGATTTAACAGTTACGCCCGTTTCACACCGCAAGCGTGAGCAGAGCGTCAGCAGCGCGTATTTTTTTCGGCACCCATGTTAACAAATGAGTGCATTCACACCGGTAGCAGGAGCAGCGCGTGAGCGTCAAGCAGGAGCGTCGCGTGAGCAGCGCTGAAGCGATGGTTTCGGCGCCGAGTCTATTTTTGCTGCGCTGCTCACGCTCAAATAAAGGGACAGTACACTTTTGATGGTCAAAATAAATATGACTTCACACAAAAGTTTTATAAAATGCATGGAACAAGCTTAAAATGCACATATGTGACCCTGGACCACAAAACCAGTCATAAGGTTAAATTTTACAAAACTGAGATGTATACATCACATGAAAGCTCAATATATAAGCTTTCTATTGATATATGGTTTGTTAGGATAGGACAATATTTGGCCGAGATACATCTATTTGAAAATCTGGAATCTGAGGATGCAAAAAAATCAAAATACTGAGAAAATCACCTTTAAAGTTGTCCAAATTAAGTTCTTAACAATGCATATTACTAATCAAAAATTACATTTTGATATATTTGTAGTAGGAATTTTACAAAAAATCTTCATGGAACATGATCTTTACTTAATTTCCTAATGATTTTTGGCATAAAAGAAAAATCAATAATTTTGACCCATACCATGTATTTTTGGCTATTGCTACAAATATACCCCAGCGACTTAAGACTGGTTTTGTGGTCCAGGGTCACATATAATACGCATGTCTAGTGAATTTAACAAGAATCGTAATCAAAAGGAAAAAAATCCAAAATATGTAGGCCTAGGCTACAGAAGATATAAATGTGTTTTAATTATTCAGTTTGGGTGCAAGCATGGTGTATTTAAGCATGGTGTATTTAAAAAAAAAAAAGCAGCCAGAAAATTACTAAATGTTTTACGGCAGATTTTTTTTTTTTCATCGAGAAAAAGCTGCTTTGATTGAGTCTTGGATTGTATAAAGCACTATATAAATAAAGGTAAAATACAATAATAAAATATAATAATAATAATAATAATAATAATAATAATAAATGAAAAATGTAAAAAAAAAAAAAAATACACATGTAGGCTCTAGCGCTACCCATATTTTACCTCATTCATGTGCAGCTTTATGATTAGGGGAGCACAACGTAACACTTCTTGCATTTCTCAGTTTGTGTAAATGTTGTTTGTCTAGTACAAATATGTCGCTTTGTTTCATAATTACAGTGCATACGTATTTTTTGTTATTTACCTCAAAAGAAGGGAAGTGAAGTGTGACAACATGCCAAGCTGGTGGGATACAATGTAACACGTGAGGAGCACGTTGTAACATCACCAAATGACAGCTTAAAATGTTATCTGATCGAATGAAAAAAATATACATGACAAACTTAAATATTTGGTCAATAAAATAAAATTATTAACTTTCTCAAATAAAATAATGGCATTAATAATAAAAAAATCTATTTTTGAGTTTGACAATGAACACATCGAAACCATGCGTGTTACGACCCTAATTGCAACACACAGCTGTACAGTATAGTTCAAAATAATGTGCGCAAATAGATGAAACATTCAGAAAAACACTTCACACACAGTTCTCATAGAACACAAGACATATAAACAAGCCAAAATGCTTTGTTTGTGCCCCGCGCTCCCCTGTATGCTTTATGATCCCACCAATAATTATTGGGTTGAAGCTGCGCCTGCAGTTTCATTATTAATTTCATATTTACCTGTAATCAGTTTCATAGAAAAAAGCTGATTACTAATGCTTTGGAGCAGCTGCATGCATGCTCTACAAACGCTTCCAGTGTGAATACTCTTGCGAGTCTGCAGCTGCAGTAACGCTGTAGTTACGCTGACGTGCAGCTCACGCTCTGCTCAAGCTTGCGGTGTGAAACGGGCCTTAGTGTAAAAGGCACAAGCAATATTTGTTAATGTATTTAAAGCACTAACCGTGTCACCAATTTTGAGGTCAGCACACTTGCGGAGGCCAGTCAGGGCCCGGCCATCTTGGCAGGTGGCGGAGAAGGCCAGACTGAGATCTTCAGGATGGTCCCATACGCTCAGTTCCACTTTTGACCTGATGTTCTACATAAAAATAAAAATAAAAACAAAATCATGCACAAACTATTTCAAAGGTAACTGAAAAAGTTACATACTTGGTTTAGCATCAAAAAGTAAAACCACAAACATTCCATCACACTCCTGGACAGCATACTACCAATGAAAACAACACCAAAATAGATCATATCCGTGACAGTAACCACTGCCTTTGGTATTTTGTTATATTTTGGTGTAAACTGACTGTCAGGATAGATAAGAAACTGGGTCAACAAAATAACCCTGGCTTGATATTTGGTCAGTGTTTGTCACCAGTTATAAACTAATTACTGAATTTTTCTACATATCAACAAAGCTGTCTTGTGATATTGTTTCCCATGAAGCTTAATTGCATTCGCAAGACCAAGACAGATGTCTAGTCAATTTACTCCACTGTACAAAAGTTTGGGGTCAAAGACTATTAATGAAGCAAGTTCATAAGAACAGAATTTATATATATATATATATATATATATATATATATATAAATAAATAAAATGTCCTTATAAATGTCTTTACTGTAATTTTTGGTCAATTTAATATGTCCTTGCTGAATAAAAGTATTCAATTCCTTAAAAAAAAAATTATAATACGCTACTATTAAACAGCTTAAAATATTTTATGTAGTTTGTATTATTCATGTGAACATAAGGAACAGTTCACCCAAAAATTAAAATTACCCCATGATTTACTCACCCTCAAGCCATCCTAGTTGTATATGACTTTTTTTCTTTCAGACGAATACAGTTGGAGTTATATTTAAAAAATGTCCTGGCTTTTCCAAACTTTATAATGGCATTGATTGGGTGTTGAAATTTTGAAGCAAAATAAAGTGCATCTATACATCATAAAAAGTACTCGTTACTAAAAAGTGCACACAGCTCTGGAGGGTTAATAAAGGCCTCCTGAAGAAAATCAATGTGTTTGTGTAAGAAAACTATCTATATTTAAAACTTTATAAACTGAATTCTCGAACTTTCGCTAACTTTTATTGACACGGATCCAGTGGATGCCATAGCGCAAGCTTCAATGCTAGTCCCGCGAGAACCAAGTTGTTTTTATAGGAGCAAAGGAAGCAATGTTTCCTTTATTTATCAAAGGAAAGAGTCTCCTCATGGCTTATATCGAAGTCCTCCAACTATTTTCTTTACAAATCTTTTACAAAAGTTAACGCTATGCGTACATCTTGCGTCTTCCGCTGAAACGCCACTCTCTTATGAACATGCATTCGACGGTTAGTGGAAGATAGAGATTTAATGGATTATAAAAAGTTTTAAATATGGATATTTTTCTAACAAAATCACATCAATTTGCTTCAGAAGGCCTTTATTAACTCCCATGAAGTACTTTTTATGATGGATGAATGCACTTTATTGGACTTTTATTGAATAATTTAATATTAACACTAGGGCCGGGACTTTAACGCGTTAACTTAGATTAATTAATTACACAAAAATAACGCGTTAAATTTTTTTAACGCATTTTAATCGCACTTAGTTTTGCACCGCGGAACGTTTCTCACTGGATGAGATTAAGCGGACCGATTATACTGGAGCACCAACTAGCGTTCAGATATGGCTCTGGTTCAGACAAGCTGCGTCCGTATGTCCCAAATCGTAGTATGTTTAAAAAAGTATTCCAAAGATTCCCGGATGGTCTACTATCAATGCACACTCTTAACGGCTAATATTGCCCGCAACACACTGCGCCGTGAACGAGGATTCAATTAGAACTACAAACACGCATAAAAAGTGTTAAAAAACTACAAACATGGAGGATATGCGCGACCAACGGACAGGTAGAGAAAGGGGTTTGAGTGATATATAATCAGTGTGTAACCTGATAAAAAATATTTTTTAAATGTTATCCGCGTTATATTCCATGTGCAGCAACATTTATAATGATAGGTTTGGTCATTAACGTTTAAATGCATAATTAAGCAAACACAAGAGCAGAGTTCTCGGCATGAAAGACTCCTTAAAGAACGTGCCTCTTGCTACACTTAATGGCAATATTGCACTGGTCTGTTGGACTTGGTTGAACAAAAATAAACAATATTTTGTTGCTTAAGCTTATGTATTCAGTCATTATTCAATGGTATACTAAAAATCCATGTAAAAATCTTACTTCTCACTGTTCTCAGGTCAAATATTTATATGCGATTAAAATGCGATCAATTTCGATTAATTAATTACAAAGCCTCTAATTAATTAGATTAATTTTTTTAATCGAGTCCCGGCCCTAATTAACACCCATTCACTGCCATTATAAAGCTTGGAAGAAACATTGGGTCTTGGGGTAATTTTCATTTTTGGGTAAACTCTCCCTTATGTTAAAAAAAAGCTCTCCACAACATCTTCAGCCAAACGTCATTTGAGTCCATTTCCTGGAGCACAGCAGTGCTCTTCCAATACAGCAATAAACACAGAATATTAGATCTTCATTAGACAGAAATACCAGACTACAAAGCTACAAAGCAATCAAGTGTTCTGCACTAACAAAAACAGGAAATTCCTTATCTTGTGTAATCATGTGATCACACAGTGAAGATGCAGCAAAAGAGCAAAGCTTTCCATAAATCACACTCCACAACATCATCTGTTCCTAATTCAATACCTAACCATTTATTAGCTGAAAATAATGTGAGTAATCAGTTTGGTTGCCAATTAAACTGGAGTCATTTATGTACTGTGCTGTGCTGTGATATAACAGTTGCCTGACCCTGAGGTGTGTTCACCACATTCCCTGAAAATGAACAGTGCGTTCATAATGGGCTGTCACCACTCATCACAGCTTCAACCTTGAACCTTCACACACACATACTACACACCTTACAGGGAACAAAAGCATGAAAAGATCAGTCTTGAGGTCAAAAGAAGCCTATTTTCTTTTATGTGCACCTGTCTTTCATACAGGCAACTGTAAAAATCCAACCATAGCACGATATGGTAAAGAACCACTTACATTGTATGCGTTCACAATTAGCTGAATAATGTTTTTGGAGTCTTGGTCCAAAATTTCAACTGTAGTCCCGGGGATCAATGCTGTGAGATTCTACGGGTAAAAAGGCATTGAGAACACATTAAACACAATATAAAAAAAACTTCAACATCGACCAAAGCAGCTTATGATGAATGAATGGAAGATACCTTGTAAAGAACATAGTGTCTCTTGGTCACAGCAAAGATGAGGAAAATATTGTTTTCAGCCAGTTTCTCTCCAAGCAGAGCAAGTGAAGGGTAGTCCTGTGTAGAGACGTCATATGTCCATATATCAGTGAGATACATTTATTCAATCCCTCATTCCCTGCAGCACTCTTTGGTTGGGAAGTTTGCTAAAGGAAGTCATTGCTCTTCTGATTCCCCTCCACGGTTTCCGTTATCCTTCCCACCCATTTCCTCTGCAGTGAGCTATGGGCTTGCTCTGCTACTGACCTGCCTGACAATCCAGGGAGTTTGTGTTCAATCTCTTTAATGAATGATCAGTGATGTGTTAAGCACATTTGAGTAACGGATGCAAAAATATTAAATCCTAGTTCGCAGTAAAAAGCACACACTGCTTTTGTTTGTTTTCCTTCTGGCTGAGCGATCACTCTCTCTCAAAACACTCAGCTGTTTTGGATGAAACCCAAACTGCACAGAGACGAGCACAGCATCTGTTCTTGCACTCTGACATAGATGGGGGGGGGGGCATTTTTGGCAGTTCAAAGCCAAAAAAAAGACATCAACTGGTTAAAAGAAAAAGAAACATTAAGTACATAAAACCTTCCCATTAAAAACGAATTATCCACAAATCCCTTTAAAGATTTCTTAGTACAGTTTAGAAAACAGAAACCTGCTGGGGTTTAAGCTTTTCAGACAGTCATTATATGTTAATCTCAAGCAGTTTATATCCATTTAAAATGATGTTTTGCAGTATGAAAGTTTTACCATCTTGTTTGCAGCACTGTACTCGTTCTTGTCGTTCAGGTGGCACTGTCCATCGTGAGGATGCACTAGTCCTCCAAGCTTGCCATCCAAAGCCAAGTGAGGGACGTCATCAGTGGCAAACACCAAGAGATGATAGGCCTCTTTCCTCCAGCCAATCTTCTCCTGCCACAATGAGATGAAACTCATTTATACCAGCCTATGTCTTGTCACATTTCCACAACATGTCCATATTAAGATGTTGTACCTTTATACAGGGTTCCTGTAAAGCATGGAATGCACTACACGACTTTTAAAATCTGAACAGATTTTTAAAACACTAGGTGTCATACACATTACTGACTTCATAATTAGTCACAGATGAAAACTGGCCATCATACACTACCAGATTTTAAAAAGTTGTTCCGATCACAACGCACTAATGCAAAAACATGCACCTTGTTGCTAGGAGACATTCTCATAAGACGATTGATATCCTCCGACTGGATAAAAGTCTGACCATCATACACTACGCAATTTTCTATGGAATCTGTCAACTCAAATCTGCAGACTGGCCCTGACTTTCAGCCACTAGCGTCAACTTCTCCAGACTGTAAATTGGCGGAAAATCAGGGCTAAAATCTTGTAGTGTATTCCAGGCTTTAGCTATATTTCAGAGTTGTCTTCTACGCTCACTTTTGAAAAATAAATTTGTTTGAAAATATAAAAAGTTGAAGTAGCAGTATTAAACAGTACATGATAGATCTGGAAAGAATTTTGGTAATTCTTGTATATATAATTTTTATTATGCATAAAGATTTTCCAGCCTTCTATTAAAGGAATGGTTCTCCCAAAAATGAAAATTGTTATAAATTACTCACCCTCATGAACACAAGACCTTTGTTCAACTTCGGAACACAAATTAAGATATTTTTGATGAAATCCGAGAGCTATCTGACCCTCAATAGGCAGCAATGGAACTGACACGATCAAGGCCAAGAAAGGTAGTAAGGACATCGTTAAAATAGTCCATGTGACATCAGTGGTTCAACCTTCATTTTATAAAGCTGTGACAATACTTTTTTGTGCAAAGAAAACAAAAATGGGGACTTTATTCAACAATTTCTTCTCTTCCACTGATGCTTGAACCACTAGCTATGTTTCCATCACCCAGTTTTTATGTGCATTTTAAAGTATCACATCAAAAACAAGTTATGGAAAGGCCAAAATTCGGGGAAATAAAAACCACCCTGATGTCATTATGGTCATTCTGAGCAAAGTCTGTAGTAAAGTATTTCTGCATAACTGCCTCCCAGAACTGTCTTACTAAACTGCGTTCCCAAACAGAATCCTCCTCCAAAAACAATGACCGCATTTATTGTGTTTTGTCTGCTCTCTAAGGCTCAAGAAATTTATTATATGTGACCCTGGACCACAAAACCAGTCTTAAGTCGCTGGGGTATATTTGTAGCAATAGCCAAAAATATATTGTATGGGTCAAAATAATAGATTTTTCTTTTATGCCAAAAATCATTAGGAAATTAAGTAAAGATCATGTTCCATGAAGATTTTTTGTAAAATTCCTACTATAAATATATCAAAATGTAATTTTTGATTAGTAATATGCATTGTTAAGAACCTAATTTGAAGAACTTTAAAGGTGATTTTCTCAGCATTTTGATGTTTTTGCACCCTCAGATTCCAGGTTTTCAAATAGATGTATCTCGGCCAAATATTGTCCTATCCTAACAAACCATATATCAATAGAAAGCTTATTTATTGAGAATTCATATGATGTATACATCTCAGTTTTGTAAAATTTAACCTTATGACTGGTTTTGTGGTCCAGGGTCACATATACGAAAATTATTATATTTAGTGGCTTCTACTTTTCTGAGTGATATTAAATGCCAGTGTATCAGGAAGTGATGATTTTGTTCTCTTTGACTCGTTGAATGGAAACGGTGCTAATTCGCAAATGTTTTACCGATATTCCAATTTTGCGCATAAGTTAAATTCGCAACTTTGGATGGAAATGACTAACTTTCCTTACTAACTTTCTGGGCCTTGAACATGTCAGTTGAGTTGCTGTCTATGCAGGGTCAGAAAGCTCTCTGATTTCATCAAAAATATCTTAATTTGTGTTCTGAAGATGAACAAAGGCCTTACAGGTTTGAAACAAAATGAGGGTGAGTAATAAATGACAGAATTTTCATTTTTGGGTGAACTATCCCTTTAAAATATAAAATATAGAAATGCATGCAAAAAGGGTTTAAAATGGGTGACCAGTTTCATTTGTGCATATTGTTTGACCTAAAATCTTAAATATCAGATATCGTGCTAACATTTTAGATGGCTGAATAGCCAAAAACAGGATGTTAAGGCAATTCTGAAGAACTGAGAAACACATGGCAAATTCAACACAAGCTCTCACTAGTCTCACAAACAAGAACGAGCACTGATTAACACGTACTGTACAGTGGATAAACGGGCAAGCTCTCCTCTCTCATTCAGTGCAAACCACAGTCTCTTTCTCTCATGCATGCTGTAATCGTGCCTTTCATGCCAAAGCAAATATTTTTACAGTCTATGATGTAATGCAATATTAGCGCGTCTCTTTTAGGACTCAGACACCTGTATCTGTTCTGATAAAGCTCAGATAGCACAGCACAAAAAGGAAACATTCTCTCTTGTTTCATTAAACCCTGTTGCACAGGCTTCCTGTATCTATAGGGAGTTGAAAGAGTCAACAAAGCCTAGTGATGAAGAAGCAAAATAATCTGTCTTTACTGACTGCTTACCTTGCAAACTGCAGCCTGCAGAATGGCATCAAACCCCCCCTCTGGTGCATCCCGGTTCCTCGACACCATCTGCTTCTGCACTTCTTCATTGAAACGGTCAACCTTGTCCGTAAGAGACAAGAGGTGACGGAAGCCAAACGTAGGGACACAGTTTGGAAACAACTTATATCTGTAACAAGAGAGGAATGAGAGAAACCAGAAATTTAATCAGCAATACTGAAATCATACACTAGCAGTGAAAAGTTTTTGAAAAGTAAGATTTTTAATGTTTTTTTAAAGAAGTCTCTTCTGCTCAAGCCTGCATTTATTTCAATTAAAGTACAGCAAAAACAGTACAATTTTGAAATATTTTTACTATTTAAAATAACGGTTTTCTGTTTGAATATATTTTATGATTTATTCCTGTGATAAAGCATTACTACAGTCACATGGTCCTTCAGAAAGCATTCTAATATTCTGATTTGCTGCTCTAAAAACATTTATTATGTTAAAAACAGTTGAGTATAATTTTTTCAGCTTTCTTTGATGATTTGAAATTTTGAAAGAGCAGCATTTATCTGAAATAGAAATCTTTTGTAACATTAAATGTCTTTATCATTACTTTTAACCAATTTAAAGCATCCTTGCTATATACAAGTATTCATTTCTATAATTCCGCACCACCAAAAAATAAATACACCATAAAAAAAAAGAAGATTAAAGTAAAAACGGTAAAAACATTACAAATTTATACTGTTTTTGCTATATTTTCAATCAAATAAATGCAGGCTTGACGAACAGAAGAGATTTAAAAAAACATTCACTGTTCAAAAACTTTTGACTGTTAGTGTACATTATAGTGTTTTTGATGTTATATTATTATAAACTTTTACATATTTAAATATATACATGTTATGATCATGTTTAAACAGTGCAAATATATATAGATTTTATTAGTATTTTTTAACATATATTCAAAAACTGTTTAATTTAAATGCAAGCACCAAAAAAACGTCAATGAGGTTTTTAAAATTTCATTTCATTTATTTAAATATTAGCATGTGCAAAAAGCACCGTTTTATATATTCAAATGCTGTAACAGATGCTGTAACTACTGTTTTTAATTAGTTGAATTACTTTATAGTATAGACAAGTGATATTAAATATCATTTATAAATGGTAAAATGTTATTTTTGAAAAGGTAGAGTGACATGTACTAATTGTAAAATAAGGTATATGTTTTGTCATTTGTCCCTATATGTGCTGTGGTACAGTGAGCATTCAAGAGGACTAAAAGCATAACCTACATGGTCACTGATGCATGATGGGCTGAGGGCTGCATGGGGTAATGGATTCTCTGGGCCATGTGCTGTACTGGCTTTGCAACCTCAATCTGCTCTGTCACACTTTCCAAACAGTCTACCACTATTTTGCATTAGATCAGAATGGTAACCACAAGTGAAAACAGGACAAAATGTCTTAAATGTTTCTCTTAACTAAATTAAGTGTTTACTTTAAAGGCTGTGGTTAACAAGTCCAGAACTGTGGCATGCCGAGTGCTTTTGAATTACTAATGATACACTTTCCCCATAAGACAAGTCTATGCCAAAGCAGGGCTATTTTTAGTAACACAAGGGAAAGAAATTAAGACACATCGACTTCCCCTGATGAGAAAAGTACCATGTCCAAAAACTTCTCACTAGCGAGTCGTTGTTCTCCTCATTGCATAACAAAGGGTATTAAAGGACAATAGGTGTAAGAGCCTTTTTGCATTTGAATTTAAACATAAGGAAAGCTCATCACAGATCTGTGAGAAGTCTCTTTCTTACCCACTGCATGGATTGTCCTGGTACTTGGGGGCTGTGTAGGAGAAGGGTGAGATGTTCTTATCCACAAAGGAGCCAAAACCAAGACGGAAGTTGCTTGTTAGCTTCCTCATTTCCTCAGCCAGTTTGGTGCCCAGGTTGCGGATTGTGTCCAGATCGTCTTTCATGGAAAGCGAGAGGTCCATCAGGTAGTACAAATCAACGGGGTAGTCTTCTACAGGACGCACTTGTACCTCAAATGAGGTCTGGTCACCTAAAGGACATAACAGTCATTACACTGAAATGCCATTTCAAGGTATCTAGAAATGTTTTTACTACAGGGCCATTCTACAGAATTGGTTCAAAGTCAGAGTTGGAAACATGTTGAACCTCTATTTCCACAAATTTTGTATGCAAATTGTATAATATCCAAGGTACACATTTCTTGTAATTGTGCAGTTAATCCTCTGATTTTTTTTTTTTTTTTTAGAAAGTTTTGGAATATTGGTCCTCTCCCCAAGTTTTTCACTACTGAAACACAGTAATATATAATTTAATAAGTAGGGCTATATTAACCTTTTAAGATTTTGCTTACATCTTCTTTGTAAATATATGTTTTCTATTTTATTAAAACGTTTTCAGAGCTGAATCAATTTACTCCAAGAATAATTTCAATTTAAACAATATTTCAAGTGCGATTTTATGAGATTTGTTGTATTTTGAATCCAATTTTTCTTTGTAAAAGGCAAAAAGTTGATCAGACTGATTTCAAACTCATGAATTCATTAGTTTGAATATACATTGAAACAAACACTATCATAACATCTTAGTTGATAATTTAGTATACATTATTTTTGACAAAACATCCCATGTTTCGGTCATGACAGCACATTTTCAGTAGTGACAGTGAAGTTTTGGTAGTGACCATATAACCCACATACTAAAACACTACTAAAACATACACAAATACTATTTGCATAACTGTAAAAACAATGATGACATGTTTTGGTCATGACTGTTTCGATAGTGACAATTTTATGGGACAACACCAAAAAAAAAAAAACCTAATATTTCACTACTGAAACTTCACCAAATGTTTCGGTAGAGATAATTTTATATACTTTTGAACCTAGCTCAAAATGCTAACCAGCACATGGTTAGCTAGCACAATTCTGAACAGTTGTACACATATAAAAAAACTAAATGGTATGGAAAACTCTCCAAAAGAAGTGTTTAATTATAGAAAAATGATTTTTTGGTCCTGACATACTTTAAAGTCACACACAGATTTTTCTACTTTTGAACACATTTACCTTAAAATAATGGGGCTTATATACTCACCATGTAGCTATGAGATAGAGGGACACATAAATATTTCCTGATCAAAAATGTAGGGGTGTAGTTAAACTCAGTCTCAGCCAATGGACTAAAACAAACGCTGTTTTGGTAGTGACATGAAAATGCGGGATACATTTTTACATAAAGTTTGATAATTTACAAAGAAAATATACATAAAAAAAGTTAAACTTCACTTAAAATAATCAAAAAGTATTTTTAACAACAACAAAGGCATAAAATGCAAAAATTATTTCAATATCGTTTTCAGAAGTCGAAATTTAGGGGTTAGGGTTCAGGTTCGGGATAGCCACCTCCCAACTGCAAGTACCCACTAAATAATGATTTAATATATATTAAGCGTACTGATATTTTAAATATTATTGTGGGTTTCAACAGATATTAAAAGGACCTTAGTAAACATCTAAGATTTGAATACTTAAATGCTTTTTAAATGTGCTTTTTTGGTTGTGGGGCAGCAGTTTGCACAAATTCTGTAGTAAGCTCCTACATTGTGTTTCTTGCCAAATCAAACAGAAGATGCATACCAGGTCTTAAGCTGAGAGAGATCTTCTGTGGGTATATCTGGACAACATCATACTGGGTCGCCCCAGAACCTTTGGAGCTCAGAGGTTTGCTCCGCACCAGAGAGCTGCCACTCCTGGGATTTTCTATAAAAGGTGCATCGCATCCTCTTTTCAGCAAGTTCTGACTAAAATCACATCGTGAGTTGAGAGTTCTCGCTTGTCCAAAATCCTGAATCAGGAAAAAGATTGCTGTGGTAAGTAATGTGAGGAAACCATTAAATAAATGAGCAAACCCACAGATGAGGTGAAATACAGCACTAATGCTCTTAGGAACCTGTCAACATTCAGAATCATTGGATTATTAAAGTGTATTCAAGTTCATAAATAAATCAGTGGCCTAAACAGTATTTGAATGACTCAATGCTGGCTAAAAATACTGTATAGCTAGGCAGCTCAGTAGGATTGAGACACAGTCACACCTCAAACATCAACTGTCAGTCACATTGTCTCAGAGAATTGTGCACGCGCGTACCTCTTGCGCGCACCAGGCGCAGCTCGGGTGAATGAGGAGACATTCTTCACAAGATGTGGCGCTGCCGCTCATGCAAACATTAAGACCTAAAAATAAATAAATAGGTAAATAGTCAAAAAGGTATTACGAATATATGCATTTAACTGTTTTTATTTAAAGACACTTACAACTGAATAATACTACGATACAAGCAATTCATGCTAAGAAGAGAGAAACACGAGAAACGATACAAAGTCACAGAATTACTTAGAAAAGTAGGGTAAACTGACCTCCCCTCATTTTCATAGTGGTGAAATAAATACATAAATGAAAACAAATAATAATAATGTGCCCTGTTACTTAATCAGACATAGCATTTTGATGACAGATGTGATTTTACTAAACACTGCACTTATACTTACCTTTGACGCTGTAAATAAATATTTCCAAGACTATGTAAACTAGCAGAGCCTGGTGATGTGTAAATGGGCAATGTTTCCACATTATTCCTTATAAAATGAATAGCCCGTTCAACGTCAACGGAGTTTTTTTTGTCCAGTTGTATAGAAAGTTTCTATTATAAATGTCCGTTGTTTATATCATAAGTGGCTGAGATCTTTGTATCCATTCTCTCCACATCACAGCGACACAGACATGACTGAAGTTAGTGTCCAGTGCATTGGTAAACACATGAGTGAAATCCTAGGCGTGATACTGCAACTCTGAACAAATAATCCACATTCGAAGTAATTGTTACTGTCGCACTCTTGTCTGAAGTCCACTGCAACAATTAACTATGCACTGCATCCATACTGAGTTTCAAATCTTCAGTCGCAAGCACACTAAAACTTTGTAAACAGACTGTTTTATTCATCAACCGGTTGTTTTCAGCGTGTAAATCCAATAGTTGAGTGTCTACCTTGTCCCTCGCACTACTTTAGACTCCGCCCATGGGAGAAGAGACTGGACGTTTTTTTCCAATCAGTTTTTTCAACAAGTCCCGCCCCCTTCACTGGATTGGCTAGTAGGGCTACCTCCAACCATGCACTGATTGGACAGTGAACAGGTCAATCAAATGCCCTTGCCAATCAAAGAAAATAGCAATCAGGCGAAGGGCGGGGCTAGTAAGAATATGAGGGACAAATAACGCTAGAACGATGTAGTTTAAAATTTAATCCTTTTATTAGTCTAGTTTACTGTTTTACAGATTTAATCATATTTTGCTCTAAAATATAAACCAGAATTTCACATTAAACTGTAAAATTACATGAGAAAAAATATTTTGTTGCTTTTTGCTGCTTCTCAAAATCGCAAAATTAGATTTCGAGCATTTTGTAAATGTGTTTGATGTCTCTCTTACATTAAACATCTAAGTCACTGGTCTCAAACGCAATTCCTGGAGGGCCACAGCTCTGCACATTTTCGTTCCAACCCTAATCAAACACACCTGATCCAGCTAATCAAGGTTTTCAGGATTACTAGAAACTCCATGCAGGTGTGAGCTGGAGCTGGTTGGAGCTAAACTCTGCACAGCTGCGGCCCTCCAGGAATTGAGTTTGAGTCCTTTAAGATCTGGCGACGTGGAAATCAATCCAGCACAGTCAGCAGTCATGTGACCATCTCTAATTACCTCCTCACCTGTTCCACAGATAGACCTGTGGAGAACCTATTAGGTACCTCCAAGAATAAAAATTTGTTCCGTTTTCCCTGAGCTGACAGGAGTGATAAAGTTCCTGCAACATTTGACTATTTTTACATTAGCAAAGACCCCTTGTCGCATATCTTGAAATGCTCTGAAATTTGGACATTTGTAATGTGCCTCAGCTTGCACCTCAAATCATTATAGGAAACACAGGAAAACGGTTTTATTCAAGAAACACAAGGAAACTTAGATATGCATGAATCATAACTGATAACAACAGGGAAGAAAACCTGAAAAACCTGAAATGAATTCAAAAATGGCTCCATTTCTAGGAGACGGAAGTGCTCCGATGAAAGAATTACAATGAAACGGTTGGAGTCAACATAAAAGCTAGTTGCAAAAACCAAACTCGCAACTGAAATCCAGTCACACTGGTCAGGGAACTATTTAAAAGGCCTTTACCACAGCTTAAAGCAGCACAAACTCAAAAATATGTCGGGGTAGAGGCCTGTGTGAGAAGCTCAGAGGTCATATCCACTATGGATCTCAAAGGAAGCCCGCTGAGGAAGCCCTGATGCTTGGCCCGCAATTCCAGCAGGGCATCTACTATCCTCTGACGGCCTACATTAGGGTGGCGCTCCAACAGCCGGGCCATGATTGTGTCGAAACTTCCCATGGTGGCGTAGTGCTGCGGCACACAGGTGCCAGAGGCTGTGGGCGAGTCGCAGACATTGGTTAACCTGTCCACACTACAGCGCAGCCCCTGTGTCAAATACATAATGGCATCTTAGGAGTTTGCTATTAGCAATTATTTAAACTAATTCATAAATGCATACAATTTACATATAATAGTTATATAATTATTATAATAACAAAGTGCTGTAAATGGTAAATTGTTTGCACTACAAACCATTGTGTTCATAATTAAGATAATACGTTACAATAATATGGTAAGATAAACCAGTTTGCAAAATCAAGCAGCAAAACAAGCTATTTTGTACAGCTAAGAATAGCTGGATGTGGATAAGACTGGAAGCCAGAAACATTAAATTTACAAATGGCTGCATCCACTCTTACAGGAGAAATAAGGTGGATATTTTTAATTGCATTTACAAACTAATTTCTGGACATAAGCTTTCTAAAAAGCTTGCCACTTTATACTTACTCCATGTGGTGAACTGTAGGTTAGACCCTTGGCTCCCAGTCCACCCCCTGCAGTTTCTGCGGTGCTGTGGAACTGGTCACTAATCAGATTATGATCAGGTGAGGCAGGACCACGGAGTTGCACCACCTGGACAGTGTGGCCTTGGAGGGAGCACCCATTTAGATCTTTAACTGCTGCCTTGGCGTCGCTGGGGCTCTTAAGATAGACAATAGCTGCCCTACATATGCAGACAAGATTGCAGTTTGTTAATGATAATCTCTCTGGAAATACTGCATTCAGAATTACTAAATATCTCTAAATATAAATATAAAAAAGCAAACACTATGATTTAAAATATGCTACTTCTGACAGTTTAGTAACTGTAACAGATTTTGGGTGTGGAGCTGTAAGCACTTGATTGTTGTGCAGCTACAATGAGATGAGGCAAAATGAGTAATCATACTAGTACAGCAAGAAATGCACAAATTCTCCTGCCATGACACCATTAAACACAGTTTGTTTACACACTTAAAGGAACAGTTCACCCAAAAATGAAAATGTAGTTCTAAACCAATAAGACCTTCATCTTCAGAACACAAATTAAGATATTTTTGATGAAATCCAAGAGTTTTCTGAGCCTGCATAGACAGCAACGCAACTGAAATGTTCCTAGGCCTAGAAATGTAGTAAGGACATTGTTAAAATAGTCCATGTGACTTCTGGTTCAAACATAATTTTACAAAGCTACGAGAATAATTTTGTGTTATTTTTATTTTCTTTGCACACAAAAAGTATTCTCATAGCTTTGTAAAATTGAGGTTGAACCACTGATGTCCTTACTACATTTTTGGGTCTGGGAACATTTATCTATGCAGGGTCAGAAAGCTCACAGATTTAATCAAAAATATCTTAATTTGTGTTCCGAATATGAACAAAGGTCTTACAGGTTTGGAACGACATGATGGCAAGTAATTAATGACAGAATTTTCATTTTTGGGTGAACTATCCCTTTAATTTTAAAGGCTTAAAATAATTAGTGTGTCTAGGGAAAGTAAAATGCAATACCATTTCACATTAAAAACTCCAAAAACCTAAAGTGACTGTGAATAAACCAGTGGTTAATCTCAGCATTTGGGCATATGTGTGATGAATTTCGCACATTAAGAGAATGCTTACCTCATACTGTTGCTGAAAGAAGAGATGGAAACATTTGTGGCGTTGTACTTATCAAACCAAAGCAGCACTTCCTGCTACAGAAAATAGAATATTTAAAGGTTGCTGCTGCCCTCTGGAGGTCACATGTAACTACACTGTTAGAGTTTACATGTGCACCCTACCTCAGTGATATTGCCGGGCAAGCTTGTAATGCACAAGAGGGAACTTCGGTTTGATTCATCTTCATCAGTTCCTGTGAAAGTGTAGCAAAGATTAGTTTGCCTCATTGCTGTTGGCTGATTGAATTGGTTGGCTATTTCTTCCAGAACAGAATATAAAACAGCATTTATATAACAGCACTTTTGTCCATTTTGCAGTTCCTCCTTTCAGTCAGTTTCTCCATCTTTCCATCCTGATTTGGAGACCCAAGTTCTTCTTCTGCATCAAACCAAGCCTCGCTGCTATTCGGATCCCTGGTGACACCTACTATCATAGCATGCATATAAAACACTGCTGAAAAATGATTCCTGCTATTTGTCTTTCTTCAGTTTGACATTAATACCAGGGTTCTTCTTAGCAGAAGCTTCTGGCTGCTTGTGTAAAAAGACTGGAGCTTTATCTTTCTTGTTGCTGTCACCTTTTGCTTCATCCTATTCAGAGAAGACAAATACTGACTGTTCTAAATGTAACAGACATATATTAAGATACATTGATTCATGACAATGTAATCAAATAACAGTATGTGAATGAACTACCAAAGCAGCTTCAGTGTCCTGACAAACTTCAGTCCTCAGTGGTCTCATCTCTTCACTACCTGCATTCACTCTGTCGCCACTTGCAATGGTACTATACAAAATGATAGAATACTTTGAAATTCTGAACAGGCCATACACAAACATTAACCATCAAATAGCAAAACTAAAACATACAAAAACTTTTTTTTAATATATATATTAATTTGTACTACTGTACAAATATTTGGGGTCAGTTAAATGTAACGTTTTTTTTTTTTTTTTTTAAGTCTCTTATTCTCACCAAGGCTGCATTTATTTGAACAAATATACTGTCAAACAGTAATATTGTAAAATTTAAAACAGCCACTTTCTATGTGAATCTATTTTAAAAATGAATGTATTCCTGTGATGGCAAAGCTGAATTTTCAGCAGTCTTCAGTGTCACGTGATTTTTCAGTAATCATTTTAATATGCTGAATTGGTGCTAAAGAAACATGTCTTATCGATGTTGAGGACAGTAGTGCTGCTTTATATTTATGTGCCAACCATAAACCATTTTTCTGCATTCTTTGATAAATGTTCAAAAGAACAGCATTTATTTATAGAAATCTCTTTACACTGTCACCCTCTAGCGTCCTTGCTGTGAAGTGCAATGTGGGAGCTCAATGTTAAAGCATACTAATGGAATTATGCTTTCTTTGGCATCTCAAACAACAAATAACTTATAACAGGAAAAGCAAAATTCATGACTTCTATAAAAAGGTTACTTTAAAGTATATTTCTTTAAAACATCATGACCACCTACCTTTCTAGGCAGTCAAATGAGTGTAAATGGGCCTCAAGCACCTGAAATGACAACTCATTACCTGCCACATATATCAGGTATAACACGTTTTCAAATTTTGAACAATTCCAAATTTTGTCATACCAATGCTGGGCTGTAGTTTGCAGTTGTAGTTATCTGTTCATTGTCTACTGACAAAGGTTTAAGGTTATCCAGAGGAATTCCTGCTAGAATCTGTTTCCTCATATCATGGTAATCTTTCTGTAGTGTATTTAGCATTTCTGCTATGCTGTCCGGCAGACCCTCAGTCCTAAAGAACATACAAAACAAGTTGAGCTCAAATGTTAGGATAGAAAACCTTAACAGAAAAGTATTGAAATTGTCAGTCACAATACAAAACTTCTGTGAGCCATCTCTTACCCCCAAAGAGCACTTTCATCCAGTGGGGAGGTAAAGCAGCGTCTCCAGCAGTGCTGTTGACACATGATGAACTGAAGAGCGAGAAGATGCAGTTCTGCTCTTCTCAACTGCTGGGCACAGTCACACCCACAAACTCTTGTGCAGTGGTCACCACCAGCACTAGGGCTGAGAAGAACATGACGACATGAAACTACATGATTCTTCTAGACATTTTAAAATACATTGCTGCAGTAAATCCTATAGTGTGTTATCAATCAGCCATATTGGCGGCAGTGAATATAAATAATACCACTGAACTGATGGAAACTCGCTATTTTTGCTGATCATTGCTGCTGAAAATGGTCAATTATTGTCATGTTTTGGGCTGTATTAATCGTTCAGACTGGGAAAAACATTAGGAGTACTATAGACTGCCAAAACTTATAACAAATCAAGGAGAAGAGTGCGCAAAAAAAAAAAAAAAAAAAAAAACACTGTCTGAGGAACAAAAGGCATTTGTGGTTGGCCAAACTAAACTATTATTTACAGTCTGGAAGGTGAAAGATTAGGCTAATGTCCTAAATAACACTGCTTGTATGCATCTTTTCCACCTATTCACTATTCACTTTTTCCTGCTTACTAATTGCTTATGATTTAGCAGCTTCCATGTTTTTTTTCCATTGTTTAGACAACATAAATTAGCAACACAATGTATTTAGTAGTACATTAACAGTGCAGTCAATGCTGTTGTTTATATCCGAGTTCTGGGACATCTGGATAACTGACCAAACCATGACAGTATGTGCATTGATCAAAGTGGCTAAAGGCCTAAATTAAATCTGTTTATCATATAAAGTAATTGCATCTTGTCAGGATTTTAATTGTCAAAGTTTTAGTGGAATGCACTTTTAATGGAAGGTCAGAAACCCTTAGAGTTTCATTAAAAATAGCTTTGTTTGTGTTTTGACGATAAATGAAAGTCTTATAAGTTTGGAACAACATGACTGAGTAAACAACAATTTTTATTTTTAGTACACACTTGAACACATTACCATGCCTTTCTGCTCTTCAGCTGTTTCAGCTCGTTTGTTGTCTCCTTCAGCTTTATGAATTCCTAGGAGTAAATGATCAGCAAGTTATACACAGCTCATTTGGAAAAAAAAAAACTAAAAAATTACAACTGCAACCATTACATTTAGAAAATAAATATAATACCTCTGTGAGGACATCTAAATCAGACATGCAGACTTCAGTAATGGTGTTCTTTTCACATGTGGCTTTTTGCACAGTCTGTGTATCTTTCTCATGGCTGACAGCTTGCAAGTCTGTGTCAGTGGCAACATTTTTCATTTGGAAAATCTGATCAACCTCTGTTGCACGTGTAGATGTGAAACAGGCTCTGAAATCACCACATGCATCTATTATTTGGTCTGCAAAAACTGAAGCGCCAGATTTTGATTTCGGTGAAATCTCAATCTGTTGCTCATATACTGAGTCATGCTTCTTTCTCAGGTGTTCTTGATGGTCTCCTGACTCATTACCCAGCTCGAAAGAATTGCTAAGGCAAGAGAAACAATCAGTAGAGTTTGCAGCAGTGGCCATGGTGGCATTTGATGCTTCATCTGATAGTTCTGTACTGCCTTTGGTGGCCATGGCTGAATCATTGTAGCCTGCCTCTGTGCTCCAGGTGCCATCGCTCCATGCAGTGTGGTCTAAACTGGAGTTACTGAAACTGTAGTATTCTGGCATCGCTTCCTGATCCAGATTGTGATAATCTGCTTCTTCCACTTTTACATTAGATTGATCCTGGTCATTTTGGGTATAGTCATTCTTCTGAACCTGACTCTGCCTATCCAGCTCCATATCGAGGGAGAAGCTTGCCTGGGCTGTTGTGTCCTTAAAGTGTTTGGTGTCCTCCCTGTTCTCTACTTCCTTCCACAGCTGAGACAGGCACTGGGCATGGGGACACATTCCTTTACTGTTTGAAGAAGGGTGTGCTGCAGGGCCTCCATTATCACAGCTCTGCATGCATCTAGTTTTCTGAGTATTAAGGGTACTCTGTGTGCAACCAAAAGTGGCACCATTTTGGCCAGTTAAGACGTTTAGCTCTTCTTTCACACTGTTTGGTAGCAGCTCAAGTTGTTTCTCATTTTCTGAACAAGAAAGCAATGATCAGTACTCTAGCTGAAAGTGATGCTGCAAAACGTTTATGGCAGGACCAAACTTCTCACCTGACATACAGACTTTGTCTTCTGAAATATCAGTGTGAATGCCACAACATCTGCACTTCTTGGAACCAAATGAAAAACTGGTCCCACAGTTGTGACACTGGGATGCACCATAAAATGATGGGTACCTTGACCTTTAAAACACACACACACAAACACATGTTGGGTTTACATGTTTTATGGGGACATTCCATAGGCGTAATGGTTTTCATACTGTACAAACCGTACTTTCGATCACCCTACACCTACCCTACACCTAAACCTAGCCCTCACAGGAGATTGTGCACACGTTTACTTCATCAAAAAAAAAAAAAAAAAAAAAACCTCATTGTGCATGATTTATAAGCCTGTTTCCTCATGGGGACCTAAGAAATGTCCCCACAAGGTCAAAATCTACTGGTATTCCTATCCTTGTGGGGACATTTGGTCCCCACAACGTGATGCACACACACACAGGTTTACATGTTTTATGGGGACATTCCATAGGCGTAATGGTTTTTATACTGTACAAACCATATTTTCTATCGCCCTACACTTAAACCTAGCCCTCACAGGAGATTATGCAAACTTTTACTTCATCCAAAAAACTCATTGTGCATGATTTATAAGCCTGTTTCCTCATGGGGACCTGAGAAATGTCCCCACAAGGTCAAAATTTACTGGTATTCCTATCCTTGTGGGGACATTTGGTCCCCACAACGTGATCTCACACACACACACACACACACACACACACACACACACACACACACACACACACACACACACACACACACACACACACACACACACGTTTGTTTTTGTGAATTGTGGGGACATTCCATAGACGTAATGGTTTTTATACTGTACAAACGATATTTGCTATCACCCTACACCTTCCCTACACCTAAACCTAGCCCTCACAGGAGACTGTGCATATCTTTACATTCTCAAAAAAACGTATTCTGTATGATTTATAAGCCTTTTGAAAAGTGGGGACATGGGCAATGTCCTCATAAGTCACCCTCTCCTTGTAATACCTATGTCATACCCATGTTATTACACCAATTTGTGTCCTGATATGTCACAAAAACAAACACACACACACACACACACACACACACACACACACACACACACACACACACACACACACACAATTATTGTGCTGTTCATTTATATTTTCACATTTACATTACTTTTGTCATCATTTATCACTCACTGTAAGTTAATCTTAAATTTAACAATTAAAATCTAATTTTGGTTATTTTAATGACCAATTGTTCATTTATTTTGACAATACAGAACTTCAATATTGACCATTATTGGCTATCAGCCATTAGATGAAAATAATAGTTGTCCAATAAATATTAGGCAGAATTTAAAATTTGCAACAAAACAAAAACAGCGACAGATCTTTTCTTCCATATTGTGATGTACATCGGAATTAAATGGATAATCAAAAAAGACCAAAAAAAAAATGTGGGGAGGAACATGGTTCCATCAATTAGTTGTTGACTGAATGGAGGGAGATCTGAATGTGAGCTTGCTTGTTCAGTTGTGAGCAGCAAGTTTAATGAGACTTATTTGTTTCACCAGAAAATCAGTTTTGTTTAAAAAATTACCAGGTCAGCAGGAAATAAATAAAATGACATCTGCATGTATGAATTTTCATTTCATGCCAACTTTATAAAATGTATCCTTAAAGGAATACGCCACTTTTTTTGGAAATAGGCTTATTTTCCAATTCCCTAGGAACTACACTCCCATTCCGGTGTAGTAGTGATATTACTGCACCTGCTGCGTCCATATTACGGCAGCAAACTTCCTTGACTATTACGCCAGAATGGAAGTGTAGTTCCTAATCTTATCGGCCTATAAAATCGCATCTTTACATTTTCCGCCGGTCTTAGTACACAATATAACTACAGAAGAGTCAAGTTTTGAATAGGACAAATATTGAAAGTTATCGGTAATTCTTAAACGCAATGCTATTGGTCTCATAGGATACAATGATCTATGCTAAGCTATGCTAAAAGTGATGTCGCCAGAACAGGAGAACGGCTGAATTGGTTTCTGAACGGTAAAAATGAACTTATTAACTTAACCAAAAAAAGTGGAGTGTTCCTTTAAGTGTGATGATAAAATAAAATGCTAACAAAAATCATATAAACACCAAACTTATTTAAAAACAATTTTTTTTTAAAACTTACTTTGATGACATAGCTTTTGGAGGGGACGTGCAGTTTTCTCTGGTTTTTGCTAAATTATAAAAGATATATTTTTGAACAGAATACAGAACATCTACTCACAAAATGAATATCAATATTAATATTATATAATAAGCAATATTTTGCAAACTGAACTCACGTCTCACAAAAACATACTGTCCGTCTACTTGAAGTGCAGGGTGTTTCTGTAGAAATGGCAAAAGTCCTCCCTCTTCTGTGGATGAGAAAGCATATTTTTCCTCAAGACCTGCATTTTACCATACATTTTCAATAATTGAAGGTCATTCTATAATTGCTATGGACATACTTTTAATTAGGGTTCTGTCCTCTGCTGTTAAACACAGGAACCATCCAAGCAACTTTGGACCTGTGATCTCCAGGTATTTATTGGCCAAGACAAGCTCAAACAGTGACCTACAAATATAAGATACACAATTGTCTCCCTCAAAGTAACAAGGTGCAGTGGTACTTCAAATTATTGATAAAAAAATTCTGAGCTTAAAACTGGATTAATCAATAAGACTGAATGCAAGCAGACTGATTTGTACACTTCCAGTTAAAAGAGCCTCTTCGGTTCAACAGGCCTGCATTTATTTCACCGAAAGTACAACAGTAAAATTGTGAAATATTTTACTATTCAAAACAACTGTTTTCTTATTGAACATTTTAATTATATATATTTTATATTTTGATTATTATTATTAAAAGTATGGCTTTTTATAGGTTTCTTTACCAGGAGGTTCAGAAGAACAGCATTTATCTGATAGAAATATTTTGTAACATTATAAATGTCTTTATTATCCCTTTTGATCAATTTAAAGAATCCTTGCTATATAAAAGCATTCATTTTTAGAATTTCTTTTCCAAATATTGACTCCAAGCTTTTGAATGGTATAATGTTACAAAAGTTTTTTTTTTTTATTAGAGATTAATAGGCTATATGTCGAACGTCACCTGACCAACCCCGGAAAACAGGTCTCATTGCTTCCGCTTGTCGGAGAACGTGTTAATAGCCGTAATAAATAATGGCGATATCGACGGACTTTTAAGGTAATCAGTTAAACAAGCCAGCTGTTTATTGTGGACGTTTCACTCGATATTTATATATAAATGTTAGTGAAAAGAATAAAAATTTAAAACTTTTATATATCAATCCACATATGTGATGGACATTGGTTATGATCATAGTTAGTGTCTACTTTGAATGAATCTTGAGTAAATCATGTTCATATTTAAAGAGGGATATGCAAAACGCGAGAACCGGAAGCAACGAGACCTGTTTAGCAGAAAACGGAAGCCTGTTGGCAATAACCCCTATTGCTGATCTTTCTTTTTACTAAAGAATCTAGAAAAATGTACTGGTCTGTTTTAAATATTGATAAAAATAAAAAAATGAACATTTCTTGAACAGCAAATCAGAACATTGTAATGATTTCTAAAGGATCATGCGACACTGAAGACTGGAGTAATGATGCTGAAAACTTAGCTTCGCTAAAATGCATTCAAATAGAAACAGTTGTTTTTAATAGTAGAAATATTTCACAGCATTACTAACTTTGCTGTATTTAGGACCACATAAATTCAGGGATGGAGAGCCGAAGAGAATTCTTCAAAAAAAAAAAAAAAAGATTAAAATCTTACTGTTTAAAAACGTTTGACTGGTATTGTATGAGTAAAACACCTGGTTTGTGAAATTTATAAGCAAATGAGTTTTGTTAATCCTTAATTCGACGATTCCTTACCTCATCAACTGAAACTTCCTTTCAACGTTGGTATGCAGCGGATCATTGTAAAAGCCTTGAGACATGTACAAGGAATTCAGCAACACTGTAAAAAAAAAAAAGATATGATATATGTCTGATTAGACTAATTTTCTTTTTGTTCTACCAGTTTACATTTAAGACATAATCAAAATGTCTATATGCTGGTCACATCTGAATATTAAGCTAATTGAAGTGTTGACGGTTGACCACACATCCGCGGCGCGCCCCCCACAGAGCATGCGCGCACAAAATATAGTGACACAAACCTCATAACGTCTACACGAAAGTAGTTTCTATGAATATGTGAGACTTTACGATTTACTATTTACTTTACTTTACTATTATTACGATGATAAATTAAAGTAATATAATAACAAGCAGCGTAAGGGATTGTTTTTGTACCGCTAAAATCATAGATATATATCTATGGTTAAAATAACTGGAAGCGCATGACACCGGAAGCACTGAACATTCAATTTTAATGCCCGCGAAAAATAAATAAATAAATAAATAAAATAATACTCATATTAATAAAAAATATTGCTCCGCCAAAACACGACTACACGTTCATATCCAAAGCACTACAGTTATGTTTTTTTTTTTTTTTATTATTATTAAGAAGAATCTAAGCAAGAAGGAAGAGTTGGTAAACTCGAAATTTATTCTGAATAGGATAAGACGGTAACATTAAAGTAAGTCGTTATGTATACCCAAAATACGCCCGTTTCTCACAGACCACACGTGATTAACCCAGACCAACTTTTTTGGGCTCGATATAACTTACCATCAACCTCGTTAACTGTATTATAGGCTCCTTGATCAAAGGGAATGAGTTGCCACGTGGCTCTTGCAGAAAGATCCTCATATGTGACTGAATGTGACTCAAAGACGAACGGTAACGGTACGACTACAGGTTGAGGGTACCACATGTTCTGAAAGAATTTAAATGATCAAATGTTTACACCAATTACTGTCGACAACAAAACTGCGATAGAGCTTGTCCAACTCAGGTAACCTAAAGCGCCTTATTAAAGTCCAAATGAACCGGAAATTGCTGCCGACTACAGTGTAATGACGTATTTCCAGCTAAAACGGAATATTGAATTGAGGGCGGGGTTTTATTGTAGCGCTCCTCCTCTCCCCTGTCACTCTAACGGCTGGAGGGGCGTGGTTCCCCATTAGAGAAGGAATGCTATATGATGCTATTCCCCAGCAGAAGATGATCAGAATTTAATTAAAGATTACCAAAACAAACAATTTTTTTAGAGGATTAATTTGCACGGATTAATTAATTAAATATTAAAGACTAACAATGTGCACTAACAAAATAAATATTTCACCCAGACTTTAATCATGAGGTAGTTTTAGACCAGCCAGCAGGGGGTGCTCATTCCCTGACATGTACATTATGGGTCCAAAAGTCCAAATGTAACAAAAACAACTTTTTGATGAAGCCTTAAACCAGTGTTATGCCAAATACTGACCCCTGCCAGATTACTATCCCCCTAGTATTGGTAGGTTTTAGGGTTAGGTGTGGGGGAGGGGTTAGGATTAGGGGTGGGGTTAGGATTAGGCAATCAGGTAGCGATTTCAACGAGAAGGGGTAATAGTTTGGCAGCGGTCGAAAATGGGCACAACACCGGCCCTTGTAAAAAGGAGCGCCCGTAGGATAAGGCATTAAACTGGCCTCCTGACCTTAATAAATAGGCCTGTAATTCACATTAAATTAACCATTAATAATTTTATAATTTTGCAATTTGTTATGGCGTGTCCCTAAATTCCCAGCTAACAATTTAGCTTTTAGCTTTTGGTTCTCAGAATGTTCCCAATAACCTTCCCTGTTGGTTAGCCAGGAAAGTTTTCTTAACATAAATAAAACATTCCCTTTAGGTTAGGGGAACATTCCCGGAACTTTCTCAGTAGGTTCCCAGAACGTTTCCCTAACCTAAATGGAACGTTCTATTTACGTTAGGAAAACTTTACTGACTAACCAATAGGGAACATTCTATTTATGTTCCTAGAAGGTTCCCTGAAAGTTCTCTGAAAGTTCCTAGAACGTTCTCCTAACCTCTTCACTCCTTTACCGTTTCTGTACGTCAGCACTCCCGCGTCCCGGAGTAAGCGGCATGGAAGGCGGACGGATTTGGACCTCAATAATCACTACTACACAACATGTCTTGTTTTAAACGCTTGTTTAATCATTACAGATAATTAGAGCACATTTAACCATCATAAGGAACATTAAATGAGACTGAATTATCCTATGCTAGATTTCTTATTCGTTAATATGTAAGATGTAGAAGAACCATAATAACTTTTTATGTTTATTATTAAAGTACCAAATAACACAACTTCATATTGGACGACAAAATATTGGATTTTACAGTCATTAAAAACGAATAACATTTATTTGACTTTAACTAAGATAACATTACATTCTCTGTAGTTTAAAAAATAAAGCCTAAAATAACCTGCGGGAACGTTCTGGGAACGTTTTCTGTAGGTTCTAAAAATTAAAACATAACCTGCGGGAAAGTTCTGGGAACGTTTTCGGTATAGGTCCTAAAAATTAAACCTAAAAATAACCTGCAGGGAACGTTCTGGGAAGGTTTTTTAGGTTATAATTAAACCAATAAACAACCTACATTGAACGTTCTGGGAACGTTCTTTATAGTTTATTAAAAAGAGAACCTACATGGAACGTTCTCACTTGATTCCCAAAAAAATAACCAAATGGAAATAATATGGGAACGTTAGAGGAACGTTCTGTGTTTGCCTTTAGCAGCTAGATTATCATTCGTCCTCTACCGTTACGGAAAGTTACGAAGAAAAAAAAGATTTATGAATGAATTAATTAAAATCATATTAATAAATGCGAACTGCTGTAGGCTCTTTAGTTATATCGCTTTATAAAATGATAACTTGTGATAGATAGAGCCTGGTGGTTAGTGAAATGCAGTTATTATTATGGCCACTAGAGAGAACACAAACCACGATGAATGAACCGCTTTCATAACAGGAATAAAACATATCCTAATCCTAATTGACAGGGAACGTGTTTGTGAAGGTGAAAGTATTTCGTGGAATCTTGTCCACAGTTAACCATTTATTGAAAAACAAAAACCGACACATTCATTCCCTGCCTTGTTGTTGTTGTTTTTACATTCAAATTCATTTTAAGAAGTGGTTAAAGTATTTTATCACGGGTAATATATTAGAGTAACTGAATGCATACAATGAATGACTTAATTACTCAGTATAAATAAATTATAAGATTGATGTCTAAATAAAAAAGGTCAAGCTCTGAGTGCCTGGCAGGAATTGCCTAGTCGGAAGTTCATTAATTAGAGCATGTATTCTAATCACAGTTCATTTAAGTTTTCTCATGTCTCAGCAGATGGACAGCTGCTTACATGGCAAAATAAACAATAGTGAGTTAGATCATGTCACATCTTTAGCTCTGTCTTGCTTGCTCCATTGTACCAAAAGATGTACCCTAAGCAAATAGTGTGCATTAGCTGTCGGCCTGCTAAGTGAAATCAATACTTCACTAAAACAGTCATTAGCAGACCACAGTGCAAAATATATGTTGATGGAACTGGCCATTAACTTCTTTGCATGAATGCATAAATTGCTTATAGTGTTCTATTGCATTAGTCAGTTATAGACTACAGCGTGAAGTTGGCTAGAAATAAAACGGTTGTGTTGGCTGCAGGGTTATTTACATGGAAGTAGGCGAGTTCAAAGGTTAAGTGCTTTTCTAGAGCAGAGGGGGGTAAGGAATGTTACCACAGTGATCTAACATCCCATCATCGTCAGCTAGAGCATCTCCATTTTCATTTCCTGGATGATATTCATCAAGACCAAGTGGAATTATAAATTCAGTCACAAATGCTTAAAGTATAAATGCACGGTGTTGTGCAAACAGTATACAGCCCATAAATGGGTTTGGATGAATAATTGAGGCTGTGGATGTTATGACATAAGTGCAAGATATAGTATCACACATGCTGCTGCTCACCCATCCATGCAAAGTTATTAAATAATCATAGATGGGAGGCCTACAGCATGATCATATGAGCAGACACACATTAGCTAACCATCTAGAGCCCTGATGAAAGGGCAGCGCAGCCCCTGGGACAGCAAAAGGCCTTTAACTGAATAGAGGCTGATCGATACAGAATAGAGTTTCAGATTCAGTGCAAGAAAGCAATTGCCAGCCTATTATCTGAAATGGGCTTTATAGTTCTCAGTCACATATGAACACAATAATATATATATATATATATATATATATATATATATATATATATATATATATACTGTTCTTTAACTTTTACTCAGCAAAAATGCATTCAAATTGTCAAAAGTGTCAGTAAAGACTTTTATATTGTTATATGTTTTATGTATATTTTCAAGTTCTTTTGGACTTGCTTTTATCAAAAATTATAAGCAGCACAAGTGCTTTGAACATTAATAATACTACTAGTTTTTCTTGAGCATGAAGAGTGGAGTAATGGCTGCTGAAAATTCAGTTTTACTGTTACTGTTACCGTTTATTTTTGCAGCCTTGGCTTTAAAAACATACTGATCGCAACCTTTTGAACAGTACTGTATGTATAAACAGTGCCCTCCACTAATATTGCCAGTCTTGGTAAATATGAGGGAAGGTGGCTGAGAAAATAAATCCATTTGAGCTTTCATTAAAAAATCACAACCTCATTGAAGTAAAACAATGGAAAGTGTGGGGGAAATCTCATTATGAAATAAATGTTTTTCTCTAGTTCACGTTGACCACAATTATTGGCACCCAATAACTGCAATGTCGTTTTCCCAAGATAACAGCTTTGAGTTTTCTCCTATAATGCCTGATGAGTTTGGAAAACAGGCCATTCCTTCATCCAGAATCTCTCCAAATCCTTCAGATTCCCAGCTCCATGTTGGTGGTGCTTCTTCTCTTCAGTTCACCCCACTCATTTTCTATAGAGTTCAGGTCAGGGAACTGGGATAGCCATGGCAAAAGCTTCATTTTGTGATTAGTGATACATTTTTGATGTTTGTTTTGGATCATTGTCCTGATTGAAATCCAACCACGGCCCATGATAAGATTTCTAACAGAGGTAGTCAGTTTTTTTTTTTTTATCTGTTGGGATTTGATAGGATCCATGATGCCATGTATCTAAACTAGATGTCCAGGACCTTCCAGGCCCACAACATTAAAGATCGGGGAGTATATTTAACTGTGAGCATGGGGTACCTCTTATCCTTGTTTGCACCAAACCCATCTGGTGGGTTTGCTGCCAAAAAGCTCTTATTTTAGTTTCATCTGACCATAGAAGCCAGTCCCGTTTGAAGTTACATTTGTGTCTGACAACTGAATATGTTGAAGTTTGTTTTTGGATGAGAAAAAAGGGGTTTTCTTGAAACCCTCCTAAACAACATGTGCTGATGTAGTGCTTGTTTGATATTTCTTTCATGCTTTCTGACTCAATTTATCTCTGCAATTTTCTAGCTGTGATCTTTGGAGTCTTTGGCCACTCAAACTCCCCTCCTGACTGTGCATTAGAACGATATTAGTCCTCTTCCAGGCAGATTTGTAACATCTTTAGTAGATTGGAACTTCTAATTATTGCCCTGATGCTGGAAATGGGGATTTCCAATGCTTTAGCTATTTTCTTACAGCTGCTTTCTATTTTGTGAAGCTCAACAATCTATATTCTTTGGTTTTACTCCTTGTGATGGATAGTTTGTTCCTCATATTTATAATCCTGTGGAACAGGAAGTCATGGCTGGATAATTACATGCTCCTAGTCCTCCTGGTGTGCTAAGAAATGTAAAAATGAATGGGAATGAGATATTTTACTTCAATGAAAGTTTTTGTGAATTCAGATGAAAGATCAAAAAGAGAAACAATGCAGATTTATTTTCACATAAACATTTGCTTATATTTACTAAGGGTGCCAATATTAGTGGAGGGCACTGAGGGTACCCTGGACCACAAAACCAGATATAGAAGTTTTTTTTTTTTTTAAACTGGGACCAATAAATTAATAAATAAGCTTTTAATTGATGTATGGTTTTTAGGACAGGACAATATTTGCTTGAGATACAACAACAATATGAGAGTACAAAAAAAAAAAAAAATCTAAATGCCTTTAAACTTGTCCAAATTAAGTTCTTAGCTATGCATATTACTAATCGAAAATTAAGTTTTGATATACTTACAGCAGGAAATTTACTAAATATCTTCATGAAACATGGAGCTTAATATCCTAATGATTTAAAAATGTATAATTTTGACCCATAATGTATTTTTGGCTATTGCTACAAACATACCCGTGCTACTTAAGATTGGTTTTCACATATATAAATGTATAATTAAACCAAACATGTGGCTGCTCTGTCATTGAAATAGATGTGGGAGACGAAAAAGCAGAACACAAGAGTGCAAGTGAAGCAGAATGGACAGTTTATTGTACCCAGTACAGATTATAAACTCAGCAGTGTAAGGTACACATTGTGAGGGGACAAGGTTAAGCCTGTACAAGTGCAGACAACCCTTCTGTGGTGGATGTTGAGACAAGCCCCTCATTCCATGAGAAAACGGTTATTTTAAAAGCTGCACCTCTCATTTAAAGGCACTGTTCTCGAACCCACCAGGAAAGGCTGTCCGGTAACCACTGGTGTGCAGTCACTGCAACACAGGGATCCATTGAAAACATACATAGAGTATCTGTTACAGGCAGAACTATACAGCTTATACAATAAAATCAAATAAATGCAGACTTTGCAAAAATATATGTTCATCTTTTCAAAAAAAAAAAAAAGGAAAAGAAAAGAGAGAGAATACAAATGCAGAGAACTCCACAATTTCTTCTTTGTCCAGCATAAAGCGATATGTTAGTGGACAGCTGATCATTGAATACGTCATGCAAAAGGAAGCAGTGGTCTTTCATCAGCTTGAGATTGGCAATGAGTAGCTGACCAGGAAAATGTATTTTTCTTGTACCTTATTGCATGCAAGGCCCTGATACTCCTGCTTTCCTGGTGCATTCAAATATAAAATGATGCCAAAAAATGATGTTTAAGAGGCTAAATGTTGTTGACCTTCACTTACACTAAAGCATGGAGAGAATCTGACTAGTGCATCCCTTTTGAATGTTGTCAAGTGAGAAAATTATATGAACTCTGTAATTCAAAATTTGGTGAAAACGAAACTTAAATAGCGACAGGCATACAGATATACATTTAAAATGGGCTAACAGTCCTGTGAAGTTGACTGAATATACTAAGAGTGCCTCTGGGTTAACTTCACATCAACAACCCCTGGGTTAACCAGCATGAAAACAAAAAGTTAATATAAAACCAACACAGAACAAAACCAAATAATACAAAAAGTTCGGTATTCCTCAGCATAATTAAAGCTGTCCACATTTAGTTCAACAAAAAGTGTTGTATAAAAGCCAGCTTTCTAAAGAGTCTTAACAAGTCTGAACAAACAAACAAACGGGTCATTTTTTTTTCTTCTTGTAAAATAAAGCCCTTTTGACTTCTTGTCTACATGGTTTGGAGGTGAAACAAAATTAATTCGGACCAAAAAGGCAACTATTAAATAGTGCTGCATTGAAGGGTTTTTATTTCTCTGTGAATAATTTGTTACCAATTTTTCTTTTTTAAAAAAGCAGATTGTCAAAAACAGAATTGCTACAATTCTCGCAGTGAGATCTGTCAGTCTTTCGGCACCGGTCGGTTCCAGCTCAACCTCTTCTTCTCTGTGGCACTGACCGCTTGCCACGAGGAAGGTTGAAGCGTGGGAAACCAGCTTTCCTCACCTCCTTGACACCTTTCTCACACCAGAGAAAAGGTGGCTCGCAGATTTCTCCTCATTCTTTTTTTAATGATTGGGAGGGTTAATCTGGAAGTGGGCAACAGTTCAAAAGGAGTCGAGGCAATAGGGACAGATGTGTTTCAGTCAGATCAACAGTTCAGGCTCAGTACACGTAACCGTCGGGGAAAGGCATCCCAGCAACACACTGCTCGCCGCCGTCTACCAAGTACGAAGCCGCCTCGTCGTAGTGCGCCAACGGAAGCGTGTCGTCATCCACTCCGGGCAGGCTGTCAGGGTCTGCCTTAAGGTTGGGCCTCTGGTTGTCTGGGAAGGCCATGGAGAAGAGGGCCTCGGGATCACACACAAATTTGTACACGTACCTCTCGCCAGCAACCTGAAAAGAGAAAATAGCCATTAGATTATCTAAAATAGATAAAAGAAATTGGTATGGACAAAGTACAGCATTTGTGAGACCCTGGACCACAAAACCAGTCATAAGAGATTTATACATCATCTGAAAGGACAATATTTGGCTGAGATACAACTACTTGAAAACCTGGAACCTGAAGGTGCAAAAAAAATCTAAATATTGAGAAAATCACATTTAAAGTTATGAGAATAAAGTTCTTAGAAATGCATATTACTAATCAAAGATTTACAAAATAAATTTACAAAATATCTTCATGAACATGATCTTTACTTATCCTAATGATTTTTGGCATAAAAGAAAAATCAATCACAAATATACCTGTGCTACTTATGACTGGTTTTGTGGTCCAGGGTCACATATTATGATTATGAGCAGAATAAAAGAAGAGTAAAAGAAACGTGAACCTGCCTTTACCTTCTGCATGATTCCCTTCTCATAATAGTAACGCAGTGAGCGACTGAGTTTGTCATAGTTCATGGCCGGTCTGTTCTTCTGGATGCCCCAGCGTCGGGCAACCTGAAAACACAAATGTCAATTGATTAGCAGAGTTTAAATTTAGTTGGCAGTACACAACAAAAACTGGAACATCACAAAAACTCTCAAATCTCATGGGTTCAAGAGAAATATACAGTCACTTTCAGAGAAACTGGCAGAGGCCATATAGCAACAGTGTCAGACAATAATTACGAATTCAGACACATTACTCGCTTATCAAAAAACAAGCATCTAGAATCTAGAAACTTCTTGTAAATGTGTTTTGATGACCTGAATGTGTAAATGTATTCTCAAATAGGCAATTCACTGCAGAGCTTTTATTAAAACTTGATTGTCTATGCAGTTGAACTGCGGAAATGTTTTTGAAATCAGTGCTACATGACAGGATAACAGAAAAAGGTCTGTGGTGTTCCCTTTTGCTGGAAAAGTAGGGAAACAAAGGGAGTAGGGAGTTCAAGCTGACTATATATGGGTGGGAATATAAAAATGTGTAAAAATAAAACCACCTCAATTGATTTTTTAAATGAAAAGTTAACCAAAAATAAAAATTACCCCATGATTTACTCATCCTCAAGCCATCCCAGGTGTATATATAACTTTATGCTTTCAGATGAATACAATCAGAGATATAATAAAAAAAATTCCTGGCTATGCCAAGCTTTGTAATGGCAGTAAAATGTGTTGAGATTTTGAAGTCCAATAAAGACTTTCTGAAGTAAATCGATGGGTTTGTGTAACAAAAATATCCATATTTAAAACTTTTTAAACCATAATCTCTAGCTTTGGCTAACTGTCGTATGTACGTTCAGGAGAGAGTGCTGTTCAAGTGGATGACGTAGGATGTAGGTGTAGCGTAAGCTCCAATAATAAATTTTCACTTTTGGGTGAACTATCCCATTATTGTGCATTTTAGAAGTTTTATTTGCATTTTTATGCTTACATTAGCTTTTTCCCCCCAGAATTTACACAAAAATATATGAATAGAAAACCAGATATTGAAAGTGAGAACATACAGGGCTACTGTAAATGCTGTGTGTGCTTGAAAGAAAGTGGTAAAGCTGAATGTTGGCGCTCACCTCTTCTGGCTCAATAAGTTTGAACTCCATTCCACGTCCTGTCCATGCAATGAAATGACCGTTGGCAGGATCATCCAGTAGCGTTACCAGGAACTGCCAAAGCTGTAGGGAGCCACGACGTTGGTAAGGCGGCCCATCACGATACACAGAGGGCTCTTGCTTTACCTTCCCTGTCAGGAACAAGAATTATGAGGATTAGAGTTTGCCCAGAGTGGCGTGAACAAGTAGGTGAGAAATTCCAACACAAATGTGTCTAATGTGGACACAGTCTTCATTTTGCACCACCATACTAGCTCTCTCTTCAAAGAAAGAGGTGCCCTGGTGAATCTGTACAATGCAGACTGACCACTTCACAACTACTGAGGTAACCATTTGTGACCCTGGACCACAAAACCAGTCATCAGTAGCTCAGGTATATTTGTAGCGATTGCCAAATGATTGATTTTTCTTTAACGCCAAAAATCATTAAGTAAAGATCATGCTCCATGAAGATATTCTGTAAATTTCCTACCGTAAATATATCAAAACTTAATTTTTGATTCGTAATATGAGTTGCGAAGAACTTCATTTGGACAACATTAAAGGAACACTCCACTTTTTTTGGAAATAGGCTCATTCTCCAACTCCCCCCCGAGTTAATAAGTTGAGTTTTAACTTTTAGAAATCCATTCAGCCGTTCTCCTGTTCTGGCGATATCACTTTTAGCATAGCTTAGCATAGATCACTGAAGCCTATTAGACCAATAGCATCACGTTCAAAAATGACCAACGAGTTTCGATATTTGTCCCTTTAAAAACTTGACTCTTCTGCAGTTACATCGTGTACTAAAACCGCCTGAAATTAGTTCCCAGCTAGGTAACTTCCAACGAGGAACGCTCCCTGTGCATGCAGTTGGTCACGTTGTGCTGCGTGATATCACTGTGCCTGCTGCGTCCATATTACGGCAGCAAACTTCCTTGACTATTACGCCGGAATGGGAGTGTAGTTCCTAATCTTATCGGCCTAGAAAATCGCATCTTTACATTTTCCGCCAGTCTTAGTACACGATATAACTGCAGAAGAGTCAAGTTTTAAATAGGACAAATATCAAAACTCATTGGTCATTTTTGAACGCGATGCTATTGGTCTAATAGGATTCAATGATCTATGCTAAGATATGCTAAAACTGATATCGCCAGAACAGGAGAACGGCTGAATGGATTTCAAAACGGTAAAAATCAACTTATTAACTCGGGGGGAGTTGGAGAATGAGCCTGTTTCCAAAAAAGTGGAGTGTTCCTTTAAGGACGATTTTCTCAATATTTTGATTGTTTTGCACCCTCAGATTCCAGATTTTCAAATAGTTGTATCTCAGCCAAATATTATCCAATTTATTCAGCTTTCAGATGATGTCAATGTCCAAAAATGGACCCTTATGACTGGTTTTGTGGTCCAGGGTCACATTTGAGCATTACCTTTAAAGCTATACTTGGCCTGTGGTGAAATCTTACCTTCAAGTCTCTCGGGAACCACACAGGTGTCATCGAAATACAACTGCTGATCTCTGTCGAATGAGAAGTCTGCAGGGAAAGGGATGAAACAAAGACACTGTATGTTAGATTAGAATGGGATAAGATGATTTAAGCATGCAAGAGCTGCAGTCAGGTAGTTTATGCTTCAATGGCGATGCCACTTACTCTCATGGTTTTGGTAAAAGCTTGCTGCTCTCCCAAATGAAGACTGACACTTAGGCACTTCTGCAAAAGAACAATGATAAATGAGTCAAGTTCATTTAAAATAAATAAAATAAAAGACATATAGATGTGGCATACGAACATAGGATGTATGAGAGCTCTAAAAAGCCAAGATGATAAACAACAGTCATTCTGGTCCTTTTAAGACACTCATAGAACAGCTGGGCTGTGAATGTCCTGCCTCACACATCTGGTAGCGCTGGCTAAGCTTATATCAACACACCAAAGAAACATGCAGCATTAGCAGTGAGCACTGAGTCACCAAATAGGATTAGCCACCGTGTCAAGATACCGGACCATGACAATCAAGTTTTATCTGTCCTTGTGCGTCCTGGTGATTCAGTAGGCCACTCCATCCCTTTCCTGTCTTACTTCGAGTATGCGATCCTCATTGATTGCATCAGATGCATCATCTGTCAAGCTGCTGTACAGATGAAAGGACTCAGTTCAGCCGCCCCCATGCAAATGCAATACGTGACGTACAAATTTATAAGAAGGATGGTAAGAGGATTTAAAATTACATCACTAACCTGCAAACATAAACCTAGAGGGATAGTATAACACTTGGAAGAGTGTGCAAGACTGAATGTAAGGATCACTGTATTACACTGTAAACAGGTCAGGGGCAAATTACACTAAATAACCATGGTAAATTGACAGCCCTGTTTATTAATAATGCTGCACTTAAGGAATGTCAGTATGAGGAGCTCAGCCTTCTCAGAATGTCTCTTCTTTGCACGCAAAGGTTCAAGGTTAGCATGTGTGCATGCTTTTGTTCGTATACACCTCACTAAACAACGCTAAAAGTCACAGGCCCGTGCAAGCACACAAAATACATTCCATGCCCTCACCCAGACATCTCTCATGAATCCTAGGCAGATTGTGAACACTTCAATACCATTTCTAAGAAATGGGACAGTCCTCACCAGAGTCAAAGCAGAAGTCTCGTGGCTCTTGCTTGATGGCCATTGGGTGGAAGGCAGCCTGGGATGGGCCCATGTTGGGAACACCTTGCTCGGTGTAGCGGGGGTCTAAGAGCTCCTGTTTGAAGCCCTGAGGAGGCACAGGAACCAGGGGCTCGGACATTTGGCGATGGTACGGTGGCCTTCCATCTCTTGGTGAAGTGCTGGGGACCTGTGGCATGAAGTTGGGTCTTCCTTGGGTGTCAGAAGGTGGGAATGGAAGGCAAGGCTCTGAAAGTTGCCGTTGAAACCTGCAAGACAACAACAACATTCAAGAATCAGAAACAAATTTAGAGTAAATGACACAGTGCACTTTAAAGTAAAGGGCTAGTTCACCCAAAAATGACAATTCTGTCATTAATTACTCACCATCATGTTGTTTCAAACTTTTAAGACCTTTGTTCATCTTTGGAACACAAATTAAGACATTTTTGATGAAATCTGAGAGATTTCTGACCCTGCATAGACAGCAAAAGAACTGACACGGAAAGATAGTAAGGACATCGTAAAAAAAAAAAAGTCCATGTGACGTCAGTGTTCCAACCGTAATTTCTCAGATTTCATCTTAATTTGTGTTTTAAAGACAAAGGTCTTACGGGTTTGTAATGATATGAGGGTGAGTAATTAATGACAGAATTTTCACTTTTAGGTGAACTATCCATTTAAAACTAAGCAGCTGCATATGATTCATGGAAGTCAAACAGCATGTAAAACTATAGATGTTTTGGTCATGTGACAGGATAAATAAAGGATCAGCTTATCACTAGCACTTAGAGTCTTCTGCTACTGGCTTTAAATGATGTGCCACACATTCTCCAGCAAGCTCCCAGGAATTTAGCTCCAGGTGGCAGGGCAGGACGCCAGCCAATCCATTCCCACGAGGGTCATATTATTACAGCCCCCCAGCAGTGATGTACATCACATTTTTTTGACCTCATAAAATGAACATGGCTAAAGTATGCCATATGATATATGGTAATATCACTACTAAATGCTGAAAACTTAGCTTTTCCTTTACAAGAAGGTACATTTTATTAAAACAGAAAAAAGCAATTATAAAATATAATTTTTACACAATATATTACTTTTTTACTGCAAGCAGATTTGGTGAGCATAAGATACTTCTTTTTATAAAAAAAAAAAAAAAAAAAAAATCTTACCAACCCCAAACTTTTGAACGGTAATTTAACATCCCAATGAATGTATATATGTGACCCTGGACCACAAAACCAGTCATAAGGATGACTTTATCAGAATTAAGGTTTATACATCATTCAAAGACTATATTTAGACGAGATACAACCATTTGAAAATCTGGAATCTGAGGGGGCAAAACAAATCTAAATATTGAGAAAATCGCCTTTAAAGTTGTTCAAATTCTTAAAAGTTCTTAGCGAGTTTGAATATATTTATGGTAGGAAAATATCTTCATGGAACATGATCTTTACTTAATATCCTAATGATTTTTGGCATAAAATAATAAAATTGATAATTTTGATCCATACAATGTAATTTTGGCTATTGTGGTCCAGGGTCATATGTCATATGTCATATATATATATATATATATATATATATATATATATATATATATATATAACTAAAGGTAATATTTTATTGAGGTAAAAGTATAGTAAATAGACAAGTGCCACTGAAGTTGTCCTGAAACCATGCAGACACTAACCTAGGTTCATTATTGAAGTGAGCGTCACGGTTTAGTGGTGGACAGGGTACTGCGAAAGGTGGGCTCTGGCTGTGATGAGGGAGTGCCTGCTGGCTGGGGGTGGTCTTGGTCATTGAAGGCTGCCCATGAAGGAGACGCTGCCCTAATGTTGTGTTGGAGACTGGGGGAGGAGTCTGTTCATGCAGGGGACGTGTCCCGAGAGTGTTGGTGGGGCCACATGGCGAGACGGGCGTTGAGGGAGGAGTCAATGGCTTGAACCCAGCTGTGGGCTTCCTTTCATAGGCACTGTTTTGAGGAAAATTAAAACAATTAGTAACCACCATGCTCACAAGAAGATCTCAATGATGTTGAGATGAATGTATAAGAAAGTACCTGTAGCTGTAAAGGCACTTCTCTCCATACGGCATGGGACTTCTATCCTGGCTACAGGGGGAGAGCTCTTTGGAGGGACTCAGTTCGCGTTTGATCTTCACCGGTGGTGGGCCATGAAACATCACTGCGAGAGAAAAGAGCAGGAGATGTTTCTAACGAAGCAGAGCGTCCAATCGAACACATCAACAGAAGTGCAGTGAAATGCCTCAGAAGGAGATTCTTCTCCACCATTAAACCGCCATATTTCACGGGTAATGACAATCGACTGCGAGGCATAAAAGCTCTTCGTTCTGCCCATCAGTATCATGGTGCAGAACAACACGTGCAATCAAAGCGCTCCCCTCAGATTTCCATCATAGCCGAGTCAATACTCATGAATCAGTGTGGTCGTAATTCAATGATTGTGAATGATTTTCCTCCCCGCACTGTAACCATTAGCCCCTGGATCTCTGCATCAAGCTCTCATATCCGGCGCCACATAATGGCCAACGCAACAGGATCCACACGAGTCGAGCCAGATAAATCACCCAGACCGTACTTAAAAGACAAAAGGTAGGCACGTGACACGAGAGCTCAAAGCATGTGTAAAGTGTTAGTTGACCCAAAATGACCACATTTGATGTGCTCCATACGCAGAGCTGGGTAGTAACTGATTACATGTAATCTGGATTACGTAATCCAAAAATTAAGTACTTGTAATTAGATTAAATACTTGTGATCAGACTAGTTACTTTTTTTATGTATTACATGATTACATATTATTCACACAATAGCAATAAATTATCCTAATTTCTATTTTTCATCTTTTAAATGTTCTTTTCTAAAATAGCCTACTGCTTATGAACACTCAAAAAGTCTTCATGATTTGTGGACAGTCATTAATCAGGTGGTGACAGCATTTGAAAATCATTTCAGGTTTAAGAAGCGTTTCAACATTGCATCAGCTACTGATGAACACACTGATCTTATTTGAATTATCTTATTTGTTTTTCAACCATGTATTTCTTTGTTTTTTGAAGGCTTTTGTCTTTCAAACACATTAAAATGCACAAATTCACAAACTTTTTTGTCATCTGATGCTCTTTCACCTAACATATTTACTTGAAGTTCGCCTGAGATTTTAAAATAAATATTTTAATAAATAAGCCTCACATTAACATGTTCATAGTTCTCTGACGTTGGTTATGGTCACGTGACATGCAGGTAAACAAATACAATATATCATTTTTTAGTTTTTTAATTTTTTATTTTGATTGATTTTAAAATGATTTACTTGAATTTAACATTTTTTATGATTTAATTAATTATTAGCTTTTCATTAAACTCATAAACCACCTGCAGTTCCTTCACAAACCCAGTTTGGGAAACCTTGATGTAATATAATAGAATATATTTTCTTACTCTTTATATTTCTATGTCAATATGGTACAAGATTATCCCATTTAAATCAATGTGATAATGAGTTAGGTGAAAAGTAATCTAAAAGTAATCTGATTATATTACCTAAAATGTGTAAATGTAATGGATTACATTTCTAACTACAATTTGTGTCATGAAACTCGTAATCAGTAACGGACCACAATTTGTTCCAATTCAGGAGCGTGCACGATTCATATGTGACCCTGGACCACAAAACCAGTCTTAAGTTGCTGGGGTATATTTGTAGCAATAGCAAAAATACATTGTATGGGTCAAAATGATTGATTTTTCTTTTATGTCAAAAATCATTAGGAAATTAAGTAAAGATCATGTTCCATGAAGATTTTTTGTAAAATTCCTACTGTAAACCTATCAAAATGTAATTTTTGATTAGTAATATGCATTGTTAAGAACTTAATTTGGACAACTTTAAAGGTGATTTTCTCAGTATTTTGATTTTTTGCACCCTTAGATTCCAGATTTTCAAATAGCTGTATCTCGGCCAAATATTGTCCTATCCTAACAAACTATACATCAATAGAAAGCTTATTTATTGAGCTTTCATATGATGTATACATCTCAGTTTTGTAAAATTTAACCTTTTGACTGGTTTTGTGATCCAGGGTCACATATGGATTACGTTTAGTGTCTCTTAATAAACTTTTTACTGCATTACATTTTTTTGTGGAGTAAACTTTCAATGGAAGGAAATATGTAATGTGTGAGAAGTAAGATGTTCTGGGGTTATTGCTAAAGAAGAGGCCACTCCCCATTGATACGGTACTGGGAAAGTGTAGAAGGGGGATGTGACGTCCAGATGACCCGTTGATACTAAAAAAAAAACTGCAAGAAAAGTTTGCACTGGAAGGCCACATGAAGAAACCTATGGCTGGTCTGATTTTATAAACAGAACATCACAAACCTTCATAACATTCTTATGCTTTTCAGTAACGCCACACTGACATGTAAAACCGGAGCAAAACGCATGCCCTTGTACACACCCTGTCTCCTAGCCTCAACATCAGACGAAAACAAAAACAAACTTCAGAGACAAAACGGGGGGAAAAATAACATAAAATGCTCCGCCGAGCGTTCCTCAAGTATTTCCTTTGGCTTTGATTCCTGCGGCCAGGCTCGAACAAACTGGGTACATTTGGACTGAGAACCCTCACTGAAATGAGCTTCAGTAGCAGCGGATTTGGTGGGTTTAGCTAGGCCGGGAGGGGAAGCCTTTTCCTCTCACCCTTCCTGCTGGAATCCGGTCCATTCCAGAGGCTGAACGGAGTGCATGAAAGTGTGAAATCTGATTATGAGCTCGGATCATGTGATGCTGATACCAATCGGCTGATTTCACTGAAAAAATAGGTAGTTGTGGGGGTTCTCGCTGAGAGGATTCAAGCAAGAACAAAAAGCGGAAAGACTATTTAAGTCCTAATAAATCAAAGTGCTGTTGGGTTGAGTGTGTGGGGATCTTACACCACTGACCAAGTTATAGAGGAAATCAATTACTTTAAAAGTTAATGCATGCTAAAATATCTAATATGCACTATATTATGAGCTCCATTTGAGAGTATGACTACTGGCATCTTCAACAACCTAAATCAACAAGATTGTCTGGCCACTCGACACCATCCTTAATCCAAGATCTCCTTTGTTTCCCATGAAACTTTGGCTTTAAATTTGAGCAAGAGATGAATAATAAATAGCTCCAAGAGTTCAGCCTCTGCTGTTTTCCCTAGCCCTCTCTGGACTGCATCCAAAGTACATTGCCAAGGAGAATAAATAATACATCTCAAGGTACTCACAGCTCTCCGACTGGAAATCTGGGACAAACTGTTCATCATCGGGCACCTGAGCTGCGGAGACAGATTGGAGAGCATGAAAGAGTTGCAAACAATGCTCCCTGCTGATAAACAATCTGCAGATCAATGTCAATTTGTCAGACAACGTTTATTTTTGTATTTTTTTTGTTCATTGAAGCCATCTCAGCACCAACTTTTTTGGATGCTAGCACAACGGAACAAATTAAAGGGCCAGAGCATCATAAAAAAATAAACAGCAGCTGGGACAAAGTGTATCATAAATATAAATGTCAACTGCATGACAATGCAAAAATGACATGCATGAAAATAAAACGTTACAAACCTTCTGCGATCCAGATCTCTTGCAGCTGGCTGAGGTCCTGGAAAAGTTCTGAGGGTGACAGGCGAAGAGCAAGAAAACTCACTATTTGATAAATGAAAGGCAGCCTTCAACAATCACAGCATCAATCAAACTCCTTTAAGCACAAGTTAATGCATCTCAATAATCAGATCCATCTGCTAAGCATGCATTAGTCATGTTCATTAGGTTGAAATTACCCTCTGTGTCCTGAGCGAGTTCAGTCTCCACTAACTTTCTTTTTCTGTCATTAACTGCTCGGCTATATGGTTCCTCCACTTGTAATGACTTTTGCTGTGGAAAAACACTCATGGTCAGTGTGGCCTAATTTAATCCTGAAGTACAAAACACCATTAGCTGTATGCATCTACAGAAAAGGAGAAATGTACTTACATTAGGTGGGACCATAAATGGTACTTGCTGGTCATAAAATCTGTCCATGTCACCTGGGTCTTCAAGGAGGCTCCCAGAAAAGGATCTTCGCTTAAAAGCGATTGTTATATTGACCTCTCTGGGTCGTGTTTTCTCTACGAAAAAAAAGAAAAAGATGAATCATGCATCTACTGGACAGTCAAGTGTGTCCCACATCAAAACACCAAGCCCTGTATACAGGCTGACAAAACCCTCAGATCCATCTGATCCTGTGTATTCATCCTCCCCCTTCTCTCTCTCTGTTACCCATCACAACATCCCTCCTGACAGAGCATATGTGTAAAGACAGACAGGCGAGGAGAGAGAGAGAGAGAGAGAGAGAGAGAGAGAGAGAGAGAGAGAGGGGGGGAGAGAGAGAGAGAGAGAGAGAGAGAGAGAGAGAAAGAGAGAGGCATAATGCAATCCACTGTAGATGAATGTAAACCTTACATAAGCAAAGCCAACCATCTGTGCTGCTGATTAGACTATGAAAAGAATCATGGACATATTAAGATAAACTGTGGAAAATGGAAGACATACATTTTGTGTTACGCTACATTGATATTCCACTTATGTAACTAGTCCATGAATAAACATTGAAAAACTGAACTGCTGGCCAAGCATCTATTCTGAGGAACACTGGATACTAACTCACTGGATCAACTGCACACTTGGAAGAGGTGACTGGAGTCTGTGAGGACTAAGCCAACTTTTCTTGTGATGCTTCTCCACAATACAACAATTCTGTACTTGATACTTTAAATAGACTACCAGTTAAAAGTTTTTGAACAGTAAGGCTTCTCATGTTTTTTTTTAATGATTTGTCTTCAGCTCACCAAGCCTGCATTTATTTGATCCAAAAAAAAAAAAAATACAGCAAAAGCAGTAATATTGTAAAATATTTTTACTATTTGAAATAACTACTTTCTATTTGAAAGTATTTTAAAATGTAATTTATTCCTGTGATCAAAGCTACATTTTTAGCATCATTACTCCAGTCTTTAGTGTAACATGATCCTTCAGAAATCATTCTAAATATGATCACTTGCTGTTCACAAAGCATTTTTATAGTTTTTATTATCATCAATATTTAAAACAGTTGAGTACTTTTTTTTCCCAGGATTATTTGATGAATCAATAGATCAGCATTTATATGAAATTATACACTATACCATTATAAAGCTTGGAGTCAAAACAAAAGATTAAATTCTTGTTAACTCTGTTCTTCTGAACTTTCTATTCACCAAAGAAACCTGAAACAACTAACAGACTAATAAGGACTGGAGTAATGATGCTAAAAAAAAATCAGCTTTGAAATCAGGAATAAATTACATTTTAAAATATATTCAATTAGAAAACAGTTATTTTAAATAGTAAAAATGTTTCAAAATTGTACTGTTTTTTTCTGTACTTTGGACCAAATAAATCCAGGCTTGGGGAGCAGAAGAGACTTCTTCAAAAAACATTTAAAAAAAAAAAACTTTTGACTGGTAGTGTAGATTTACAGATATACACGCGCGCACACACACACCATATAAAATATAACGTTTTTTTAAATTTTTTTATTAATTTAATATCGACCTTAAAACTTAAAATAAATTACATCTTAATAGATTACAAACTATGGAAGTCTGACTAACATATAAAATAAATACTAATGAATTTTAAAACGCTAACAACTATCTGCTACCACGTACGGAAAACTTAAGCGGCAAAGCGTTCAGTTTGAAGTTACGTTACAGTTTTTGCATAGAACAAACAAGCTCGCTCTTTTTTCGCTCACCACAGCTTTGTTATTCCAAAAACGCATGAAAAAAAGAAAAATAACTAAGAATAAGTAACACTAAAAACACTATATAATGTAACCTATCACGCAAGTCAGGAGCAAACAATTATTTTAAATCTCCATCACATTATTTTCCTTTCAGAATAAGATTTACATATACATCCCACATTTCGTGTATTATTATAGGGAAATAAGCCGAATAAACCTACCCTTAAATTAAGTGCTTAAAGTAAATATAAGATTGAGCAGGGGTGAGGACCTCCTCCCACTCCGAGCCCCCTGACGGCCTCTTGTTTTTCTCAATGAAGTGAAACTCGATCCGTGAGGGGGGAAAAAAGAGAGACCTCCATTCACAAAACCATGCACTGTTTAGGCTGCACCGACCTCACCTATGAATGTCACTAATGCTGAGCGCACACGCTTCTGTAAAATGTCCATAATATGATAGGAAAAACTTCATGCATTAAAATGGTTGCCAAGCAGTATAAGCCCTCTCTTGGAGAAAATGGCGTTCGCTTTCCCCCAAGGCGAGATAGCTGTATTTGCAGTTGCAAGCCCACGATAAACTTAGGCTACGCGCTGCGCAGAAACAACCGCTTCCAAACAGATATTTCAGTAAACGCCGTGTGAATTTAAGGAATGGGGGTTAAACTCACCGTATAGACGACGCGCCTCTCGCAGTGGACTGAAAAAAAAACACACGTTTCAGATTTTAATCCCAAAAGGATGCAGTCCGCTCGTACTGATCGATAGATGCGCTCTCTCCGACACTCAAAACTTGAATGAGGTTTTGTAAATGGACTGCTCGGTTTTCCCTTGGGCTCGAGAAGCATTTGAATCTGGAAGCCTATTGGCTCCGAGCGCACGTCGTTCACATTTTTGAACCAATGATTTGCGAGCATGACTTGGAATATGTATTAAGTGCTCAACGACCAATCGAAGCCCTGTCTGTCCTATTTTTATGAATGGCTGAGTTTCATTCACTTTCAACATTTTCCCCGCACGTTTCCAGAGGCTCTTAAAGGGCCAGAGAGCCAGAAGTAGAAGCGCCAGCGAAACACATCAGAAGTTGGAGGACGATTGACTAAAAACAGTTTAAGTTGGCTGTATTTAGTCTAGGCTAAAACAAAGCTGAGTTGTGGACAAACAAAATGAAGTAAACAAATATAGTTATTTCATGTCTGGACAAACTTTCCAAACAGCTCATAATGTGAGTATAATAAATACTGGTTATTCAGCCAAGAATGGGGGGACTAATTCGCCATGGATTCCTTGTGGAATTTCCTACAGGATTTTAGAATAGTACATTTCAGTTTATGAGTAGAACTGTCTGTGGTTAACATTACTTGAAGAGACTTATACTTTTTGTTCTACAAAATAAGCTGTCAGAAAATTATTTAGTATAAATCTAAAGTAGAAAATGTAAAAATAGGCAATACAAGTCAGTTAAATTCTTTTAATAATAATTCTACTTTAAGTTGTTGAATAAAACAAGTAATGTGGATTTTAGAATAGTACATTTCAGTTTATGAGTAGAACTGTCTGTGGTTAACATTACTTGAAGAGACTTATACTTTTTGTTCTACAAAATAAGCTGTCAGAAAATTATTTAGTATAAATCTAAAGTAGAAAATGTAAAAATAGGCAATACAAGTCAGTTAAATTCTTTTAATAATAATTCTACTTTAAGTTGTTGAATAAAACAAGTAATGTTATTAATTGTCAAACAATTAATTTTACACTAAGTTTAAAAAAGTACGCTACCAGTCAAAAGTTTTTGAACAGCACGATTTTTAATGTTTTTTAAAGAAGTCTCTTCTGCTCACTAAACCTGGATTTATTTGAATCAAAGTACAGCAAAAACAGTAAAATTTTGAAATATTTGTACTGTTTTCGATTTTAAATGTAATTTATTCCTGTGATTTCAAAGCTGAATTTTTAGCATGATCCTTCAGAAATCATTTTAATATTCTGATTTGCTGCTCATAAACATTTTTTATTATTATGTTGAAAACAGCTGAGTAAATTTTTTTTAGGTTTCTTTAATAAATTGAAAGTTCAAAAGAACAGCATTTATCCGAAATAGAAATCTTTTGCAACATTATAAATGTCTTTATCATCACTTCTGATCACTTTAAAGCATCCTACTAAATAAAAGTATTAATTTCTATCATTTCTGGATATTTCCATTCATCAAAGAATCCTAAAAAAAAGTACTCAACTGTTTTAAATATTGATAATAATAAAAAAAGTTTCTTGAACAGCAAATCAGCATATTAGAATGATTTCTGAAGGAGCATGTGACACTGAAGACTGAAGTAATAATGCAAAAAATGTAGCTTTGATCACAGGAATAAAATACATTTTAAAATATATTCAAATAGAAAGCAGTTATTTTAAATGGTAAAAATATTGTACAAAATCACTGCTTTTGCTGTACTTTGGATCAAATAAATGCAGGCTTTGTGAGCAGAAAAGCCTTCTTTTAAAAACATTACAAATCTTACTGTTCAAAAACTTTTGACTGGTAGTGTATATAACTAATATAATAAATAATGAATATAATAATAGTATTATCATTTTTATCTCCTACACAACGAACTGCACAATCTTGTGATGTGCAAAGGATTTACAATGTATTCTTGTGGTCAGGGCCAGATGTCCTAGAATCTATATTTAACAAAGCAGTTTCTGTGAAAAAGAGAAGGAGAGAAATCCTGCGTCAAGTGTGAGGAGGATAATCTTCAAAATCCTTGTGGCTTTCGAGCAGAGCCCACTTTCACAGGGGGACAATGATAGTATGAACAAGATGTGCAGTATGCAGTTACTGGTGTCATTGTTTCTCTTGCTTGACGCTGCTAAAGCTGGGCTTTTCAGCTCTGCCGAGCTGTCAGGGTCTCCTTTTTATAGCACCTTTCACTAATGTGGTAGGAGGTGGGAAGGGGGTGGCTGAGAGCATATTGTATTTCCATTATTCGGCTTCCTAAATCCAGAGTGGTGGTGACACAGGCATCAGCAGCACCCGTCTCTTTGATATCTTACATTTTTAAGGGGCAAATATTGAAATGATCCGCTATCACTCACTCTGATAATGAGAAGGGCTTATTTGTGTCCATGACTGGGTCAGTGTGACAGTTCTGGCAGCTTGCCCTTCTCTGGAAATGTGGGCTAATCCGTGGAAGGAGATGTACCGCACATGACAATGGAGTTAAATGAAGGATGACGGACAGAGCAGCAAATCTAATCCCTACACCGGTATCATACATAACAGAAAAATGTCTTCAAACTTTCAAACCTTGTTATTGTATGGATGTAATATGTGCTGAATAAATGAATACACCCTGGAAACTCAGTTCGGTACAGACAGTTAATGAAGTAGAATGAAGGTTAACGCAGCCTTAGGCCACTGGTGCTCTCCCAAAGAGAGACATGATGGGACTTGATGACTATTAATAGTTCATGGAGAGATAATTCCTGCTTCATTATCTCTGCACACCCAAGACGCGTAGGCTTCACCCCAGCTCACAGCTTCTTGTTGTGTCATCTGCATTTTCCTTTCAACAGGGCTGTATTTACAAGCGCAGAGGCCACAGGCCTGTCTGATGAAAACAAACAGTCATACAGCCTTACATGGCAACCATCTGATACTGTAAATGACACTGCAAGAGTTGTGATATTACACCGGAATTATCCATGTACATACATTTTCCCATTGATAAGATGTTCTTTCTGCAGTGCCCTCCACTAATATTGGCACCCTTGGTAAACAAGAGCAAAGGCTTATGTAAAAATAAATCTGCATCGTTTTTTGATCTTTCATTCAAAGAATACACCAAAAATCTAACCTTTCACTGAAGAAAAAGCATCGAAAGTGGGGGGAAAATCTTATTATGAAATAAATGTTTTCTTCAATGAATGTTGGCCCTAATTATTGGCACCCTTAGAAATCTTTTGATTAAAATATCTCTGAGGTATATTCTCATTTATATTTACAGTTTTTAGCAGCACACCAGAATGACTAGGAGCATGAAATTGTCCAGCCATGAATTCCTGTTCCACAGGATTATAAATATGAGGAACACAAAGGCCAAATTCCCTTAACCATCCATCACAAAAAGTAAAACCTAAGAATATGTATACAGAGCAAGACTGTTGAACTTCACAAAACAGAAAGTGGCTGTAAGAAAAGAGCTAAAGCATTGAAAATACCTGTTTCCACCATCAGGGCAATAATTAAGAAATTCCAATTAACTAAAGATGTTACAAATAAGCCTGGAAGAGGATGTGTGTCTGTATCGTCCTAATGCACGGTGAGGAGGAGAGTCTGAATGGCCGAAGACTCTCCAAGGATCACAGATGGAGAATTGCAGAGATTAGTTGAGTCTTTGGGTCAGAAAAAAAAAAAAAAAAAAAATCAAACAGCCCCTACATCACCACATGTTGTTTTCAGGGTTTCAAGAAAAATCTTCCTCGCTCATCCAAAAACTCCAACTTATTTAGTTATCAGACACGACTTCAACTTCAAACGGGACTTCTATGGTCTGACGAAACTAAAAAAGAGCTTTTTGGCACCAAAATTATAGAAAATGAGTGGGGTGAACTGAAGAGAGGAAGCACCAACATGGAGCTGGAAATCTGAAGGATTTGGAGAGATTCTGGATGAAGGAATGGCCTGTTTTTTCAAACTCATCGGGCATTATCAGAGAAAACTCAAAGCTGTTATCTTGCTATAATTGGGTGCCAATAATTGTGGCCAACGTGAACTAGATATTTAATTCATAATGAGATTCCCCCCCCAGCTTCCATTGTTTTACTTCAATGAAAGGTTAGAATTAAATAAATAAAAGATCAAATAGAATAAACAATGCAGATTTATTTTCACAGCCACCTTTGCTCATATTTAACAAGGGTGCCAATATTGGTGGAGGGCACAGTGTGATACCCTGCTAGTGAGGGGAGCATTTCTGGGTTAATTAAATGTTGTGTTCAAAAGACAGCATTTGCAGCATGATTTTGATTACCACAAAATAAAAATAAATAAATAAATGCCCTAAATTTATTTTTAAAAATCTGTCAAGCATTTACAATGGGAGCAAATAGGGCATTTCTTTGAGGATTGTGAAGCTATTTCTATAAAAGCACTCATTTTTAAGGACATTAAGGTTTATATCACATCGTATCAAAAAATTATATCACATGGCAACAAACACACTAAAATCATGATGTTAAAACCCCTTTTAAACCTTTATTTTTAAGAGTGTGGCTTAATGTTGAGTTTAAAGGGTTAGTTCACCCAAAAATGAAAATTCTGTCATTGATCACTCACCCTCATGTTGTTCCAAACCCGTAAGACCTTCGTTCACCTTCAGAACAGAGATATTTTTGATGAAATCCAAGAGCTCCCTAACCCAGCATAGACAGCAACACAATTAAAATGTTTCCAGACCCAGAAAGGTAGTAAGGACATCATTAAAATAGTCCAATGGTTCAACTGGAATTTACGAAGCTATGAGTATACTTACAAAAATAATGACTAATGTCAGCCACACATGCATTCGGATTTCATCAAAAATATGTTTAATTTGTGTTCCGAAGATGAACGAAGGCCTTGCGGGGTTGGAACAACATGAGGGAGAGTAATTCATTTTTCATTTCTTGGTGAACTATCCCTTAAACTTGTAGCGAACATTGATCATTTCTATAATGTAATTCATGAAACCTGCAGGATTTAACATTTGGTTATATCACAATAACAACTTGTAACTGGGGCAATATCTTCCAAAGGCACACCTTTATACCAAATCAAAACTTAAATGGAGCATATTAGAGTACACTGCCCCAATTTTACCCCTAAAGGTACAACCTTAGAATCAGGCCACAAAAACTGATCAGTACTTATTACAGATTCTCACTTCAATATGCAGGTTCAGCAGTCCTGTGGCATACAGTATAATGGAACAATAACACACCCATTACTTTGACAAGATTGAATTAAAAAAGCTGTCAATGTTTTGCAGACGCAACATGGTATGATTTAAACTCAAAGGTGCAAGTCTATACAGGTGCAATCACGACTGAAGGTGCAGTCTGAGAGATGCAAGCAAGTGTGAAAGAGCGCTGACATGACAACTGAACTGTGTGGATCTTAAGTACAGCGTTAAAAGCTCACAGTATTTCCCCCGAGTGCCTCATATCATCAGCACAGAAGCACTGAAATCTCTGATTTATTGTGTGAACTGAAATTCAATCACGTTAAGTAGAGGATTGTGTCGGGCGCCTTTGCCGGACGTGAGCGAGCATCCCAGCCGAGCCACCCAATGACCCACACCAGACGCAAAGCTTCAGTCTCTCCGTTTATTCAATAAAACTCTTTTTGTCCATTAACATGGATGCCAACAGCTTACAAGAATCAGAGTAACATAGTCTAAGTGGGTCTTTCGGGGCAAGATTCACCCTTTAACCTCATCTTAGTCTGCAGGACTCCTGTCCTTGAACCTTGTTGCCTACCACACAGATGGACTGCTACAAACCACACTAACCCTAAGGCAGGAATAAGACAGTGAGTTAAACACACATGTAGAACATCACATTCAGGGTTGATATGGGCTCTACTGCATCAGTGGCGCTCAGTACCGCTCATCTGTCCCAGCTAAGAATAGAGCTTACTGTCTCTTTTTATCTGAGTCCAGGATTCTGGTTCACATCTTTAAAAATCGATCCTGATTTGGTCTCTAGATGCCAGGGTTGGGCAAAATTCAGAACTGAAAACTCATGAGTGCAATTTTAAATAGAATTTCCCACACCCTACTAGAATTTGAATGGGCTTTGTTACTGTTGCTACGTCTGACAAGCCATGGCGCTATCACGCAACAACAAAAAAAAGAAGAAACTGACAATGCACCAGCAGACAGGTTACTTTAGGTATGAGACAAAGTCTCAGCTTTCAAAGTTTGTCATTTTTTAAGAAATTCAAACAATAAATATCGTTTTACATCATGAGCACTGTAGCGCCTCAGTTCAAGCGTCACATGAACCGATCATCTCTTCCTTTTTACTAGTTGTAGCATGAAATAAACATGAATGAACATCAGAAGACATCTTCAAACATGGAAAGATGTCAATACACATTTTTCAAGTACAAGTTCACCGACGTTAATCTACTCTCCTGTCTGGTTTGTTTGTCAGACAAAAAGGCCAGATTTGGCGTTATGATTGGTCAGATCGCTTGTCAATCGAACTCCCTGTGAAGGGTCAATTGTACACTCTAAAAAATGCTGGGTTATTTTTTTTTTTTCCTAAATGCTGGTTTCAGCTTGTTGGGTCATTTTATTGGGTTATTTCTAATATTTTTTACATAGATGCTGGGTAGTTTTTCTTTAACTAAACTGCTAGGTTATTTTTTCTACCTGACCGCCAGTGCGCAGGCATTTTGCGTTCTCTACAGGAGAGAGCGGTCCCCCGATTTGGTGCACTTCTTCAGCAAAATAAAGGTTTGCATACATTAAATTTATTAAGTCTTTACTGTGCTGTAAATTATATTATTTTACGCAACACAACATACAAGGACAAGATGTCCGTCAGCTGTGGTCGTTTTGCATGATGGAAATGCCTTTTGCCTTACATAAAATACAGTAAACTGATTTTATTTGTTATAATACTGATTTTAGTTTAATTTGATGTTCTCTAAAAGCAGTACTGTTTGTTTTTGGGCAATAGAGGTTATAGAGTCAATCACGGCATCATCCTGCTACGAGTGAAATGCAAGGCGGTGGTCGGAGGTTGGCACTTTACCCGGCAAACAGCAGCCCAACACCGGGTTAGATTTCGGCGACTCACCAGCATGAAAATTTGCACTATTTTGGTGAAAAGTGATTACAGAGAATGGTTGAATACACTTAAACTAAAATACAACTTTTAAATGTAACATTTTTTATTTCTAAAATGCTTATTAAACGCATTTAAATGTAATATTGTAAACTATGCTGTATTCACCCAAATAAATTCAATTTGTCTTATATTTTTGGACATAGGTGTTCTTGCTTTTCTTAATCTTTTGATTATTGCTGTTGCCACTATAATTCTGAGTGTGATTTTTAATTTCCAGCCTTTTTTAAACCAGCAATATAATCATTTTTAAACAATAGTTGACTTAAATAAAACAACCCAGCATGTTGGGTAAAAACATTTAACCCAACCTGATGGTCAAAGTAACCCAGTGTTCTGTCTAATATTTACCCAGCGCTGGGTTGCCAAATAACCCAAGTTGGTCTCTTTTTAACCCAGCACTTTTTGGAGTGGGAAAAAGAAGTGTTCTTCCTTCCATCCATGAGGCCAACAAACAAACTTCAAGACTTCTTCCTGAAAACCTTCAAAAACATCGTTGTCAAGCTGTTATTCTAATTATACATTACAATTATGTGAACTGCTTTGAATTACAATTCAAATCCTCCATTCAGATTTAGTATCTGAATTCAAATTCACATTCTCAATTCAATTCTGAATAGAGCACAACCCTGCAAGAGGCAGTATGGTTTCAAAAGATAAAACTGTATTATAGTTATGAGAAAAGAGACGGTGATGGGCAGATTGAGCAATCACAGTTTTAGGACAAGTACAAATAATAGAGAAAAGCCGCCCAGTCCACAAATGAAGACATATGTGGTGCCAGAGACATCATGGAGCTCATTTGTGATGTGCAGGACATCCCTTTATCACCACTCACTTCATTGAGGGCGAGTATAATGACACTAACAAAAATGAGTTATTGCAACACAGCAAAACAGATGTTGACCTCTAGTTTTTTGTTCCTTCATTTGGTTGATTTTTTAAGTGACTTGTATTGCAAAAGTCTTTGCTCCAGGCAAAACGCTATTTTGTATTGGTAAGTTAAGGCTATCAGTTATTCACAGAAATGACACAGGAGGTGACATCGGGACATTTCCCAAACGCAACATTCCTCAGTTGGCCATTGACCGGCATACGTTGGCGCCAAACCTCAGTTTACAAAATACAAAACAGAACAAAGAACATCCACAGAGATACTTGTACAATGAACATGCTCCTAGCGGACTGAGGAAAGGTACAGTGGATAGATACGGGGTCCAAAAATATAATCATGTGAAACTAATAAAGTAGCAACAATCAGCGTGGTCTCTCCTCAAGCAGACGTCTTTGTCTTCTTTGATTCAGCAGGCATGCGGTGGTTAAACTTTAGAGAAAATATAAACAATATCTATATATACATGACTGTTTAAAATCATTCTAAACTGTAAAATGAATAGTAGTTGTAAACATGCACTTGTAACCAAACCGCCATTCTTTAAACACCAGACTGTCACGCAGGATAAACCATCTGTCCAATGACCACAGAAACAATGGGGCTCTTTTAGCCAAATCCACCATGATAAACCGACCTGCTGGCTGGAGGTGAACGTCTGTGGTCATATGGAGAGATTAGCATTTTTTAGGACACTGGCGTAGCTTCTGCGGTTCAGTGTTCTTTAAAGGGAACTTTAACCTGCTAACCCTGGTAAGAGCTCGGTTTCGAAAGTCGACACCTGAACCAGTTCTGTATTGGCGAAATACATATATACAGTTCCAACACAGACCTTTGTGCCCTACGGCACACTGCGAAAGTATCTGATGATCACTGCATGTTGATCTATATCAGGCGGCACATCTGCCTGATGGCTACAGTCAGTCATGTGACCCATTAGGTATCACGGCTAATCTCCGATACTATTTGAAGTTATACCTTTAAACACATTCATATATATGCACACAAGGCTCTTGGATTATACAAATATTGATACATAGTGGGCATCCTTAAGTTAAATACTCTTTACGGGCCTTCTCAGAAGGGCTACAAAATTAAAAAGCTCACTTTTTGGATCTTGAAGTCACTGTTGTCGACGGTAACGGCAAGTAACTTCCGCTCTCTGCATTCATCTGGGCCGCTTTCACACCCGCTTGACTGTCGACCTGAAATTGCGAGCTGATGTTTTCATGCTGCAATTAGGAATAGTGTTTCACTCCCTGAAATAGGAAGTTAAATTTAGGCTCCGTCCATGCAGCAGTAAATCAAACCCCACTGCAGTAGCTTGTTGTGACAGACGAGGACCAGAGGATTCAGTGTTAATATCAGCGCTGGATCGATTTCAGCCCGCCTCTGAATGAAGATGCTGTAAGCTACAGTGAAGAGACTTTCTGTTTTCTCAGAAATGCGTGGCAGATTTTTTCTTACATTGTTTCTGTAAGAAAATATTTAATTTGTTAACATTAGTTAATGCATCATGTGCATTATTTTTACAGGATTTCTTAATCTTGGTCAATGTTAATGTCTACAGATTTTCATACATTTTCCGGTTAAATTATAAGATAGAATTGAATTTGGACCAATCAATTGTGTTTAAAAATTAAGGTTAATCTAGATTATATAATGCTGTAAAAATACTTTAAATATTACTTGTTGACTTCTAATGCATTAACTAATGTTAACAAATTAATCCCTGTCCTAAAGTGTTACCATTTTTTATGGAAGCCCGTTTTTGCCACTGAATAAAAAATTAAGAAGGTAATTGCGACTTTATATTTCACAATTATGACTTTTCTTTCAGAACTGCATGATACAAACTCGCAATTCTGACTTTTTTCTCAAAACTGTGATATAAACTCGCAATTACGAGTTATAAAGTCATAATTGTGAGATATAAACTGAGAAAATTCTGAGACATAAATTCCGAATTGTTATATCTCACAATTCTAACTTTTTTTCTTTATAACTCTCAATTGCAAGTTTATATCTCACAATTCTGCGAAAAAAGGCAGAATTGAGAGTGTGTATCATGTAATTCTGAAAAAAGTCTGAATTCCAAGAATAAAACTCTGAATTTCAAGATTTAAACTTAAAATCTGAGAAATAAATTTGCAATTCTGAGAAACAAAATCTTGCAATTCCGATTTTTTTCTTCTTCTCAGAATTAGTTTACATCTCACAATTCTGACTTTATAATTCTCAATTGCGAGTTTATATCTTATAATTCAGAGAAAAACGGCAGAATTGTGAGTTTGTTTTACGGAATTGTGAGAAAAAAACCTTAGAATTCTGAGATATAAATTCAAAATCTAAGAAATAAAGTGGCAATTCTGAGAAATAATGTCAGAATAGCAAGATATAAGCACAATCCTGACTTTTTTTCTGTTTTGTTTTCCTCATAATTTTGAGTTTATATCTTGCAATGAGATATAAACTCACAAGTCAGAATTGCGAGTTTCTATTATGCAATTCTGAAAAAAGTCAGAATTGTGAGATGTAAACTTGCAATTGCCTGTTTTGCAATTTGCAATTTTTTATTCAGTGGCCGAAATGGATCTACCCTGAACCTACTTCCAAACTTAATGGCACACTATTTTGATTTGGCTTGTATTATTTTTATAAAATCATCAAATTATTGCACAAACTGCCACATTGCTACGAAATAAATCCTAATTAGTAAAACTGTTTTAGTACACTGATTCTCTTTTCAAATCGTTTTCTAATCCTAAACTGCTAAAGACCTTAGGTCTATTCTCCATACTGAACACTAGCACTGTTGTTTTAGAGGGCAGTATGGGATTAAACAAACATCCAGCTAACTGTAACAAAACTCGCACTGGTCAGTCTTGTGGACTGAGGGTGAACACCAAAACTGCCCGGAGCAAACACTGAAACGTTCCCTCTTTTCCAGGCCAGTTTAACCTATCTCTATAAGCAGACCTCATAAACATCTTCATAATGGATGAGTATGCTGTTTCATCTCTTTAGTGGTGGCATGTTGCAGGGCCTTTGAGAGGCACTGGAATGAGTGCTTTGCATGCACTGATGTATAATTCACTAAGCTCCTTCAGGACGAATGTTTGTTCCATGGTCCTGCTACGCTAAGCCAGGGCCCAGTGACGTCCATATGTGCACCATCAACTCTCATGTGAAGAACATTATCGTGCCTGGGTGTCTCTTGCTCACTTGAACACACTTCTTTTCCTTTCACTGGGCGAGTCTCTTGCCCTTCTGGTCCCCCCTTTCCCTTTTGAAATTGGCAGTATGGTTCTGATGAGCCGTCTCAAGAGGAGGGAGAGGGCACACAGTGTGATCCCAAGACAGTGGCCTACTGGTAGGGGGATTTGGATGGAACTGAGTCATAGCTTACAGGTCACAAGCCTGTGATAAGATGTTGTGGATGATAAGACACAGGAAGTGGTCATGACACTCATGAACAGGTTCAGCCTGTGCCTATCAGGCTGTGTTGGGAGATGGAGTCCATTAGAGGCCCATTACAGTGTTGGATTTGTATTGATTTGTCTTACAAAAGTGTTTGAAAGATCTCTTCTCTTTGGGTGCCACCTGCCAAAGATGAAGAATTAGCTGAGGAAGGTGGAGATGCTTGAGTGTGTTTATGGGATTGTAGAAGAGTAGTTGATTTTTGCAGTCGCAAATCTAGTCCCGACTTCTGTTGCGCTTCTTGAAGAAGAAGAATGTTTTCTGTGGCGGTCCCAGCAGCATGGGCACCTGGTTTTTATGCATGATCCGTATCTGCAGGAAAGAAGGCAAGATTACTCTCTGAAGACGAGCGAAGCTGAACAGTTGGTTAAATCCTTCTGCTTGTTAATTACTCACTGTTTTAAGCAGTTGTCTCGCTCACATTCAGCAAATGAGCTGACAGAAGTCACACATGTCCAGATTAACAGGCACAAATTTGAGAACGTGAGAGCTGACCTTGAAACTGAAATAACATCCCATATTCCCCTCTGCACAGTCGGGCAAATTAGAGAGGACTAAAAGCACAGCGGCACACTTTTTATAGCGCTTGCGCTGATAGAGATGTATATATAGCGGAGGACATTGTGTTAGCGCTATGTGCAGATGGAAAGCTGCATGTTTATTCCCCTCTCTTAATGACATAATCAGTCAATGGCAGGGTGTGACATGACAGTGTTTTAATTAACAGTCTGCTCACTGGGATGGGTGAATGTACAAAGCTGCAACAGACCGGAGGAGGCAATTTTCTGAGATGGAGAAAAGGTCTGAATTGAAACCTATCATTGAGCATTGGGTGTATCTGACTTCACATTACGTCACATACTTTTGTGAACTTTGAGAGCAGACAAAGACTGTGGTCTCTTTCTAGAAAAAGTTTTTTATTTATAATCTTTAGCCACTTGGATTTTGTTTTGCAGTTATTCCATTGCAACTTCACAGAACCAACAAGTACTTGCATATACTGCGTGCACTTGCATTTTGGATAAAAGCATCTGCCAAGGCAGATTTGAACTCTTATAGCTAATTTTAGTGTCATAACTCTGACAAAAGTCTGCACAAAGCACTAGGCCAACCCTGTTGAAAATAAACAGCACATGCTGGTTAGGTATGTTTTGAAGCAAGGCAGCTGGTTTGTGCTGGTCCTTAGTTGGTCATGGGCTGGTTTAAGCTGGTCCTGAGCTGGTTATGAGCTGGTCATAAGCTGGCCTTAAGCAACTAGCTCCTGCCAGGACCAGCTAAAACCAGCTCAAACCAGCTACCATGCTTTAAGACATAACTAACCAGCATATGCTGTTTTTTGAACAGGGTCGGCAAGCTGGTCTTACGATGGTCCTGAGCTGGTTTAAGCTGGTCTTGAGCTGGTCATGAGGAGGAGCTAGTTGCTTAGGACCAGCTTAGGACCAGCTCTGGACCAGCTTAAACCAGCTCATGACTAACTAAGGACCAGCTTAAACCAGCTGCCATGCTTTTAAACATATCTAACCAGCATATGCTGTTTTATTCAACAGGGAAAATTCAACTTTTGGGTTAGGACCAGAATCCATTTGACATTGTATTTTGTGTTGTTTGGTTGAAAACTGCGCAAGTAATATCTTGCGACCCAATTGTATCATGGGTTGGACTCAAATGTGCAATGTTAAATGAGACCTTTGCTGTGGAATCGAACTCAGGTTTGGACCAAGCAATCGAGTTGAAATTAAAAGGGATCAGCCTTAATGGGATAGTTCACCCAAAAAGGAAAATTCTGTCATTAATTACTCACCCTCATGTCTTTCCAAACCCGTAAGAGTTGTGGTTTCTCAAAAAAACTAAAAATATGGCTATTGACCCATCAAAATTGTGATTATTCATAGTGATTTATAGATGTGGCATGGTATGGTAATTTGTGTTTCAAAATTCAAAATTTATTTTTTCTGTCTGTTTTCTTATTTTCCCCTCGTTCTTAATTTTTGGTGTATTAATATTCCTTGTTTATATTTTCTTCCTGTCCTTAACATCAACCCGTCAAAAGGGATTATGGATGAAAATTAGCCAGTGTTGGCTAAATCTCGAGCATTTCACATATTGTATGTACTAATAATGTGCATTATACCTTATTAAATAAATAAATGAGAAATGAAATGAGAAACTTTCATCTTCAGAACACAAATTAATATATTTCTTATTAAATCCAGGAGCTTTCTGACCCTGCATAGACAGCAATGCAACTCCCACATTTGTGACCCTGGACCACAAAACCAGTCTTAAGTCGCTGGGGTATATTTGTAGCAATAGCCAAAAATACATTGTATGGGTCAAAATTATAGATTTTTCTTTTATGCCAAAAATCATTAGGAAATTAAGTAAAGATCATGTTCCATGAAGATTTTTTCTAAAATTCCTACTATAAATATATCCAAATGTAATTTTTGATTAGTAATATGCATTGTTAAGAACCTAATTTGAAGAACTTTAAAGGTGATTTTCTCAGCATTTTGATTTTTTTGCACCCTCAGATTCCAGGTTTTCAAATATTTGTATCTCGGCCAAATATTGTCCTATCCTAACAAACCATACATCAATAGAAAGCTTATTTATTGAGCTTTCATGTGATGTATACATCTCAGTTTTGTAAAATTTAACCTTATGACTGGTTTTGTGGTCCAGGGTCACATTTAAGGTCCAGAAAGGTAGTAAGAACATTGTTAAAATAGTCCATATGACATCAGCGGTTTAACTGTAAAATTATGAAGCCTATTCAACCATTTCTTCCATGTCAGTCTTTATTTAAACATTTCAGTCACACTGATGTCTGCAGGTTCAGAAAGCTCTTGGATTTCATCAGAAATATCTTCATTTGTGTTCCAAAGATAAACAAGGTCTTACAGATTTGGAACAACATGAGGGAGAGTAATTAATGACAGGATTTTCATTTTTGGGTGAACTATCCCTATGAGGAGCAGTCTTATTTATGAAATGTCCGGCCTTGTTTAATCACAGTGTCAGACCCATTGGCTAATATGGGTCATGAAAGACTCTGTGTTTCAGATATTTACATGAAAAATTGTAAACGAAAGCAAAATCAAATGAGCTGACCGTGCATGGAGGCTGCATCCACGGCTCTCCATCAATCTGCATGGGCAGCAGCCGGGACGTCCTGTGTACAGAGAGACAAGGACAGAGTGAGAAAAAAAACAGAGATGTTACGGGTCAGGTCACTGACCAGGCAGATCGCGGGCACGAGGCTCCTACACAACACTTTTCCTAGATGGCTCTGAACACTGTGCTCTTTGTTCCCACAGCCCCGTTCCCAGCCGGGCCCCTTACTCTCTAAACTAACACACTCACACAGTTCAGCACCTCCATTCCCACATACACACGGTTACAAAAAGTTAGTTTAGTCTTTTCAGCAGGGCCACTACAAGTTAAAGCAACACAGTATGGAAGAATGACAATGATGAATGCGCTATTAAAGCCTATTACGGAAAGTATTAGGTCGTAGGCAAAACGGCCCTGTGTACAGGTGAGGAAACGCCAGCAAAAATTGCGAATAACCACCTCGCTTCAATTCAGAACGAACTGTTAAGGTCCTTATAAGTGGTTAATGGAGCGAAGCAGGCCGGGGCAACACAAACTTGTGAACTAGCACCTCAGGAGTGATGAGTCTCCACTGGTTCATTAGCATACGTCAGGACTGAGCAGTGTGTGTGTGTTTAGACATGCTACAAACATCATTATTCATCAGTATGTGCGGGTCCAGAATGTGAGAGCTGTTGGCCAAGCGAGTGACAGCAGGTCAAAGGTCTGATTTACAAGCTGCATTGGCCAAGAGAGGACGTCCTGCTGGAGGGGGAGGGGGAGGAGAGATGTTTCAGAGCCATGGACACCAGTCATCAGAGTGTTTGTCTATGAGTTGGACAAATACTGAACTTTCAGTCAATGTGTATGTGGACAGGCATGAACTGCTGACCTGATGGTGACACTGGAACACTGTGCAAGGCGCCGCCCAGCACTCTTGAGACCTGTGTAGATCTGACCCATCTCGATGGCTCCTTCCAAGCCCACCACTTCCAGAAGCTGATCACTCAAATCTGTTTTGCAAGAGAAGAAAAAAATACAGATTCATGGTTATGCTTCATTGAAGGATCAACTTTTTCTCAGATGTTTCTTTTTCCTAAAATTCCCTAGGAGTACTTAAGGGAGAAGAAATTATTTATTATTAGTTAAATTGGATGGCACGGCTCAGATAATTTGGTCTTGCAAGTACCAGGTGTCAAATTCATAGCAAAATATTTTGATTGCATATTTGATTGCAGTTTGTATATTTGTAGCAATAGCCAAGAATATCATATGGGTCAAAAAAAAATTTCTCTTTAATGCCAAAAATCATTAGAATATTAAGTAAAGATCATGTTCCATGAAGATATTTTGTACATTTCCTACCATAAATATATCAAAACTTAATTTTGATTAGTAATATGCATTGCTAAGAATTTCATTTGGACAACTTTAAAGGCGATTTTCTTCCTATTTAGATTTTTGCACCCTCAAATTCCAGATTTTTAAATAGTTGTATCTTGGTCAAATATTGTCCTATCCTAACAAACCATACATCAATAAAACTTATTTTTCCAGCCTTTATATGATGTATAGAATATTAACAGAAGCTTTCATTTAGCATATTTTATGTGCACAAATTACGTACGCCGATCAATGTTTATATGTTAATAGTGTTTTTGTATCTTTTTTGAAGACCTAAACCGCTTGATTTCTACAAATTTCTTTTATGATCTCTTAATGATTGCGTTGACTTTCGTGCAGAGGGAAAAAAATTTCTAAAGTTTCATTAAAAATGTCTTAATATGTGTTTCAAAAGTCATACAGGTTCGGAACAACATGGAGGTAAGTAATTAATGACAGAGGGAACTATATCATTAAGACCTCTTCCAAAACTCCAAAAGACAAACATGCTGAGAATGCTGGTGAACTCAACAATATAATAAGCAATAAGATGTAGGGAAAAAGTTTCAAGTCTCATTGCTGTCCAGTATAAACAATTGTGATAAAAGAGAAAAAATAATTTTTATTTTTGGCAAAAAAAAAAAGAACAGCAAAGTATAGGTGAATCTTAATTGCATTTTTAAAAAACACATCAGTCGCAAACACATTGGGAAAGTAAAATAAAGTTCAATTGGTAATAAAAGAGAAGTGAGCATAGAACTACAAGGGAAAAAAGGCATTGAGGTCAGCGGTTAAGCTTACTATCAGGCTAAGCTTTAGTAAATGCTTGTGGAACATTGTTATCCCTTTACTCACTCATTAACTTTCTCTTGCTCACACTAGCACACACAACAGGGTCATGGCAGCAAGTGTCCCATCCACACACACACACACATACACACACACACACACTGGGGAAATGACTACGTCTGTTGCAGAATAGGAGAAATGAGTGATTTATAAAAGCCTCTTTATTTCATAAAAAGCCTCTTTCTGTGAATCATTATTCAAGAGCCAATGCAATCAAATCAGTACATGACAAAGAGGCTATTACATGAAACTTCATCTCGAGAGTGTGAATGCAGCATCTGATAATGGAACAAACAGATCCAGTGCTAATTTATTATTACTTATTTACTAATATATTTAAAAAAAAATTTAAATTACTTATTAGGTTTAGTTTTAGTTGTATTATCAAATGTTTTTCAGCCAATATTTATGTTTTATTTTGGTTTCAATTTACAAACATGTTTAGTTACAGTTTTAAATAGAACTGTAATTGGTCTGTTGGTGAGTTCCGTCACAAAATATACGTCATTCAATCCGACCAGATGTGAACATATTACTATGCCTTTAGTTTCGGTATCTTTAGGTTCGCTGTCAAAAATGCCAATGTGAATACTAAGTGTACTAGGACCAAATGTATAATTTTCCTTTTTGGTCCAGACCAAATGAACCAAATGAATGGAACTACAAGCGTGAAAACACTCGGAGAGTTCATTCTCTAGAAAATGAGGGAACTTTTTCACCATTTATTCACCACTTTTGCTGTGTGTTTTGGGTCGTTGTCGTGCTGAATTTGATGTATTGCTCCTTTTTTTCATGGTGCCGTTTACTGTGATTAGGTTCCGTGGTCCACCGGCTGAAAAACAGCCCCAAAACATTAGGTTCCCACCACCATGTTTGACAGAATGGTGTTTTTAGGGTTGAAGGCTTCTCTTTTTTTACACCAAATGAAGGCTACATCATTGTGGCCAAAAAATTAAATTTTTGTTTCATCTGACCATAAAACAGAAGACCTAAAGTCTTCCCTCCATATGAGCATTTGCAAAGGCCAAGCGAGCTTTTGTGTGCCTTATCTGGAGAAGTGGTGTCCTCCTTGGTCTGCGTCCGTGGAACCCAGCGGTGTGCTGTGTTTGTTGGACTGTCTGCCTTGAAATGTTGCCAGCAGAGCCCAGATTCATCAGGATGGCCTTGGTGGTGATTCTTGGATTCTTTTTTACCTCTCTCACTATCCTCCTGGCCAGCACAGGTGTCACTTTTGGCTTCCGACCAGGTCCTCTGAGATTTTTCACAGTGCGGAACGTCTTGTATTTTTTTTAAATAATACTTCGCACTGTTGCCACTGGAACTTCAAAACATTTAGATATGGTCTTATAGCCCTTTCCTGACTTGTGAGCAGCCACAATGCACAGCTGCAGGTCCTCAGTGAGCTCCTTTGTCTTAGCCATGACTGTCCACAAACCAACAGCAGAGAGCTCCTGTTTTTCACCTGTTGAGTTGATTAAAACAGCTGTTCCCAATGAATCAGGGTAATTAGGATGCTTTAGAACAGCTTGGACTATTTGGAATGGTATAGAACTTTGGATTTTCCCATAGACTGTGACAGTTTGCAAAGGGTTTTAATAATTTTGAACATGCCACTTTTTGTTCAAATGTAAATAATAGCTGAGAAATATTTTTTTCCACAATGATACCTCTTATATATCATCTTATTATCTTTTGGGAGAAGCCTGCGTCATTTCCAGTCCAAAAAACAAAAACAAAAAACTTGCTGGTTGAATAAAAGTAACTGAATAAAATAACTTTGAATTTGCCAGGGGTATGAATAATTTCAGGCTTGACTGTATACAATGTGAAATGTCCACTTAGTTGCGCTAAAAGAGTGTTCGTTTTTTTCTCCTGGAACAGATGAATGTACATATGTGACGTTGATTTTGTACGTGTCACTGCAGTTCTGACTTTAAATGTCCATTGAGTGGCGCTATAACTCTAATGCTCTGTGACGTTTTAAAATAACGTACCATATGCGCTACACCTAAACCTTTTCAATAGTATGAACATAAGGGAAAGTGACATAAAACGCAATTTCAAGCATGCCGTTTTAACTTGTTTTTCGGTTTATGTTTTTCATGGGATTCGTACCCAAGGATTCCACAATTTAAGTCCAATTCTATGCCGGCTGAGCTACCGAGCAAGCTTGTTACGTCCGGAAAAGCAAAACATATGGAGCTGTATCATAACTGGACAAAAATGATTACTAGTGCTCACTGTTTTATCACATCTGGGGTTCATTTCTGTTGGAAACTGCACTTATTGGTACATATTTCACGTCTTGTAAAAAAATTCCACAGGTACGTTTTCTTCATGAGATCAGGTAGCCTACTAAACTGCAACCTAAAAACCATGTTATACAAATCTCTTTTCTCTTTCGGATTCCATCCATTCTAAATGTTGTCCCACATTAATGGTCTATCAGTGAAAGCTCTATCTAGCTGTTCAGTGAATGGATGCACAACATCCACACAATCCAGAACCACTCATCAGTTCAAGCCAAATATACACCATACAGAGTGGTCTGTCAAAGAAATGTTTCAAATTTACTCATGCTGGGTCCGCCTATAAAATTCAAAGCTCATCCAGCCTATCATTAACAAAAAGGTCTCTGATGTGTGACATGTACTTAAAAAGCACATCTGCAAACAGCTTATGTTTACTCCCATCAGCTGCCTAGAATCCAGACAGGCAGCAATGGTTTGTTTAGAGGAGAATGTATGCTGTTTAACAGTGTAAACACTGTTAATAATTTCACAATGTCACCTGACAGAACACAGACACACTTTTGCAACCCAGCAGGAAATTGTCACCTGGCTTATTCTTGTCCTAGGAGATCGAGGCTTGCGCAAGGACAATGATGCAAGTTTGAGCTCCATAAAATGTCACACACGATGCTGACCAGACAGAAATAACATTTAAAATGGACAGTTTGACTTTGGTTTACAATGAAAGGTCAAAATATTAAGACGACAAATATGCTTATAATACTAAAAGATTCTGATAAAACTTTACAAGAAAGTTCAACATGTTGAAGCATTGGGTATCATAAATAAAAAATGAACAATAGTTTTTACAGCATTTCTTAATCTAGGACTGAATACACACTCTCTCTCTATATATATTTTTTTGTCATAGTTGTTGTTAATTCATGCTTATTTAAAATAGATTAAATGTTTGCTTACATCCTTGTTGATATTATTTAATAAAAAATACAGCTGTTCATTTTTAGAAACGAAACCATATTGTAAAATGTTACCAAAATCTGCTTAGTATTTAAGGCAAAAACCTAGACATTTGTAACATTTAATATAAAGGTCAGGTCTTTTGAAAACATTAAGAACCATAAAAACCACAAAGAAAAGTAAAAATCTGTTCCTGATTTCAGTGTTACTGATACTAAAAGATAATAAATTCAGCAGCTGTTAATATTGCATTTACGCAGGGAGCAAGTCAGTGAGTCACTGTCAAATTTAAATATTTCACAGAGCAAATTTCATGGCACATATCACAAAACTTGTCCTCAGTGAACATTGCCAACTTCTAAACTGCACTAGTACACTCCAGGAACGCCTACTCGCTCAACAAGGACTTCTGTGAGGCGCTTCAATTCATTTCATTAAGCAGAGGCCTACATATTTCAAAGAGAAAGTAAAAACGATTGCATATTCTCCAGATTTTGTCAAAGATTTTACATTGCAACTCTTAAAAACTATAGGATGTCAACTTAATCCTAAACCTAACACAAACATAACAATCTACTAATACTCTAATGAGAGTTAGTTGACATGTAGTTACCTAAAGTTAGGAGAATGTCCAAACTGGATAAGCGGAATAAAACTGTGCCAGCCTTTGGTTTCTCAAGGCCCTTGATGCTGCTGTGTAGGGATGCACCGATATGAATCGGCCAATCACTTGCGCGTTTTGTCAGTAAAGCCGGTTCTGTAATCAGCGGTAAATGCCATCAGGTGCGTGATTTCACGTTGAGCCGTATATACTACACACAGCCGTTGTTCACTGACGAGCTGCGCACATTCACACTGATAATGAACATTGCTTTGCGCAGCTCGTCGGTAAACAACGGCTGTGTGTAGTATATACGGCTCAACGTGAAATCACGCACCTGATGGCATTTACCGCTGATTACAGAACCGGCTTTACTGACAAAACGCGCAAGAATGATCGGCCGATTCATATCGGTGCATCCCTACTGCTGTGTGATAGATTTCAGCATGTGGTATGACCTGTGAATCTCTTTTGTTGAGTCATGACCTGGCTGAAAAGAAAAAGCTGCCTGCCAGTGTTTATAAAGTGTTTATTGATTGATGAGAAGTGGAGAGGTCTGAACCTGCCTGACTGTGCAGCTTTGCCGGGGGATATTGTGACTCTCCTCCTCTGAAAGGTCAGACAGGAGAGCTTTGCTGAGAGGTGAACAAACTGTGTGGTTCGCTTGGAGGGCTATGAAGAGCCCCAAAAGAGAAATTTGTGCCTGGTATCCTTTATCCACCTCCACAATGCCACTATTTGACAAGCATGTCAAAGATCTTGATGCTTCCTGAGCTCTATACATCTCAGGAGTTTTCCCAGAAACAATAATAGGATTGAGGGCTGTAAGAAGAAAAGAGCGAGGTAAAGAGGGCAGATTAGGACTTCAGCAATGACACTATGAAGAGACCTGAGTAACAAACGGCTCTCTAACACTTAAACCTGTGACAATATAGAGTCTCATACTGATCTACATGGACTTTGTGCTCACAGACCTCTGTGAATAATAATTTTCCAATTTCTGCAAAATACTATATGTTCCTTGTTTCTTATGTGTTAAATATTTTAGATAAATTCAATATGGTAACTTAAAATGAAATTAAATTGAATACAACAGTTCTTTCTAGTTTTCAAATCTGATTGGCTGAGAGTGATATTTGTTTAAACTTGTTTAAACTTCAAATATATGGTTTGTTAATAAAGATAATGTCTATCTGTAAAAATTGTTTTAATGTTTTCGGAGATGTCAGCTCCAGGGCAAAAGACGATGTTCAGCGCTCACGAACTTGCCGAGAGCAGCTTACCTCTGTCAGATCTTCTGGAATATGCCACTGGCTCTGATGTCTTTACAGTGGTTAAACATTAGATGTTATTCATTATTTTTACTTTCAACAACAGATTGTAAGATGCAGCCAACAAATGCACTGAATAGTGCTGTCATTGGAAATTACCCTTTACATATGAAAGGCAAGTATGACAAAGATATCGCTTTCCTTAGTGGACATTCAAACTAATGTTTTATTGTGAATATGAGATTGAGCTGAAGAATGAATGCTGTATCAGATGCAGGTAATTACACTCACTCAGTCCATCTGTCTCTCATAATACTACATAATACAATGCGCTATTAATGCAGTAATACAAAAAGCCTTCAATGAAGCAGCTCAAAGTTACTTCGTTACTAGTGCTAAAGCGCCGTTTTCAAATTAGTAATTGAGGCTTGGGCTCAGCTGTTAAACTGTCAACTTGAGATTTCAATCCGTGATGGAAAGAAGAAATTCTGCACAAAAGGGGGTTTTAAAGATACTCTGTTGTTTTTTCTTACGTATTTACACGCTCTTTCCAACAAATATATCCAATATTGACAGCAAGCAGAGTGATACAAACGGTGAAACGGTTGGAGTTCCGATATGACTAGAATATCACACTTCTCTCAGCCAATCAGAT